>NW_022103906.1:99862495-99912485 GCF_000313985.2 Echinops telfairi | reverse complement strand
TCCTATAGAGGACAGTGCTACTCTGACACTCGGGATCAACCATCCTATAGGGCACAGAACTACTCTGACACTCAGGGTTGCCCATCCTATAGAGGACAGTGCTACTCTGACACTTGGGATCAACCATCCTATAGGGCACACTACTACTCTGACACTCAGGGTTGGCCGTCCTATAGAGGACAGTCCTACTCTGACACTCGGGATCAACCATCCTATAGGGCACAGAACTACTCTGACACTCAGGGTTGCCCGTCCTAAAGAGGACAGTGCTACTCTGACACTTGGGATCAACCATCCTATAGGGCACACTACTACTCTGACACTCAGGGTTGCCCGTCCTATAGAGGACAGTGCTGTTCTGACACAGACGGGGTTGCCGTGGGTCAGAACTAGCTTGATTGTAGTCGTCTATACATAAATATTTAAACTAATGAGCATGTTTCCTATCAAGATGGAATAACGTTTACAAAATTCATTAGCATGTCCTTATATTTCTCTTTCCAACATTAAACTCTGCTTCTTGATTAGCCGCAGAAGGTGATGAAGGCTTGAATTTCACAAATAGGAAGAGGCTTCCACTAAGAATCAATGCCTGAACGCTACAGTTCGCACGAGGAATGCTGTCATCAAAGATGCCACTGTCACAGGAACTTTGCTGTGAAAAGGGTGACAAAGAAGCAAAACAAATCGTGTGCCGAGTGCTCCTTTGCCCAAAAAGAACAAATGTGGAGCCAAATGCAAAGTCTGCAACAGACAAGAGTGCTGAGACACCTCTTCCCCCCAGATGACAGACCTCCTAACTCATTCCATGAAGTCAGTGCCCACCAATTGTGACCTCCTGTGGGTTTCCAAGACTGGCACTGTGGGTGGGAGTCGAGAGCCCAGTCTTCCTCCCATGAGCGGCTGGTCAGTTTAAACTGCTGATCATGTGGCTCACAGCCCACTCAGATTAGCTCTGTTAGCTCAATTATCAGCCAGACGTCTTCCTGTAAAGGGAGTAATAATACTTGTGAAGTATGGACACCTGTGAATAATCAGCGATGTGAGATCAAACGGGCCATACTCCCCTGAGAAAGAAGATGGAATGGAAGCAGGAAACACAAGGGAAGTCACCTGCCATCTGTCCATGTCTACTCGTGGAGACTCTCTAGGCCAGGGAAGGACTGTCCTGTGAGTTTGCAGACTGGAACCGTTTGTGGAAGTAGAAAGCCCTCTCTTTCTCCCCAGGAGCAGCTGCTGGTTTTAAACTCAGGAAATTAAGAGGAAAGGAAAGAAGATGAAATGGAAGCAGAAAACAGGGAGGAAGTGAGGTAAGTCTTACTACATGGTGGTGAATGCAAGCCACGAGATGAAACAAATGTGTATAAATTTTTGCATCGAAAACTGATCTGTTCTGTAACCTTCACCCAATTCATAATAAGAAGTGAAAAACAAAACAAAAGACAGAAAGCAAGGGAGGAGAAAGAGAATGAGTGAGAAGACCAAACCAGATCGGTTGTAGCTAAAGGAGTTTTCAGACTTCCCGGAAGGATAGGCTTTCTTATCCTCACCACACACACACACACACACACACACACGCACGCACACACGCACACACGCACACACACGTTCATATACATTCATACACTCATTCACAATCATGCATATACACACATCCATGCACTCACACGCTCTTTCTGCTGCTCTCTCTCAAGATTGCACTATGTTACTTAGATGCTGAAATGCTGGCTGGTATCAGAAGGGCCCTCTCTCTTCCTCCAGTGCATTGGGATGATGGAGCTTCATCAACTCAAGCCTCTCTTCCCGCTGCACCCAAGCCATAACGTGGCTACAAATCACACAAGGTTCATGTTGATTTTCCCTCCTACACGTGTGTGCTGCGGGCGTGGGTTAGTGCTGGGCACATCACGAGGCACCAGGGTGTTTGTGGATTGAGCAGCTCGCCTCTGTCCTGCTGGGAACTCACCTTCGCTCAGGCCCCCTTAGCAATAAGCAGGGTGGAGAACACGTCAGAAAATCTTAAGATAAATACTTATGATTTCAAGATAGAATCTCAAACATACCTTGGCATCAATATATTTTCCTGGGTGCGGACCTTTCTGAGTAAACGTTCAGTTCCAACATTGTATGCTTCTGTTTACCCGGAATCTGCGTTGGGGGCTGGGCGCCGATGCATTTGGAGGGAAGTGCGCAAGTCTTTGGGGGTCTCAGAACAGCAGTGGGGAATGAGTTGGAATTAGCATATCAATTATTGGTATGTAAATAGAACTACTCAAGAACTTTAAAAGTTTGTTTTGCCCAGGCAATTTACATATTTCTTTGCAGTATTAACTCTGCCATAGGAGGGAGAAAACACAAGCTTCGATTCAATGATTTCGAACAGTACTTTTTGGACGCTCCCCCAGAGCGAAGTCTGTTGGTCCCTCAATTGCCTCAGATTGAGTGTAGCTCCATGGAGCACCCCGAGCAGAGTCAACACAATTTAAGAATTTCAGTTCTGTGGGGCCCATTCTTAGTTGTCTTTGAACAACCATTTAGGTTAATGTCCAAGCTGTGGGATATCAGAACTGGTAACATATAACCTACAACTCAATGTTATTTAAACAGTTCCAGCACTGGGGGAAAGACTACATCAGAGTTTTTGAGACGTACTTCATACACCATTAAACTCACAATTTAAAAATGCACAATCTGATGGACAGATAATCTGCTATACAGATGTACACACATACATCTATATTCACAAGGTCATCTAACCATTCAACTATTTAACTCCGGACTATCATCAGTACCAAAAAGAGAAACGAGGCACCTCTCTGCCCCCAGCCACCCCTATTGTCCTTTCTCAACCAAGGCCAACCCCTAATCCACACAGTAGATCAGGGAGTTGGGTAGTCTGGACATTTTTAATAATTAAAATGATAAGATATGAAATCTTTGTGTCTACATTCTTTCATTCAGCATGATGTCTATAAGGTTTTATAGTATTTGAACTATAATTTGATAAATAAAGCTTAACGACTTAAGCTTTTTAAACACAATTCAGTTAAGAAAAAAAATAATAGAAAAGTAGATTTTTAAAAAATCCCTTAGATATATTTTTAACTAATAAGGGACATTCAGTGGCAGATGTGGAATTAACAGTAGGAAAGCTCCCAGAAAGATAAGTAAAGAGACAGAATGAGTGAATTAAAAAATAATAATAAGAGTTTTATAAAATTAGATTAAGGGAATGGCTAGATATTAAAAACCGAGGACAGGAGGAACGTACGGCAGGAAGGGCTTGAGCACCGAACGCAAATGAAGTAAGACCCAGACACAGACGGAGGCGTGTTAGGGTAAGGTTTCGGAATGCCCAGGACACGTAAAATAAATGCAGACCTGAAATAAGTGGCCACTGTCCCTGTGGAGGCATCTGCGGCGTTCATTCTTTCCCTTGAGGAGAGTCTGAGAAATTCTATATGCTCCAGCCCAGAAAACCTGGCTTGCCTCTGTTTCAATTATTCTTCCTAACAAGATTTCTCTTTCATCCAATTTGAAGGGGAAAAGAAGAACAAATCAAATAAATGCAAAACTGCTCATGAAGTGACTACCTTCTGACCAATTTTGAAGCGAGTCGTTTTCTAGATTGGCTGAGATGTCTGGGTTGAAGAGGAGACTCTAAAGGAATAAACCACCAGGGACCACGCAGCAGCTGCATTGGGGATGCCAGCAGGCAGGCAGAGCCTGGGGCCATATTGCTGCCTCTAAGCTGTGTCTTTTAGGAGCAAGAGAAGGCTGGGAGAGAAGGGAGGGCAGTGGGCGGCCCTTCAAGTCCACTCCAGGGCTGCTGACAGGTGCAGTCCTGAGCACGGCTACAGTCCTGAGCAGCAACAAAGAAGCCTCTTGAACAACTCCCCTGCGCCCCCAAGAAGGCATGTTTTCCCTCAGTCCATGATTTTTGACCCGTTCCTCCTGGGATTGCAGATGGTGGCCAGTTCCCCTTTCTACGGGCACAGCAGCCGAGGGACACTTCTCTCAGCCGGGCCTTTGGGGAGGGGAAGGCAGAAGAGGGCAGTCAGGACTACTGCTCTGCTCCCTGGAAACAAAGCGGCAGCAGAAAAGTCGAGGGTTTCCCTGTGTGAGTCACAAGTAAGTTCCCGTTCCACCACTTCCATTTTGCATCACTTTCTAGAGAAAGACAGTTTGCTCAAGTCATTCATAGTGGCAGAAACCATCCGCCGACAACTCACAAGGAGACACATTTAAAAGCCGCTTTCAAGTCTGTGTGTTTGTGCCCGTCCCGGTAGACGAGAGAAACACATCCAGGGACACACACATGTGTATAACAAAGAGATTTATATACAAGAGCAAGTGAACATTGAGGGAACATCCCATCCCAACCCAGTCTCGTCCAAGGCCATAAGTCTGATATTAGCCCATATGTCTGACACCAATCTAGAAAGTCCTCTTTCAGACTCACAAAACACATGCAATGAAGCCAAAGGCAACACAATCACAAGCCAGTGGGTAGAAAGCCTTTGGGTCCAGTGGTGTAAGCATCTCGGTGCTGGCAGGGGTCTCTCTGTGGCTTCTCCGGCTTCTGAGGTCTGCTTGGGTCCATGTGGCTTGTCTTCTGCAATGTCTCCCAGGGAGTAGCAGAGAGAGTGTTTGTCTCCTGCCCAAGAAGTAAGTCCTGGCTTTCCCAGAACTCTCAGGAGAAGGCCATGCCCACACAGAGGCCTCATTGGCTATGATCTGATTGACTAGCTAGACTCCACCCCTACACTCTGAAGCCTTAAATTGACACCAGATTAGGTGACCACCACAATGTTCCCTTTTAGATTGGAGAGAACTTCAAAGGACTCCACTAGAGAGAGGAGAATGGGCAGGCGGAGTGAAATGAACAGTCCCTCTGGAGTTGGTGGTGAATACAGTTGCGATGGGGATGACTGGACGCAGGGAGAGTTGGGTGGGAAAGGGCCTCCAGGGCTGCTTGTCTACCATGGTGTGCCCTAAGATCTCAGAGACCTTGCTGCAGAGAGAAGCAAAAGAAAGGCAATGGTAGTCTGCCAGCCTCCGCCTCAGCTCCCTAGAGTCTATCTATCACACATTACTAAGACGGAAAATGCCTTTTCTTTCAAAGGGATCCTTGGTACTAAAATAGCTTTTTAAAAAGGCAAATGACAGCAAAGGTTATTACAACTAAGTCAGTTTCAAAGTCAAGCCTGTTTTGAACCTCTTCCTGGCTTTGCTTCTGCAGCACAGGCAATCAAGAAATAAGCCACGTCATGCCTCTCGCTGGGGGCCATGTGTAATTAGTACCTTTTTCAGGATTCTAAACGTGGGCTGATTTCGGGCTTTGGTGTCGGCATCAGGGAAGTTAACCATTGTATTGCACTTGTTAGGTGAGTTTTTAATTCTGGAAGGATCCCCTAGGACTTGTAAAATCTCTCTGGTTCAGAAACACTGCTTCAACTCTTCATTTCTTTAAAACAATTTGCCTATAGGGCCCAAATTATGGGATCCTCTTGACCCGCTAAATGAGTTGTCATTCCAATCGATTCCCTTTACATTCATCCAGGATACATCAACTAGGTGGTATAAATGTAGGCCAAGTTCACTGTGTGTAATTTATTTGCTGTCGAGGAAATTAATCATCACATAACAGAATTTATTGAAAGTACATGATTCATACCCGCAAACATGTACTTTTAATTGGAAATGTGCTGTTGGCAAGACGAAACATGGGTCGCTGGCCTTCTGGTCCTCCTTTAGCAGTAGTCCTGGGAGGCCAAGGTAACAACGTGTGGCCCAGAAGCCTGCTGAGCTCACATGCCTGGCCCACAAAGCTTCCTGTGCTAGGCAGGGTTCAAGTCCCCAAGTCCCAGAGAGGTGCCACAGCCAAGGTGTGAGTGCAGCTCACAGCCACACCCCTTTGCAAGCAGCCCCTTTCTCTCCCAGTCCCTCTGTATGTGCTCTCTCTCAGGGTAAGGTTACAAATGCCTTTAATGGGGGATTTACCTGTCACATGCAGGTAAGCATGTTCAAGGTGGTCAATTCAGTTGAACCTCCTGGGAGAGCGGGAAGACCCAGAGAGGGGAATGCGGAATTATGATGGGGCTGGCGGCGCTGCAGGAGGGAAGAATTCTTGTAAAAATCAATACCTCTTCATATATAGGATCTAGCCACTGTAGTTGCCTGCTGCAGTCCCAGATTAAGAAATAATCACTGTAATCAGTAACACACGAGCACCCACTCGCTAACACAGTGACCTAATGGGGTCCAGCAGCGTCCAGCAGGAGAATTCTCATTTTCCTGGAAGGAGACCGAGTTTCAGTTCTCTGTGTGTGCACCTCCTGCGCAGCCACTGCTGCTTGTCAGCCTGAGGAAGGGTGGGTGTTGCTGTGATGCGCAACAGGTGTAACGGAGCTCCCAGCTGAAGACGACCAGGAGAAAGATCTGGCGCTCTGCTGCCCCAGTCAGCAAACGGAAAGCGTGTGGAGCACCATTTTCTGCTGCGTGGCCTTTGGCGTTTTGCCCTGCTGTGCATGAGATGACTCCGAGGGAGGACCGGCCCGAGAGCAGAGAACAGCAGGTACACTTCTGGCTCACTGTGTCTGACGAGGGAAACAATGGTGGTGTTGCCGCTACTGGGCTCACCCCACTTTGAGTGCCTCGTGGGTCACAGTGCAAAGCGGCTCCGTTGGGTCCGGGGTTGTAATTTCACGGCATAGAAGAGAACACCACGATTTTGGCCATGGAGACACTGGGTGGGTTCGAACCACTCACCTTTAGGTTAGCAGTCAATCACCAACTGCCTGTGTCACCAGGGCCATTTAAGGAGTCAGACCAAATGCATTGCCACTGAGTCATGCCGACTCGTAGTGACCCTATAGGACAGGGAAGGACGGGGTGAAACGACCCCTGGGAGTTTCTGACGCCTTAACTCATTATGGGAGTAGAAAGCGCTGTCTGTCGCCCACGGAGTGGCTGGTGGTTTGGAAACACAGACTGTACAGACGGACTGCAGCCTAGCATCATAAAACCAGGGCCTCTTCCTTTAAGGGAACTTAAAAGGGATTCATAAATGCATTTCTTTTTAAAAAGCAATAAGTTTAGCAATCCGCTAGGATAGGTGCCTGAGGATTATATATTTTTTACTGGATAATCAGTGATATTTCTACTCTCCAATACTCACCAAAACACACACATCTCAAAATAATCTCTACTTTAAAAAACGATAATTGTTAACTCTGCTTTGTACCCAGAAATACCAGATGGTAAAGTGAATAGAAAGGAGCTAAAGAAAAAAAATTAAATGTGTCTTTAAAAAACAGCCTGAAAACACTGCCTCTCTGACGTCCCAGGCAGCAGCTCCGCCATCCGCAGAGGATAAATCAATTACAGCAGCTGGGGGCTGCTATTCAAGTCCAGGGCATGGGGCCAGAGTCATGTTAACAAAAAGGAAAAAAATCGGTTGTAAATCCGCAGCTTTAGATTCTGAAGCTCTCAAGGTTCCATACCATTCTCTCTCCGTAAACTGGGCGTCTGCAGCCTGCATCTCCTGACTGCAGTTCAGTTGGTTTTACACTGTGAAGGGAAGATGTCTGCACGGAGAGAAGCCGCTGCCTGCTCCTCTCTTCACCTCAGGTAGAACAGCGGCTCTCCGGGATTCCATGTCAGCCGCTGACCCAAACATAGAACGAGCGGAGAAGTGGGAAAAGCGTATATTTCCTCTCGGGTGGCCTTTGCTCCAAATATATTCTATAAAATTTGACTCAAGCAGAGAACATCTTCATAGCACATTTGTGATGCTTCTAATTTTTTTGAGAAGGTAACCAAGAGGATTTCTTTGAGGGCTGTTGTTGTTTTAATCATTTTATTAGGGGCTTGCACAATTCTTATCACAATCCATACATCCATCCATTGTGTCTAACACATTTGTACATTTGTTGCCATCATCATTCTCAAAACATTGCTTTCTACTGTAGCACTTAACATCAGCTCCTCATTTTTCCCCCTCCCTCCCTGCTCCCCTCTCCTTCATGAACCCTTGATAATTTATAAATTATTATTATTTTGTCATATCTTACACTGTCTGACCTCTCCCTTCACCCACTTTTCTGTTGTCCATCCCCCAGGGAGGAGGTTATATGTAGATCCTTGCAATCAGTTCCCCCTTTCTACCCCACCTTCCTTCTATGCTCAAAGATAAATGTGTGCATAAGCAAATGTGGTGAAGAAAGCTGATAGTGCCCGGCTATCAAAAGATATAGCATCTGGGGTCTTAAAGGCTTGAAGATAAACAAGCAGCCATCTAGCTCAGAAGCAACAAAGCCTACATGGAAGAAGCACACCAGCCTGTGTGACCACGAGGTATCAAAGGGATCAGGCATCAAAACAAAAAATCATATCATTGTAAATGAGGGTGAGTGCAGAGTGGAGACCCAAAGCCCATCTGTAGGCAATTGGACACCCCCTAACTGAAGGGTTGCGGGGAGGAGACGAGCCAGTCAGGGTACAGGATAGCAACGATGGGGGCTGTTTTATACCTTTATTTTGCATATGTTATATGAGAGTGAGTGAATCAAGTATTGTTATAAAATTTGCTGGAGTAATAATCCAAGACACTGGACTATTAAAAAAAGAACATGTCAGGATTAGAGGAAGGCAATATGCAGACGGCACAACATTGCTCACTGAAAGCCATGCGGGCGGGCGGCATTTGCTGATGAAGATCAAAGGCACAGTCTTCAGTATGGATTGCAGCTCAATATATTAAAAAAAAAGAAAATCCCAACAGCTGGACAAATAGACAACATCATGACCCATGGGTAACCGATGTAAGTTGTCGAGGATTTTCCTTTTGCTTGGATCCACAATCAATGCTCATGGAAGCAGTCATCCATAAATCAAACAGTTGACTGCAGTAGGAAAATCTTCTGCACAAGATCTTTGAAAGTGTTGAAGACCAAGGCTGCCCTTCTGGGCACTAAGATACACTTGGCACAAGCCATAACCTTTTCAATAGTCTCATATACATGGGAAAGATGAACAATGAATGAGAAAGATTGCAGGAGAATTTATCTATCTGAATTATGGTGTTGGTGAAGGGTAATAAAATTATAAGAGCCAATAAATGTACAAGAAGTACAGTCAGAATGGTATACTTACAAATGAGGATGGACAGACTTCCTTTCACACTTTGAACTTGTGATTGGGTCTAGTACCTGGACAAGCACACATGGTTGGTACAGTGTAAAGTCAACAAGACCAAGAAAGAAGGCCTCTCAAAGAGGCGATGCATGGACCCGTGGCTGCAGCACTGTCTCAAACATGCCAATCTTGGGGATGGCACCAGAATAGGCAGGAAAAGGAGCTAGCTTACCCTCTGCCATTCATTGTTTTGTGTCTTGACTGCTGCTTCCATGAGTATTGATGGCAGACCCTTGACCACTTCCATTGGTTCTCCATTTGTCATGATGTTGTCTGTTGTCCGGTCGTTAGGATTTTAGTTCTCTTTATACTGAGCTGCAATCCATAATGAAGACGTGCTTTGATCTTCATCAGCAAATGCTCTATGTCCTCTTGGCTTTCAGGAAACCCAAGTGGGTCATCTGCATATTGCAGGTTGTTAATAAACCTTCCCCTAATCCTGACACCTCATTCTTCTTTATATAGTCCAGTGTCTTGGATTATTTGTCCAGCAAATTTTATAACAATACTTTATTCACTTACCCTCAGATAAAATGAAAAGGAAAGAGATAAAAAGCCCCAGAGAACCTCTTTCCAGGAGCCCAGTCTTCCTTTTGCTGCTCCTGATAATCACTGCTCAACTTGGTCTCTGTACACTTGCCCGTCTAGGTTCTCCACAGAAGCAGAGTCACCATACCTTTCTGGCCTCGTTGTTTGAGAAATGCTGTTCTAATTGTTCTGTGGTGACTGTAGAAGTCTAATGTCAACTTGACCTACCTCTGAAACCAGTTGGTGTTTATTGACTGCCTGATTATTGATATGACATGCTGGGAAACTAAACCCCAACCACACCAATCACTCAGCTGTCTCCTCAATCCGACTCACGCCAGCCCATAGGACAGAGTGGAACGCTCCCAAAGGGTTTCTGTGACTCCAAATCTGCATTAGAACAGACGGCCTCATCTTTCTCCTGAGTTGTTGCTGGTGGGTTTGAACTGCTGACCCTGAGGTAAGCACTACCATACTGAGCCCAGGGCAACACCAAGCCTCCTTAGGAACAGAGGAAAAAAGAAATTACATAAAGCCCACCTCTTTCAGAAGCTTTCCTGATGTCTGTGCTTCTAAAATTATTCATTGAATAAGGAAGACCGAAAAAGCTTTGATACACTTGACTCCTGGTGCTGGTGAAGAATATTGAAGGTATTGGCCATGGGCTGCCACCGAGGATGGAGCAGGACATGGCAGTGTCTCATTCCATTGCACGTGGGGTCGTGAGGAGTTGGAATGGACCCACGGCCGTGAGCCACAACGCAGATTATGCTACACAAATGCGCAGACTCCTGCTGTGGCCCTGACTCCTGGGAAGGGGGTTAGCCATAGATGTGGACACACGGGACCAGATCAGACTAACTCTGCTTGATGACTGGGAGATCCAGGGCAGTCACAGGGATGCTGACACCCAGGGTGTTTATTGCCCACGACCCCAGAGTGACTGAAAGAGCAACGCAGAGGAACCCAGGCATTGGACAGGAGACAGATGTCAATGATATATGCAGAGAAACACCACCTTGCTGCCCTGCTGTATCTGAAACTGTACAGTGTAAGGTGGGGTAAGCTGGGGAGCTCCTGGTAAGAAGACCCTCACACTGTTTGGTTGCAAACTTGTGTTGCCCATGCTATCCAAACTGTGCAGTGCACTTATTATATTTCATCCTTATAAATTAGCCTCCATTACCAACCATTCCAAGTGGATTCTGTCACTCGTTAGCAGATGAGGGAACAAGCGCCAGCGCCTTAAATACCCGACCGATGTCACAGGGTTCGTCGTAAGGCTTTAAGGGTTCCTTGGGTTATTTAAGTTCAGTCGGTCTACGTGCTTGTCTGTTTCCCCACCCAGCTACTGTGGGTGCAATAGTTCTCCTTTGAGAATCCCTGTCATTCTTCCAAGAATCCTACTTCAGCATCTCTTCCCTGCCTCCATCAGCTCAGGAAGATCTGTTCAGATCTCTCTCCTGGGGCACAGCTTTGTCACAGAACCTGGAACCTTTTCATGCTAAGACTTGGTTAGCCTCCGTGACCTACCCCCCTGCCCATGAGCTACCAGAGGGCAGAGTGGTTGTTGAATTTGTGTCAGTGCTTCAGCAAACACAGAGCCCTCGGTAAATATTTATTGAATATGCTTTCATGATATGATTTTTCTACACAATATCGTTACGCGTGCAAACTAATACAATACAAGCAAAACACATAAAATGCAAGCAAAAAATACAAAACAAAACAGGTATATGAAGGGGATCCCAAAAGCAGTGTCCAATTCTTCTAGAAAGTGTTGCCGATAAGGAGCGGCGAGCTTTCCTTGTGCCACACCTTTGAGGAGCGCCCGGGGTGCTTCCTTCTTCCCGAGGTCCTGCTTCCTGGAATCTCTGGAAATACACGTGCAAGTACTGGATGGAATGAAAGAAAGCGGAATCCTTCCCTGAGTCGGGGAAATTTGGAAAATTCTTTTACTGATAATAAGAAGGCATTGTTTGGCGGCGTTTATACATTCTGGTGCATTGAAAACATTGTGCTCAGATTAGTTGTAAAGATTTCAACACCAACTGCATCATCTATCAAAGATAGGAAATATAAGGCAGCTTGGCAAATCAGGCAGCATTTGAGAGTTGGAAAGAACTTTGATTAAACAAAGGGAATGTCAGGATGTTTCCTGAGTCCCAAACTGCAATGCCATTGTCTACTTCAAAGCTGTGTGCAGCACAGCCCTGATTCCCGTCCCAACGTGGCGTTCCCAGTTAAGCTGCTCTGACCATGAACTTAAAGAGACATCCACAACTGTGACGAATTGTTTTCAGTTCACATTGATTGTCAAGACGCCTGACAAAATTCTCAGAAATAGAAACTGAAATTGCTGCATATGCAAGACTTCTCAGTGTTTATGAGAACACTCCAAATACAATCCAGAGAATGCCACAGAGAGAAGGCCCGAGGTTAACACAGGCCCAGAATCATAGCTTCTTCGAGGATTAAAGAGTTCCTTGGTCAAGGTCAAAGGTAAATATTTGCCCATGTGAATGCACACATAGGGACCCTAGAGGCAGCCAGGTAAAACCGGTTTCTTGAATGAATACCGTTCACTAGGCCAGCTGCACAATGAATCTCCCAATGTGATTACAACACCGCAGAACAGCTGAGGCCATTAAAGTTCAAATTGGCAGCCTTTTATTCCTTACTGAGGGAAGAAAAGTGAGCCAAGTTTCAAACAACTGCCGTCGACAGCTTTAAAAGGCTTCCGGGTTGCTGTGAATGTATGCAAGTGCATTCAGGTAGAAACGTCTCCCTTTGGTGACTTTCAAAGTGGTCTATTCTTTTTAAGAGGTGATCACGAGGCAGATATGGAAACCAGTTTGTCACCAAGACAGTCCCATTCGTTTTTGTTGACAAGAGGAAAGGGCCACTCTAACCCAGAAGAGAGAGGCCAGGTGGGAGGTTCGACCGTCGGCACCATCAGGCAACTTGCTGAGTTCACAGCCCAGCCTGGGTTTCCATGGGGGAAGCTGTGGAGACTCCCCCAGGGTACCTGTCGGTGGGCGTGAGCTGAAAAAGCAAACACGTGCACACACACACACACACAGACACAGGTACCTGGACTCATGCTTCTTGTTACACGAACATCTTCATGTGAAGGGGGTACTGGGGAATTATACTCAGTACTCGAGGGGAGTAGAGTCGAAGGCCTGCTGACCCCCAGTCACCCGGACTATTTGTCAATGGTTTGGAAACTTTATAAGTCAGGAGTTGGATTAAAGAAATTATTATCGTAAAATGCTTAACTTGAATAATATGATGATATTTATAGATCACAGGTTTCACTCAATAGTTCTACAAATTGTTTCTTCAGTATTTTACTTCCACCAAACTAGTCACACACAAACACACACACACACTCTCTCTCTCTCTCTCTCATTCTCCTTACTGACATGGTTGGGTTCCAAAGACAAGGTCGTCTGTAAATATCAGTTCATGCTAAAATGCAGAATGACCAAGTCAGATCGCAGCACGGGGGCACGCCACCTCGTCCCTGACTGCCGACGCTGAGAACCACGGCATAGCCCAAAGGACACATCCCCTCCCCCAGCACAGCCAGGACACTCTGTCCGCACACACAGAGAGAGACCTACCTGAGCGGCTTCAGGAAGTTTGTAGAAAAATGGGAAAGAACTCTTGAAAGGCTGCCCCAGGTGAACATACACAGGGAGCCCGGGCGGCCGGGGACAGAGGTGCTTCCGACGACGGCAGCTCCAGGGAGAACACATATTGAAATCACAATGAGACGGCCGGGCTTGGGCACACACAGTGCCATCACCATGGGTTTAGCTACAGATGCACCTCCTGCCTGCGCAGTGGTTGTGGGCTCCTCAGTAGACATCGTGACAGCTTGACAGAGCACACTTCCAAATCGACTGTCCAGTAGATGCACCAAGGGTGGGGGTGGGGGTCAGGACCTGAGAGATCTGATGAAAAGAGAATGTATCCTCACAAGGGTTAGGTCGGAGCTGTGTTGCGGCTCCTTGTCTGTCCGTCTGTTAGACGGTGGTGATTTGCCTGCGCTGGAGACGGCCTTCCATACTAAGAGCAGACGATGAAGAAGGCATCGGCTGCCGGTTCGAGGAGTCGGTCAGTCAGAGGAAGACTGACGGGCGTCCACAGGCCTCCCCATCTCTAGGACAGACAGGCTTGTTATTCTACACACCAGGCCTTCTGCAGAGAAAATTTCACAACGACCTCCCCCAGAGGAGAGGTTTGAACTCTAGGGAGTGAGCTGCTTCTGTAAGCATTGAAGTTTAAATCCTGGTTGCTAGGACTGAATTCGTGCTTCCTCTAGGCATTTTGGTTTGGGTGTTCGCTTGCTTGCTTAGCTTTATTAAACAGGCCTTCCTCGCTATGAGAGTCTCCGAGAACGAGGTTTTTAGACGGATCTCCCTGGCCTGGAAGAGACAGAGCCCTAACTGCTGTGCAGTGCTGTCACCCAGAAGAGCTACTATTGTGGTGATGCAATCGTTTGGAACCTGGCACCCTAGGTCAACACTCCGGTGCAGAATGGGTTTGCCATTCTTCACGGTCTCTTTCCCTCTCAGCATTCACCAGATGTTTCTAGAACGCTCGATTTTTAATCACCAGGTTTCATCATTTTATCCCCAGACGTTTCTGTCTTCTTCATGGTCATTTTCGACAAACCTTACATAGTCACAATTACTTCATATTTAGTGAAATATATTCACAAGTATCATCTCATTTAAACTTCCATCTTTTGGAAGTAAAATATCAACTAATCCCACGACCCCCTCTTTAAAATTATCACCTGAAGTACGAAACATTTAAATAGAGAGAAAAGAAAAAATTGCTGGAACTGATATTAGACTTCTTTCCATTGCAAATTATCTTTACTAACCGGCTGTCTGGGAACTCCTCCAACTTAACGGGCGGTTCTCTTTGATAACATGATGTTTCTAAGCAACATGGCTAGGCAAGCCCATGTATGCAAGCGGTCAGCGACCAGTCTGTGGCTTGGGCCCATAGCTTTCTTTGGTTGGCTGTATACCCAAATTGAGGATTGTTTGCTTTAGATCAATTTTTACAGCGACTTTAACAAAGATACAACAGAAAATGATACAACAAATTCCCAATTCCTCATCATATAGTTTGCCACACATCATATAGTTTGCACTGTACGTATACGTCTTTCACCGAGCAGCACAGCACAGCACTCCCATGCTTCTCCTTTAAGCAGCCGAGTCACTGCTGAAAGCCACCGGGCATTCCCTGCCCGTTTTCCAAAGAGCTGTCTCCACGCGACACGGCTTGGCTGCGGCACGCTGGTGACTCACCAGGTCTGCTCTCTGAAATGTGTTCCCAAAGAGGCACTGACAAAAGCGTCCGGAAAAAGCGCCTCACTGTTGAGGTGTCACTCCCTTTCACTCACTGGAATCTATTTCAGGGCAAATCTTAATGGGAAACCAGTATAGTCTCGTTCGGGGAGCTCCCTCTCTCCCAAGCACCAGCGAGCGAGTGAGCACTTGGGAGCAGTAGTGCTTAGGATTTTGCCGATTATCAGTCCAACTCATAAATAATACTGAATGAGAATTTTTCCGTATTTTGTTTGTTTGTTTTGAGCCAGAACTGGTTCGATGGCAGTGAGTTTGACTTTGACTGAAGGTCATTGACTGAAGGTTTGGAGCTGCCAGGCACCGTGCTGTGTTGCCTTCTTTAAAAAGTTATAAGCCCTGAGACAATTTTGAAATAGATCATACATTGATAGATTGACAGGTAGCTACTCTAATTCCTATTTTAAATATGAGAAAAATAAAGCTTAGAGGAACTCAGTAATTTGACTGATGTCAAATAGCAGGTAGGTAGACCCTGATCTCAAATTCATATCTATGGAACCCGTGCCCATGTCCCAGAAAAGTACTCATGTCCTGGATGCTACGACCGGGCTTAGCTGACCTATCTAAATGGTGGACATATTAGGGAGGATACCATTAATTTAGGGATGCTACTGACCATGCTTGTAGACTTAGAAAAGAGTTCTAATAAAATTGTGTACAGTTGTCCCCTCCCTTGAAGTAGGAGCGAGAACCTCCTGTTCATGGGTTTTCTGGTTACGTGTCCTTGTTGTAGCTTTTTTCTAATGTTGTTTCTCTCTTTTTATGGATGAAGTCTTGAAGCAAATCCTTCACGGAAAAGTCAAATGATCATTTTATATTCTCATATCCTCCAAACTCCAAGCTGGGGGGAAGGAGGACCTTCCTTCCAGCTGTAGCTGCCAAACTTGCAGGAGAAGACTTCTCTCCACACAGATTCCTAGTTCTTCCCAACAGTCCACCATCTGGGTAGTTTGAAAGGCTCGATCTCTCTGAAGCAAGATCGTCCAAGGACTGCACTTCCCCCACCCCAAATGTGTTCTCTTGATCTGGTCACTTTATGAGGCTCCTTTTGTTGTTGCTCAGTGTCCTCCAGGCCGCCTGTACACAACACAACGAAACACTGCCCCGGGCTGCCCAGTCCTCACGATGGTTGTTATGTTTGACGCAATTGTTGCCGCCATCGTGGCTCTCCTTCGCTACCTCTCTACAGAGCCGCGCTTGTTATGTCTCCCAGGGACTGATCTCTCCAGAAAGCGTGCCCAAGGTACGTGAGAAGGAGCCTCAGCATGCTTGCTTCCACGGAGCATCCGGCTGCACGTTCTCCTGAGACAGATGTGATTGTTCTTTTGGCCATCTCTGGTACTTTCAATAATCTTCGCCAGCGCCCACCGTAGTTCAAAGGCATCGGTTCTTCCTCCGTCTTTCTTATTCCCACTGTCCCACTTACACATGCATATCAGGTGATTGAAAATGCCCCGGCTTGCATCAGGGGGACCCCAGTTCTCAAAGGAACATCCTGTTTCTCAACCCTTTTAAAGTGATTCCTACTACATGCTAACTCTAGAAATCACCATTTTCCATTATGCCTGTCTTAGAAAAAAGCAACAACAATAAAAACACCATCTTATCTCACAATTTTATGCTTTTTTAGAAGGAAACTAATATCTATACTGGATCTGTGGATCAAGTTAGTGGATGATAACCAGCTTATTTTTTAAAATAAAATATAGCACAGTATAGAATATATGATAGTATGTAATCCGTGGTGATTTTCTCATCGGGGTAATTTTACCACCCAGGGAGGATTTGGCAGTGTCTTGAGATATGTTGGGTGGTCACAGCGGTCCATGCTGATGGGAGGAGTCGCAGTGCTACCTGCCGACATCTAGTGGGTTGAGGCCAGGTCCTCTTAACAAACAATGATCTTGCCCCAAATGGCAGTTGCCCTGGGGAAACCGAGCCTGTCCGGCAGAAGGAAATAAAGGAAAACACCTGAGACTAGACACCAGACCTGCCTTTCTAAGCTTGGTTTCACCATGAACTTGTCCAGTGCTCCCCCCAGTCTCCTCCCCTCCCTGAGTCTCCATTTGCTCTTTAATGAAATAACGAGATCAGACTAAGTGATTTCCAAGATGCCTTTAATTTGAAAAAAGGGTTATAAGCAAAGGATTTACGTGATGCCTCAAGTGATGCAGCGGTTGCTGTTGGGTCCCTTCTAACTGCGAGCAACCAGGAGTGGCGGTCACTCGTTCTGCAAGGTTTTCTTAGCAGTCACCTCTCAGGAGCAGCCCCTGGCCTCCTCCCACCGAGCCGGGGTCGGAGCTCGAACCACCAACCACCGTGGTCTCTGAACAGTGGCCCTTGACTTCCCTCAGGCTCCCCCTCATAAAGCTGGAGCAGGGCTGAATCGGGACGGCAGGCATCCTGGCTGATGGCGCTGTCCCTCAGCAAGCGTGGTGTGACCGCACTCCACCGATGGCTCACAAGGAACGCAGTGCAACCGCTTTCACGCTTTAGGAAAGAAGGCGGGGAGAAGCGGAGCTTCAGAAGAGAAGAGCAGGGACATCGCCCAACCCACCAGGTGTTTCCTTCTCTGTGATGGGGCTCCCTGGCCGAGGGCCGCCGGCAACCGAGGGTCTTGCCTAAGAGCCAGGTTGGCGTTTTGTCAGCGAGGTCCGTTCTCTGTGCCATTTTACAAAGGCGCAGTCTCCAGTTTTAAGGTGCATCTGCTAGATAACTACCATCATGATACGGTTTGAGGCAATGCTATTTGGAAATGCTCTCTCCCTGTTGCCTGGGTTGCTGCAGGCTCACCAAACATCTGGGTCCCCAGTGAAGTGAGGCCTTTGTCCTTTGCAACTGCGCAACCCCTGACACTTCCGTACGAGTCCCTCACCCAACCTGTGCTTGAGAACGTGGCTAGTCCCCAGGGAGCTGCTCTGGAGATTGCAAACCTTCTGAGAAATTGAGAAATCCACAGGAAGCGTGCATAATCCATTTGGTTTCGGCAATTCGTTATCTCTCACGTATTTACTTGTTTGAAATGCCCCACCACACAGCCAAGACGCAGAACAAGCCAGCCCCTGGACGTGCCCTCCGGAGTTGTGTGCCCAGCAGCCTCCCCCTCACAGCTGTGGGGTGGCTGTTGTCCTGGAGCCCTTCCTCTGCCTGCCAGGCCAGGAGCATCTCCGTTCTGTGCTGTCTCAAAGTGTGGCTCCCTCTGCCTGCAACGCCATCTTTCCTTACCCCTCTCGTGAGAACCTCCGACCCTTCTCAGAGTTCTTTTCCTGCTAATCAGTTCCTCACTTTACCATGCAAAGCCAGTGCCATTTGTGACTCACGCAGGCTCAAAGCAACTTTTATCCTCTCTCTTAAATGTCTCAAGTGCTGTCATTTTCAGAATTCATATCTATTTTCTCTGGGACTCCTGAGAGGACTGGAACAGTGTGGATTTCGCTCAACGTGCTGGGCAAAGAACCTAGCCCTTGGCGCTACCGTTATGTTCAAGGTCCCTCTTCTAGCCTGCCTCCTAAAGTGAGGCTAGTAGGTCCATCTTACGTATTTATTAACTCGATGATTCAACCGTGAGTTCTCAGGAGACGATCTCTGTATCTGTATTGCTGTATGTCACTTGGTCTCATGTCTGACATGTGGTAAATAAGTTGGTCTTTAAGTCAATGCTGACTTGTGGTGACCTCCTATGTGTGTGAAAGTACACTGAGCTGTACTCATTGTCAACAGCTGGTGTTTCAGAGGCACCTCACTGGGCATGTCTTCCACGGGGTTTCTGGATAGGCTCAAAGCGCCAACCTTTTGGTTAGTAGCTAGAGCATTGGACGTTTGTACCATACAGGGCTGGTACAATGCAGGCACGCATAGATAGATGCAGGCACCATGATAAAGGAGGCTGACTGCGGTGAGGACCCTGGTCAGTCCTGGATGGACTTTGTCTACCTTGGGCAGGACTTGGTTAGATCCTGCCTTTCAAGGCCTCCTGAGTAAACCATGAGCTGATGTTTGTTGGAAGTCTAGTCACTCACACCTCTCCTAACTCTGGGTGCTCGTGTGGCACTTTGAGGCCACTCGCTGCTGCTGGAGAAAGGCGGGTCTTCCAGTCCCATAAACAGGTAGAGTCACGGAAATGCCCGGGGGCAGCTGGACTCTGTCCAGAAGGGTTGCTGAGTTTTGGCATAAACTCGTGGCCAGTGAGTTTGGTGTTTTGTAGCTTACACAAATAGTTGGGCTGGGCTTGACCTAGGCTGTAGTCTGTTTAAAACATTCTTCTACACGAACATCAGATGTCTTGGGCCAAGTGGTGAGGGAAGGATGATGAGTGAACCTGGGAGGCTGAGGGAGAGGGAGAGTGTACAAGTGTCCAGCTGGCCTCCTGGCCGGCAGCCTCTGGTTTAATCCAAACTCCATGGCCCTCACTTGGGACCCTAAGATTTTCCCATTTTACTTTTGCCATCATCATGCAAAATTAAATGTCGACTGTTACACCCCACGATGAAAATCAACAGGGACATTTCAGATGGTCCCTAGGCTGCCTGTTACCAACCGTACAAGAACTGCCACCACTTCCAAAATGGAATGTCACAAGCCAATCACTTCTCCTCTAGGATTTTACTAGCAAACAGAGTTTCATATTAAAATTTTTACCATCAACTTTCTTCAAAGGCCATGAATGAGTAAACAGTTGAACTAAATTTGGGAACAGCTTCAGAGCGTAGCCTCATCTTGGTAACAGAGCAGATTAACCAAGTGAACCTCCCTTGTGGCTCGATTGTATCGACCCGAGGAGGCCTTGCGGACTCTGGCACACCTCATGTTCACTGACTGGACTCCTGGTCATCCCAACTCCTGCATCTGCAGAGCACACTTAGGAAAAACAGGGTCGGCAGATGTGTTCCATAAAAGCAGATATATTAGGCTTTGTAGACCAAAGAGAGCCTCTGTCACTTATTTTTCTTTTCTATAACCTGTTCATGTTTAAAACCACAAAGTGAAATAACAAATTAGTTGCTCGTGCTTTGTTCACAAACAGGTTTTATGCTGCATGTGGCCAGTGAGCCAGAAGACGATGCCGCCAAATAGTCACCTTAGTGAACTTCAGTCAAAGAGACTTCTAATCGCTCCAAGTTTCAATTCTTCATGATAATCTTTCACTTCTCCTTTGGAAGCCCAGGCAAACCGATAGTTCTTTAAAACACGTTCTCTCGACGGTATAAAACTAGATGCCCAATAACATTATAACCACTACCTGCGTGTGCAAAACTATGGCACACACTGTAAAAATACGGTCTTATTTAATGGACAATCTCAAAGGTAGATGCTGGTGAAGGTGGTATTCAAAAGCTAAGCGGCAATCTTGGGGAAGATGCCACACTCCGTAACTACACAATCCAAATGACTGTGAGGGTAACTGCCCATAGACCAGGGCTAGTTCTGATTCTGGAAGGCAGCCACACAAGCAAAGCGACCTGCTTCAAATGCCACCCCTGAATGGCGACCCATCACTTATACCAGTCCTTCCTATGGATTCTTCCCAGAGAGTCATGGCCACTCAAGGGCCTTGGAATCAAAAGACCTTGAGTCTATCCTATTTTCATAGTAACATTTATTGATCTTGAATGTGCTTATACATCTCTTTATAATGTGCTTATAAAGAAAATCTAATTTTGTTTACCCCAAATCTGGCAGTGCCACCTATCTTGTAGCATAGCTGTGAGCATCCAGCGAGGGAAGGTAGGCAAATGGCTGACACACCACCTTGCACACAACAAGGGCACAAAAAACACTAGCTTGTTGGCCCTTCCTTGGCACTCTTGGAAGTGGCTTGTTGGTACCAGGTACGGGGTCTTAAGCACGGTGGCACTGGCCGTGGTGCTGTATAGTACAAAGCCCGTGCTAGGGCGCCTCTCCGAGGCAATGTGCTTTAAAAAGTGTATAAGAAATAGAAGCATGTGCAGGAATGAGGAAGAAACTAGGTGAGAATGATTCATTCGGGAAAATGCTATGAGGAGGCAGCTGAGCTAGAACCCTTGTGGGGACAAGTGTCCTTAACCAGTTGGGTAACGGAGAAAATGAGGTTTCAGGTGGAGAAAGTAGCAGGAAAGCTGTAGAAGGGACAGAAATCCTGGCACGTTTGAGGACTGGCAATTGCTTGCATGTGTCTGGAACATGGCAAGGTAATGGGAGGTCAGGAGCAGGTGTGCACAGAACATATCACATGCTTTGCTTAGACGCATATGTGGGCATTGAGTTCTGTAGTTGAATGCAGGGGTTCTCCCACGTCCGCGCTAGGACACTGCAGAGAACCTGGTGTTTGTGTCGGGGGTGGTTTGCCCCCACCCCCTCCGTCTTGTCCAAGGTCCCCTTCATCAAGCGGCCCTCGAAATGGTAGAACAAAGCTCATTCCACTGTGAAGTCTGTCAATTGTGTCCAAAGTCTTTCTCCCCTTTTAGTACAGAATTTCATGGGGCCGAGTCATGTAGAGAACTACATGACTTTTCGAACAGAGTGTGAAACTCTTGCTCTGTGCACTGGCCTTGCATGTGAAGTGTTTAAAAACATTTCTTGAAGACAAATCTGATTTCAGGTGAACTGTCTAAAAGAGGATTTTGGATTTCCCCTTCGAAGTTCCTTTATCTCCTTCGTATGCTTCCTCCTGCCTTTCTGAATAGCACTGGGAGCGTCTCCTGCGCCTGGCACCGCTAGACACTGCTGAAAGGATGATCTTACTGAAAGCTTAAGTGAGCCCTATTTTCTTTGTTTAACAGGTGAAAATAGGTGACATTTGGGTGGACTAAATAATGTGTGCACAGTCACACAGCCAGTTCTGAGAAGAGGGAACGATACCCAGGTAAGATGCCAGTGGACATGCATGGCCTTCAGATGTTGTGAGCCCGGGAAAACCAGGCACCGAGGCAGGAATGTATTTCAACGACTTTCCTCTCCTTATCGCCACCCCTCCCACGGCACTGCACATTTCTTCTTCTCCTCCCGTCCCCACCCCCAAACAGAATTCAAAATATTAAAGGCATCCAGTGAAGATGTGCTCCTTGTGTTAGGAGGAGGCAGAAGGAAGCACCATAACCTCCCAGTGTTTGTTCTCCTTAACACGGGAAATACGCATACCATCCCTGGCAGCGAACCCTCCTTCCGTTTAGTCCCGGCTCCCACAAGGCTTCCGTGAGAGAGCGGGCCTCCCCTCTTCCAGGCCCCTTCTCCCACCCCCCTCACTGATCTTCAATGATTCTGTCATGCCTACTTATTTCACCTGCATTGCTGTGTCCTCAAAACTTCTCCGATTCCCAATCACTTTACAGAGCAACTAACATTCAATCAGGTCCTGCCTCCCTAGAGTGTCCTGAATCGCCCTGCAAGGCGAATAGTGATTCTTGGTTTTGTCCAGTGATCCGTTGCCTGAAATTATCTGAGCAAAGACTTAGCGCCTTCCCACATGGGCTCAGCCTGAACTGAGAGAGAAAGTCAAGGCTCTCTCCTAACAACGGGGACTCCTGTGGGGAGGGGAACACGGGCTGAGGTATGAATAGCACCACTCTGGTCCCATATATCCTCCCAAAGACTCCTGTCATTTGTTTAGCCACCCCAGACAGTAACTAACATGCAGATAAATGAAGTTGGCGCCTGCAGAATTTATGATGGACTTTGGTGCTTAGCAATGTTTAATCAAGGACTTAAAATATTATGGTGTAAAATCCTTTACAAGCATGTACAAACAGAGAGCCACCATCAGAGTGCTGGCAGGCTCAGGGGTCAAATCGTGCACCCAGACTCGGGACAGGCACATTCAGAGGCCCCTGGCCAGCAAACAGCAACACCGGGGCTTCATTCTTTCCTCTCCACTTCTGTTTGAGGTTCAAGTTTGCAAAGTGTCAGGGCAATAGGGTAGGGCATGTGGCTCATCTCTGCCCCCTGCCCCCACCCTGAGAGCAAGGAATTAGGGGAAGGTAAATTAGGGTCAGGCCGTGGTGGAGGCTGGTCCCAGAATGGAGTGTGTTTGGATAAGGCCAGCCAGCATGTGGGGGACTCAGCATGAGGCATCCCACCTGGAGGAGAGACTCCAGCCCCAGCCCCGTGCCATAAGCCTGGCTCCACAAAGTCTAGCCAACATCTGGAATGGATATCAGGAGACACAAGGCGGCCGCACTGGCGCGCCGTCTACCTTTGTACTTTTCGTTGCAAATTGAAAAGCAGAACAGACATCAAGAATATATTTATATAACTGTCTTCAAGCTGCATTTTCTACTCCCATCTGCTGCACATGATAAGTTTCCAGTGTTTTCTAATAAAACAGAAAAAGGAGGGGCGGGGGAAAGGCCCGTGTGCACGTGTGCGAGAGCGTGTGCTCCTTATTTGGTGCAGAAGCCGCTCTGTCAGGCTTCACTGGGCAGGCAGGTAAATACACGGCATCTCGGGAGGCGCTAATGTCTGAAAGATGCTCTGAGCATCCGTGTGTCACGCTCAAACAAACTCTCATTGAATCAAATGAAAGGAAAGCAAAGGGTGCTTCTCACACCCTCACCCCCACCCCTGCTTTGGGGCAGAAAGTGCCAGAAACCAGCACATCGCTGTGTTGCTCACTCTCTGGAGAGAGAGAAGGTGGGGCAGGAGGTGGAGGGGAAGAAGTGCGGTGTAAAGAGGGGCCAGTCGGGCAGAGCCAGAATCATGGAGGGCTGTCTACGTGGCCGTCGGTCTCAGGATTCAGATGTGGATGTTGTTCATGATTGATGAGCAAGCTGGAACCACAGTCAGCAGCTTTGGAAAGTTCTCTCACCAGCCAGGGCCCAAGCAGCCTGTTCGTCGCCCCTGTTCTGTTTGGCCAACAGGGAAATAAAGGGACGAATTGGAGAACCCTGGGATGCGCTTTTACTGTGACGCCATGTTTAGGCACAAAATGTGAAATAATGAAGAAAATGACAATTATCCAGCTAACTTAGGATTTTACTAAAACAAACCCCCAAATCCAGCCAAGGACCTGGCTGCCCCAGCTCAAAGCCAGGTGTCCCCCAGGCTCCATGAGACACGCACTGGGAGCGGGACAATGCAAGGGAAGGGGGCTGAAGGCAAAGCTGGCTGCTCCCTGCCCACATTTCCACCAGCGACCTTCTGTCTCTGGACCCGGCTAATGGCACCCCTCCGCCTTCCGCCATCGAGGAGACTGCCTGATAGACACCCGCATTTCTAAGACCCTTTCTCCTGCAGAGCGGCTGCTGGTTTTGAACAGCTGACCTTTTGGTGAGGAGTCCATGATGCCACCACCTTAATACCTCGGATAAGATTGTGATTAGGAATATGTCCAAGATTCCTTAGAAGACCTTAGAACAGCTGGCTCTGAGTGCAGCCATCAGAAGTGGTGGAAAGAGCAATGCTTTGAAATGAGGGTCAAATCTGGGCTGCTGACTACTGTCATATAAACTTGGACAAGTTCCTAAAGCTCTTTAATGGGCAATGACCTCATCTCGTACAGTCATTATAAGGATTAATGGGTTAACATTTGTAAAATGTCCAGTGTGCATTTTCAGTAGGGTTTAAAAATGTTTTAAAATTTTGCTAGGCTCATGTCCTGGTTTTATATGCAATGTGCATGCTGCCTATTAGCTCCTGCATACCCATGGCAGACATCACTAATCCATCCCTGCACTCTTTCCCACCAGGCTGCATCTTAATCCCCCAAGTCCTTTTCATCATACTTTTAACACATCCACTAGCAAATGATCATGAACACACACACCCCAAAAAAAACACCCCAAAATAAACCAACCCACAAACTCACTATCTGGTCAATGTTAAGTCTTAGCAGCACTCTAGCACAGGGCAGAACTACCCCACTGGGTTTTTTGCAAGTGTAACTTTTCATCAGAACAGAAAGCCAGGCTGCTGACCTACACTACACCACCTTGGCTCCTTGTTACTTATTGATTTACCACTTATTGTAGAATTAACAGTAGGTTAATCTGTTTTTCACCTTGGTCATACTTGGATGAAACATTCAAATTGGTGAATGCTTCCTACGTAGTTCATGCTGCAAAGTATTTCACATTTTACTGGGATACATTTAGCTTCTCGTGGTACTGTGTGAAGGTCAATTGGTTGCTGGGCTCTTCCACTCACTGTTCCTTCTGCCCTAAATGATTCATAGGTTTCTTCACGTTTATGTAACAACCCTGACTTAGACATAAGACCTATGAGCAGGACTACAGAAGATAGGCAGAAGCAATGAAAGGGATCGACATCATCCGAGCCCTAACAGCGACTGAAAAGATCAAGCCATACTTAAATGTGATAAATGGTTACCATCAGCTGACATAAATTACCTTACTAGCATAATGTGTGTTTTCGTTAAAACTGTGCTGCTGAATTTCCTTGTGATCTAGGGTAGAGTTCTACTTCTAATCTTCACATTGAGAATCAAAAGAGAAAAGAAATCTTGACTATATGACCTTTCATCCCTCCCTCAGTAGGATAAAGGTCACCATGATGAGGAAGTCGGTGATGTTCCAGGTAGATGAAGTCCCCTGTGTCACTGAGTGGCTGAGCTTCTGAGCATCCATCGCCCTCATCAGCAGTCAGTGCTGGATGCAGAGGTACCTGGGACCAGCGGGAGAGCCCACAGGATGCCCTTCAGTCTTTCCGTGGAGACTAAACAGAGAGTCCAACCGGTTCCTCTGTGTTTACTCCCTGGAGTTTCCCTTACTTGTGTAGAAAAACGCTGACTAGCGAAGAGGAAGGGCAGAGTCAGTGTCAGGGGTGAAAACAGATCTCCGCAGGTGGCTGCCATCCAGCCTGGCCTCTCTCTCCAGGCCTGTGTAATGGGGATAATAATGCCCCTCAATCACAGACTTGGTGACCTGGAGACTTCAAGGAGACGGTGGCCCCCAGGACAGTGCCTGACACTTAGAAATCACTCGACAATTGTTAACAATGCGGATTACGATAACTGCCACGACAATCACAAAGGCCACACATGGGTATATGGAGGCAAGAGCTTTCCTGTGATGGAAGGGCTAACTTCCAGGGAGCAAGAGACCTGCCAAGTGCTCCCTTACTGCTTCTTAATCAAACATGAAGCGGGAGCCAGGTACCACACACAAGCAGGAGTTGCTTCTTAAAATGACTCTCTGTATCAGTTGAAAGGCTCATGTTTTCCTATGAGAACAAAAATTGTTAATGTTGGGGGAAGAAATCGGGAGAGTAAACCTATGATCCTGAAATTTGAAAAGAATCGTATATATGTAGTTATAGGAAACATACATGTGGATATGTACTAAAATAAAAATCCATGAAATCTATTTATGTTCACACATGCATAAATACACCATGTATTTTTGCATCATCAGTCCCAGGCCTATGGATCTTTCTGTTGTCTTTTTAGGTAGGTAGGTAGGTAGGTAGGTAGGTAGGTAAGTGTGTGTGTATGTGTGTTGTGGAGGGAAACAGGGAGGGGTAAGGGGATGCAGCCACATCAAATTTTTAACTTAACCAAAAATATTTTCCCCAAGGTCAAGAAAACACATTATTATTTGGCCATGAACTTTGGTTGTTGCTCACTGACAAAATTTCCAGTTTTGCACAATTTCCAAAAGAATGTTATGAACAGCTTGGACACTTACCTAACTATGTTTGTCCAAAGAGGTCAGTATCAACCTAAAAGACTTTTGCTCCAGAAAATAGTAGTCATGTCTTCAGTCATCTGAGCTAGTCATGGAAAATTACAGCACAGGTGTTCACACTGGGCCTTTCTTCCCTTGCCCAATCCTGCAGCCACAGAGCAAACCCAGAGCCGGGGGTGGAAAACAGAAAGGCTCCTGGGGTACATTCACCAGGAGAACAGAGTCGGCAGCACCTTTGCAGTACAGTCTCTAAGCTGAGGTCCGGGAGAGGAGGCAGGGAGGGATGTGCGGTAACAGGAAAGTGTCCCAACAACACGTGGGCAGGGCACGTTGTTCAACTTCTAGAGGAGTTGTCGAGTACAGTGCTGCCATGCTGTTCCCTGGGTGACAGTGAGGAGTCTTCTCTTACTTCTCTGCCTCAATCTCTCTCAGTTCAAACAGGAGGAGACCCCCTTTCCCCCGCCCAGCACACCTGTTCACAGTGAGCACATACATACATTACTAGTTACTAGATCTGAGCACAGTGAGAGGCATGAGATAGCATAAGTGTTTACTAAAAGCGTTTAACATATATACATCTTTTTAAAATTTTAGTATATATATATATATATGGTAAACGCTTTTATATATACTAAATTTTTTAAAAGATGCCATTGGATTGTTTCCAAGGATCAGAGTGTTATGACGGGGAAGCCAACAGGCAGGGCTCTGTAGTGGGTGAGGGAGGGCTGAAGAGTGAGTGGGGAGTGACTGTGTCATGGGTGTGAGACTTCCCTTTGAGTTCATGAATTGTCACTTAACTACATGAATGTACTAAGTTCCACTGAATTGTACACTTTGATATGTTCAAATTTATGTGAAATTGACCATAATTTACAAAAGTCACAGGGCTAAGACCATCACTGGGTATTATTAGGCCCTGGACCCATCTCTCTGGCACTGACTCTTGCTAGGCTAACAGTGCATCTTTGCTGCAGCTCGTCAGAGTGACAGCGTTCCATCCACAGAAAGGATGCTCGCAGATCTTGGGCCTCTGCGTCAGGGCAAGGCATAACCACTCAGGGCAAATGATTTCAGGATTTCCTTTGCCATGCTTGACAAAACGGGTGCGACTCCCCCACCCCACCACAGGGGCACTAGAACAATCCAGGGGCACTGCAAAAGCATATTCTTACAGTTTATTCTGAATTATAGATTATAGTCCAGAAATTTTAAATAACCAGACAGGTGCTGAGGGATTCATTCATTTTCTCTCTCTCTGTAGTGGGGCCGGGGGAGTACAGTTCAACACTACCAGCAGCTCCGAGGGAGAAAGATGAGGCTTTCTACTCCGCAGTGAGTTGCAGTCCTGGACACCCGGAGGACAGGCCCTCTGCGTCGGAGGTGACTGCAGGGTGGGAGCTGGGTTTCCAGTGAGAAGTCACGTCAGGTTGGGAGCCTATGCTTTAGCAGTCTAAGAATAGAATGCTTTCAAGTTCTTACCTCTCGGCACGTTCTGCTATGCATCCACCTTAACGGTTTTACTAAAAAACAAAAATGACCCTAGAGAGAGTTCCCAAGCTTATCCATCTTATTGGAGCAGAAAGCCCCACTTTTCTCCCATGGAGTAGCTGGTGGATTTGAACTACCAACCTTGTGATGAAACCAAAAAGAAAAGCAAACTCACTGCCATTGAGTCAATACCGCCTCACAGCGACCCCGGGGGCCAGGGGAGACTAGAAGTGTCCCTGTGGGTTTTCCAGACTGTAGCTCTTTACAGAGTAGATGTCTACTCATTCTCCCAAGGAGGCGCTGCGGGTAGCAGTGCCAAATCCACTCTGGTTTTGCATAAGAAGACGAAAAGATGTGCTGTTACTGATTCAGGCACAAAGATGGACTGAATGGAGACCCCTGGGGCACCGGAACCAACCCTCTGTCACTTTTTCTTGAGAAGAATGGCCACCGCAAGTTCTCAGGCATCTTGAGCCAAGAGACAGCGCACAGGTCTTCTGAGGGAGGCAAGGAGGCAGCAGGCCGACCGGCAAAATCTTGTGAATGCGCTTTCCAGCTCTGAACCAACAGCTGAGCCCTGAAAAATGCTCTCAACCAGCATGTGCCTTTCTGCTGGCTTCCCAGAACTGCTCACCTCCACACATGGAGGGTGCTCAGCTCCCTCAGGACGGCGCAGCGTGGTCATGTGGGAGCAGGCTCTTCCAGCCCGTCTGGGTCAAGACTGGGAGTGAGCAGGCAGCTGCCTTCATGACCTAAAACCTAGTCACTAAGCATCCTTGCTTTTTATAAAAAGTAAATGATAGAGGCTCTCCCTTTATTTGGGCAGTCCTTTCCAAAGCACTTTTGCTGTTGCCATATTGGTACACCCCGTGCATATTTACTCGGCCCTTCTGTCTCTCATTCATTAGCATGCTCCCCACTGCCATTGTGTAGATTCTGATGCCCAGGGAGCCCCAGGGACAGCACACTCCTCAGGTTCTGAGACTGTCGATCTTCGCGGGAGAAGCTTGACGTGTCTCTCTCCTAGAGAGTGAGGGTGGGTTAGAGCCACCCCTTGACGTCAGCATCCCAGTGCTTCCACCCTGGCACAGCGTGCTACATCGTGGGAAGTGGAACTAAGCAGAAATTGTCATGGGGAGAATTTATGACCGTGGCCGGTGTTATGCCACTGAAGGCTATGGAGGAGATGCTCCTAACTCTGTCCAAGGGAGGGCATTAGGAACGATGGACTTGGCCTGAATCTTAAAATGTAGTAGAAAGACAAAAGAGGCGAAGGGTGTTTTCCAAAGAAATATTTAATAGAGGCGATGATTAAAATTGTATTTCCACTGGAAAGTAAGAAGTTCAGAATGTTATTTTAACATTCCTAAATAATATGTCATCCTCGTAAATGCAGCCCTCATGCGAAGAGCGGAGTGATGAGACCCGAGAGCTAGGAGGAGGTCTGGGGGGAGGGGAGAAGAGGGGGGGAGGGGGGAAGAGGACGCAGCAGAGTGATTGGCGACTTGGGTCAAATATTCTAGGGAAAGCGCTCATCGAGCACCATGAATGAGATCAACAGTGAAAGGAAAGTGAACTTTGAGAATCTAATCTGAAAGTCCATTCAGGGCTCATGGCCAAGAAGCTGAGGTGCGTTTGATGACGAGGATGCCAGTTGGACTGTGTTCATGTGTCAGTGAGGCAGAGAATGGAGAAAGAGCAGAGGGATGGAGGGAGGGGGAGGGAGAGGGGAGAATGAAAATGACTGACTGTGAACTGCAAGGTTAGTAGCGCTAACCTATGAGCTGTCCCTCAGGAGGAAGCCGAGGGGCTCAGTTCCCATAGAGTTGCCATCTCGGAAACCCGAAGGGGATGTTCTACTCTGTCTGAGAAGGCAGGAACGACCCAGAACCGACTAGAAGGCAGGAAGCGGTTTAGGTTTGTTTGTTTTTTCTAAAATCATATTTTCTTTCTATTTTTCCAACACGTAAAGTTGTAGAGAATGTTATCCTGAAACCACAAAGCCACCTGGCTGATAAGGAGTCTAAACACGAAGCCACAAGATGAAGACAGAAAGCATTCTCATGTTCAGGACAGCGAGGAGCACACTCGGAGAGCCACAGTGGCTGTCAACCCAGGCCTCCAAAACGGAGAGCAAGCGTTGCCCACTCAATGTTTACTACCAACCACCAGCCAGCCTCTTGAGAAGCTGAACTTGGTGTTCACCCGAAAACTCATCCGGAAGAGGCCAGCTACCAACGGTTGGCTTCCAAATCTAAGCATATGTTTAATTCCAAACATTAGACTTATTCGACGGTCAATCTAACCGAAACGTGATAGCCTCAGAGGTCTCCAGAAACAACAACAACAAGAAGTCAGAAACAAGCACCATTGTCAGGAGATGGAGCCATTGATTTCTGGAGCCAAGTCTCGGATAGAATGAGATGTCTGCTCAGATTATGAAAGGGAATGTCTGACGATACTTTATTAAAAAGTCATTAAGTCTTGGAAACCCTGAAAAAGGTGTTGAGCTCAGAGTCTGTCTGCGCTCCATCTCTAAATTTCCACTGATCCCTCTCTTGAAAGAGATCTCACAGAGATCCCTTGGAAAAAGGTCTCACTTCTGAAGAACACTTGTCTGCTGGAGAGAGAACGCAATGCCCCTCCCATGAAATCTATAAACTCCAAACAGGGACACAGAACTAGCGGTTGCCAATAACTTTAACTTCATTTATCTATATTTGGCAAAAATTGTGCTGCAGCTGGAGATGAAGTGCTGAGCTCAATAACTGCAGAGACGTGCGCTCCAAAACAGCAATTACTAAGCTGTGCTGCCTTGTGTAAGATTTCACTTTTATTTATTACATTTAAAGCAACTCTCTAACTCCGTACAGTACAGACGGCATTGTCTATTCAGGTAATAGCTGCTCATAAGAACATTTCTACTCCACTCCCAGTTCCCCGGGGGCTTTCCGGGAGCAATCTCTCTCTCTCGGCCACATTAACACACCCGGAGCGGCAGCCTTATCACCAAACGCACCTCTCTTTTGTCCATCACTGGGGAAAGCTATTCTCATTTTCCACCCCAACTGGCTTCTTATAGACTGTGTGCAACTCTGATGCTGCCTCCTTTTTGTTTTTATCAGTGGAGATATTGATAATTATAATTGGCAGGCTGAAGAAGAGGGCTATAAATATCTCATCAGCTGCCACAGAACAGAGAAGTGGGGGGAAAAGAGGTGGCAACCCTCGCCTCACTCGGGACGCTGAGGAAGACAAACCTTCGCAGCCATTGTCTGCTCAGCCAACATCTGTTTCTTATAGTGGGTGATGATTTTCATGGAATCATAGAAATTATAGATGGAAAAGACCCATTAGGTCATTCAGTAGAGCTCTCTGCCAGTGTAGGATTATTGTCTACAAGCAAGATCCTAAATCTCTATTCTCAAAGAAAGATCTGTGCCCCAGGAAGGGCTCCCCCACAAAGCATGGTTTTAAGTGCACTCCAGAGGGAAAGGAGTTGACACTATTATTAAAAACCTAACTTGGTACCATAATAGCCTTTTATATTTTGGTAACATGTAGCAAGATTAGAATGTGAGTTATTTGAATAGCATAGGATGAAATCCTCTAGGAGGTTTGAGCTGGATTCGGAGGAAACTCGGGGTTTTTGTCTTTGTTTTCAGAAAGGGCAGAATCAAGGATTGACCAACTATTGAGGTGGTTTGTTGTTTTTTTTTTTAATCTAGTTCAAGCACTACTTCCAAAAGCTGAACTCCCTGAAATGGACCACATTTGTAAAATGACAACCATTGTTTCACATGGTAATGACAAATTATTATTCTCTTAGTGATTGTCATAAATTGAATTCTATCCACAAGAACGACGTGTCAGTTTAGCTGAGCCATGACCTTCCGTAGTTTGGCAGTTATATAATGATGTAATTTGGCAGTTATGTGCTAAGCCCCCTCATGTAATCTGATTTGATAAACCAATCAATTGTAAAGATTAAGGGGTCAGCGAGTTTATATTTGGGTGTACTTATAGAGTATGGCCTGCAACACCTTTATGTTACAAGAGATAGAAGGGAGGGAAGCCAGTAGAGAGAAAGGAATATATTACCATCAAGAAAGAGGAGCCGGAAGCGTAAGGCACCCCACGTCCTGTTTGGAACCTCCAGGATACAGGGGAGATGGATGCCAAGATCCATGGAAACCTCCAAGAACTCTCATGTCTAGAGAGGCTGAAAGAGGATGCATGTCTTCCTCTAAACTGTGAGCCAACAGACAGGGAAAGCTTGCCCTACAACAGGCACCATGAATTCGAACCTCTGGTCTACACTATCAGAGTTCCCACTCATGGTGACTCTCCAGGACACTGCCCTGTGACCTTCTGAGATGGTCACTCTTTAGGAGAGGAGAAACCCTCCTCTTCAAGCCTCCTGAACTGGGAGGACTTCTAGCCTCCTAACCCACTTTAACTGTGGATGAAGGCCATTCACTTACACTGCTTCTGCGATAGCAACTCGAGATAACTAAGGGATTTACTAGATAAATCTACTTCTATTTACAAAGCAAATTTAAATCTCCAATATTTATTACTGGTTTTTTTTTCTGACATTTGACCTGAAAATTCCAAGCATTTGCTTTATTTTTGTATCGCCTTCATTTGCTTTATTTTTGTATCTCCTTATCTGTGTTAGTTCAAACTCAGAGCAGCAGCAGGAAGCCTTTATCAGGTCTGTGGAAGATCCTTATCTCCTCTCCATGTTCTTTGGTCTCTAACTTTCCCCCATATTTGCTTGCTCAACCCTACACCTTTCATCTCTAAAAAATCATTAAGGTTAGTGACACACCCATGGCCTCCTTAGTATAAAAACAACAACAACACAATAATGGAATTGCATATGCAAGGGTCGAATTCCAACATGTATCAGGATGACAATGTTCCGGCTATCACACAGTTCAGTGCACCTCTTCAAGGTGACGGGGGAGCCTGTGGTGCCTTTCCCTGTACCTCTTAGATGAAGCCAATAGGCCTTTTGGAAACCTGGCTTGAGGAGATGCCACTGACACCACCCGTGCATAGCGTAATCCTGCCGAGATGAAAAAGGACTGGCTAGATGCTCTCTAAAGACCCAGTTCTGCAGAGAAAATGGGAGAAGGAAGGCTACAGCCCACAGTCCCATTTCACAGGCTCAAGGAGTCCTTGGACACTGCTCAGGATCTTCCAGTTAGAAAAAAACAGGGAACACCTAAGTCCTGAACAGACGCTGCAGAAAAAGCAAGGCCGAGTGTGGAGGACTTCAAGGGACATGCATTTATTTTCTTACAGTGTAGGAAGCTACTAGTTCAAACTCAAAGCACCCTGGTGGCATAGTGATTCTGAGTTTGGCTGATTGCCTGAAGGCCAGCAGTTCAAAGCCACGTGCTGCTGAGAGAGAGAGAGAGAGAGAGAGAGAGAGAGAGAGGACATGTTCTAGTCCAGTAAAGAGTGACCATCTCAGAAAGCCACCGGGCAGTATCCTGTGCAGGGTTCTACCTGCCGTGTGTGCTCGCGATGAGTCAGAACGGCCTCGATGGCAGTAAGTGTACTTCTCTCGTCTTCTCTGCCGACAAGGTAGGCCGTCCTGGAGAACGGATCCACCAAAACCAAACTCACTGCCGTGCAGGTGCTTCTGACTCGGAGTAACCGAGAGCACAGTGGAACTGCTCTGGTGGGTTTTTCGGGCTGGACGTCTTCGAGAGCAGAGAGCCTCGGCTTCCTCTCGCAGAGGACTGGGTGGTTTGGAGCTGCTGACTTTTTGGTTGGCTGACAGATGTGTAACCCACGACGGGCCACCAGGGATCCTGAAGGATTGTCAGTCTCTGATCAAATTCTCTTCTTTATCCCCAACTGCTTGCTGGCAACTTGTCCTTTCTGACTCTTTCTGCTCTTTTCTGATCCATTCTTTTCAGAATGGAAGCTTCCACCCTTCCCCTTTTCAATCATAATGGAATTGTAGCAAGGGCAGCAGATGGTCCTGAAATAAGAGGGTCAACACAATTGGACTCTGGATGAGGCTGCAGAGATGCCGAGAGGCCCTCATGATGAGAAGAACTTGGAGGTGCAACTGCTGTGCTAACAGACTTGTATGGTTATTTTGCTACCCCCACCACCATTTTTGTCCCTTGGTGGCACAGTAGATTAAGCATTGGACTATTAATAGCAAGGCTGGCAGTTTAAGGTCACCAGCTGCTCCATGCATGGGAGAAAGATTAGACTGCCTGCTCCCATAAAGACTTAAAAACTTAGAACCCCTAAGAAGAAATTGTATTGCTTTCTATAAGGCATCTCAAAGTCCAAATCAACTCAATGCAGTAGGTTTGATTTCTCTGTGTGGGTGCGTGTGTATCAGCGTTTATACTATTTTGCCAGTTGACTTTGAGTTTCATGAAGGCATGAACCATGTCTGATTCATCTTCTAAACTCCAGAAATTAACACAGTTCTGGAAAATGCCCCCCAAATACTTGATAAATGATTTTTCACTGATCCAACTACACTCACACCATCGCCTTCTTTGGTCCTGAGCTGAGGAGCAGTGCAACCTATCATGAAGAAGCTGATGAAAGCCAACATGGGGGACTGCACCCAACGTCTTTATTTTACCAGCATGACTCTATACAGAGGGAAACACCCACCAACAGATACATAGCCCATGTCTGAAGAGCTGTGCCGGCCAGAGCCTCAGCACCGTCACTCTGCTTCTGTGAATACTAGGGTGGTTCTGCCTGACAAGTCACACTAGCGGATAAATGACCCTCACGTCCTTGGTATCTCCACCTCTAGAATAATATGCATGAATGATTCTGTTCATCACTGTCAAGGATGAGCAACACTTATTGATTTGATAGGACCAGTTGAAAAGCAAATGTTTACAGTGCAAATCATTTGTATGAAAACCTTTAAAATATTATTCCCAATAAGGCACCATGTTGGGTGCTGGTGCTACTGTGAGAAGTGTGAGAATACTTTCCTTTCAGGGAACTAAGAATTTCCCTCTCACTGGTGGCATTAAACGGTCTTATAACTCGGGAAAAGATGTGGGCTGGAGTCCAAGCAACTATGGGGCATTTCTGCCTCTGCTATCTGGTCATCGGAGTGAGTCACACCCAATTCTGAAACGGATTTTGTACGGATCACTTTGCTGAAGTTGGAGGGGTTTCGCCTCCCTTTCCTAAGGGGAGTCCTCCTCTTCCCTCCCGTACACAGCTGCAGGTGCTCTCTGGGCTCCCCACAACCCACATCGCCCCTTCCGTTGCGATGTAAACAGGCCTTTGCTCCTGAAGTGCCCTTTCTCTGCTTCTCCTGTGACCTGATATGTATCCCTTGATCCCCAGGCCATGCCCCCGGACACTCTAGTGAACTTTCTGCCTCCCACTAGAGTGAGTAATTGCTCTGCACTCGCATTGCCCTGGCACAGACCTCTAGTTTTGCAATGTTTTGCTTTCCAATTGTTTTTCTGAGGGAGATTCTATTCCTAGGCACTGAATTTCCCAAAGGCAAGAATTGTCTTTCCAATCTGTGTGACTGTGCTGGACGTGAGGAATTGCTATGAAGATACGCGCTGCTTACCTGCCCAGTGGCAGGTGTTATAGGTTGATGTGGTGCACTGCTTTGAAGCCCTATTCTTGAATAGCAAACAAGTATGTGTAAAAGCCAGTCTCTCTCTTATACTACAAGGACACAGTGAAGACAAACGTGTCTCAGTATCCGTTCATAACATGCAGACGGAGAAAGGAAATCCTATCAGCCCCCTATTGTGAAGGCTTTCCTCTTTCTTTCCAGTGTAATTGATCTACATGCATCTCTCTCCCACTGGATTTTATTCCATTCGAGGGAGGGCAAGGATTAGGCTCATGCCCCGCCCAATGAGTTACTCCTTGCAGAGAGTAAATGCAAATTGAGCCAATGAGTACTAAATTTGGTATCATTGCTAATGTGTTACAGGGGCTTTGAATGATGACTCTTCTAGCCAAAGTCTCTAATTCCCACCAAATGACCTTTTCCTGCTCAGTCTAGGTCTAGGACGAAGGTGGGAGAAGATACGGATAGGATTGACCTGTGGGTAATTGTGACCAGCATTCCCTGGAGCAATAGCCCACTGTATATAAAATGATCCTCTGAGAAGTAGCAGGAGGGAGCTCAGCAAGAGCCAGGAGTGGAACGCATCCTCTGGATCTGAATTCCCTGCCCAGTGAACACCTGGATCCGTAGGACAGAACATCAGAGGAGCAGCAGTAGAAGAACCAGAAGCCAGCATGTGGGACAGAATAGTGGACTTCCCATGCCACAGAACAAGTGAAGCTGAGTGCTGTGGGGCAGGAGGCTGACTTGTGGACTAGGGCCTCTCTGAGCACTTCAGTGGAGAATCTGGGCTTGCTGACTCCCAGAAATGGGGCAGAATGCCTTCAGATTGAGACTTACATTGGAGTGGAATTTATTAGCATATCTGAAAGAATTTGTAACATGGCTTGATGAACAATTCTATCCTGAGCAATTCTCGTTTGCATGACAATTTGTCAACTTCTTTAAGAAACCCCGTAATCATAGATACTGCCTGTGAATGCACTGCCTGTGAGTTCTCTGTAGCCACTGCAGTGGATATTAGAACCTAGAAATAAAGTAGAGACTATGAATCAGGACAACACGCATGTCTGAGCATGTACTGAATGCCAACATCATTCTACAAGTTTGTCATGTAATTCTCACAGCAGTCCACGGGAAGTGTATCATTCTGGTCTTCATTTTACAGAACCTAAAAGGGAAATTCAGACTGCTGAAGTAACTAACCTCAAGTCACACAGCAATATGTAGCAGGGTGTGTTTCATGTCAGCAGTCATTCCAATGACTCGTGTGTTTAAACGCTGTGACATGCAACCCTCCTTTGAATGATGACGCACTGTCATTCAATAGGTAAAAGGAATATGCTGGTTTCTTTTCAGGTCATATCACTCTTTCACCATTTTTAAAAGGAGCCCTGTGAGGCAGTTGTTCTGCTCCCACGTGGCTCCAACCCCAGCCATCCTGGAGAACTTTGTGGCAGTCTGCTTCTGGAGAGACTACAGCCTGGATGCAAGATGGGGACGCTGCGCTTCGTTGGTCCTACAGAGCCGCTCCGAGTCAGAATCAACCGGATGGCAGCAGGTTTGGTTTGGGTTTATTCAATGTCGATCGTGAATACGGACCAGGACAGGGTCACGTTTTGTTCGATTGTACCCGAGGTGGCCGTGAGTTAGAGCTGATCCCAAAACAGCCAGTGACATGGACTGTCAGTGTTTGCCACGTGACTCTTTAAAGGGAAAGAGTTGGATGATAAACCAACCTATTTGGATTTGGTCAAAGGGGTAATGTGGTTAGAAAAATGATGGAACATTGAGCCAAAAATGCAATTTCAGAAAACGGAATCCAAGGGGATGGCTGGCTCATTGATCTGGCCACATGAATGCTAACTCAAACATAGGCCTTAGCCAACAGCAGGCCCTGCAAAGGCTGATGGGAGCATGCTCTCTTAGAGGCTCCTGGGTGTTTTGTTTGTTTGTTTGGTAGGTTCGTTTTGATTTGGGCTTGGGTGTGTGCACACTCACACACATGGTTCTTGAAGAATCTGTGACAGGCTCCTTGGGGGCAGTGGTGACAGGTTCTGTATTTCGGTCTTTTAACTGTTTCTTGCTGTCTCACTCTGAATCCCAAGAGGGGCCTGTACTTGTGCCAAAGTTCCAAAACAGTGTCAACTGACTATAATGGCAAAATGGGTTGGCTCTGGCTTAAAAGAACACTCAGTTAGAATACCATTTCCATCATTTATTAATAAAATCCCCTGGATGAGTTATTAATCTCTCCAAGTTTCAGCTCTCTATTAAGTAGGGCAAATAGACATTTATTGTGTGGATTTAAAGGCATGGCACTTGTAAAATAGTTACCCCAGCACTGTATGCTCCATAAATGTAAGCCATATTTGGGCAACAATCAATGCTTCAATACTGGAATTAATATTTCAATGCCAGAAATGTTTCAGATGGACAAAAACCAACTCATCAAAGCAATCGTCCCATTGACAGTTGTTCATACCTTTGGGTGGGAAGAGTCCAAATTACCCCAAGTCTGCTCTAGCCTGTGGCTTGTTCCTGCTGGGCTTTCCTTGGTCTTCCAACTCCTAGATCCTGTTGACCCAGCTCATCCCAACTGCCGGCCACTCTCTTCTGCAGAGATCCATCCTCAGGAGAGAAAGACAAAGAGAGAGAGAGAGAGAGAGAGAATGAACTCTGGGTAGCCACTGCCTGCTGTCTCTACTATACAATTCTACCGGTCCTGGTACTGAGAATGTGTATCCCCCTTGCTCCAGTTTTGTCAAAGTACTGCAAGTGAACTTTCACAGGCCACTAACGTTAGTCAGCCTTCTGTAGGAGATTAAGTGATTTTGTCTTCATGGCTCTGACATCATGTCAAATGTATGAACATTGGCCTGAAGCTTAATAAATTTCAGCCATCGTACATTCTCAATTTTTACTCGGGCTGCAATCCCTCTGCTTAACCGAAAACAGTCACTGAGCAGATGAAAACAATTTTTCCACACGGTACCTTCATTTTGCTTTCCAGTCTGTGTGTAGACAACTGTGTCTCTCACCTTGCAGCTATCCCAGAACACCGGGAAGGTTTCCATCTACATGGACCTCACAGGAAATGATGCACATTCCCCAGATTCCTCCCGATGAAGGGGCCTCCCTGGTTCAGCACCACACAATGTACACAAAGCAAGCGGGCAGCAGCGAGAAGAGAAAGAAGTACCCATGCCAGTGTTGCCAGGGATGAACTTGGTCTCCCTCAATATTTGACAAATTAAGGCTGAGTAAGTGACTCCCTACTAGATATAAGGGAGCATGCTAAATGCTGAACAATCCCTGATCAGCCCTACCAGGCTTTGAATTGCATTGGGTTTACACAAATGATCACTTTCATTGCAATTATGATAAATGCCACAAAGAAGTGAGAAAATAAAAAACGTGGAATTGGACCTAGTCTTAGAGATCCTCAAAGGATGCTCTGGAAAGTGAGAGTTGAGCTAAAATTGGAAATGCGACTCAAAGAAGCCCAGCAAAGGGGAGTCCCGAAGAGATGTCCGATCTGAGCGGGGAAAGCTGAGGCAGTTAGGAGCAAGCAGCCTTTTAGACATTGACTGAAGGGCGACACGGCTGCAAAACCACCTGGAAGAGGAGGGATACAGGCTGAGGAGCAATGGCCAGACACACAGGTCTTGGGGACCACCGTGTGGATGGTGTTCAACTTTGTGCTACCTGGGAAAGGAAGCCCCTGGAGGTTTAAGCAAAGGGTGACATGATGTGATCTGTCTTCCCAGAGACAGTTGCGTCCATGTGGAAGTGGAAGGGCAGTAGATGAGAAAAGACAAGAGGAGACCAAGCAAAAGAGGATTGTTGGGTGTGGTGTCGCCCAGGGTGGTGGCTGGGGAAGTCCTGACCAGGGATGGACGGACCAGGAGAGGAGGTGGAAGACTCATAGTGAAGACAGGACTGCCACATCCTGGGAGTAGAGCTGCCATCCACAGCGGGGTCTGCCACGAGGGAGGGAGCACACCGAAGCGAGTCCAGGCTACAGGGGTCTGAGCCGCGCCATGGCAAGCTGAGCCGAGCACTAGGGAAAGGAGCAGCACAACACAGTTTCTACAACTGCCATTCTGTCGGAGGTGTTCCTTGTACGCGTAATTGCTGCAGAAGCCAAGCCATATCTTTTAAATGTGACATCTTCCTATTTAAAAAAAAATCATTTTACTGGGGGATCATACAGCTCTTATCACAATCAATACATACAGAGTGTCAAGCACATTTGTACACATGCTGCCATCATCATTTTCAAAACATTTTCTTTCTACTTGAGTCCTTGGTATCAGCTCATTCCCCCTACCCCTTTATCACACCCCTTCCTCATGAACCCTTGATAATTTATCATTTTATTTATATAATGATATATAACCCTGTCTTACACTAACTGCTGCCTCCCTTCACCTAGTTTTCTGTTGTCTGTCCTCCTGGGACAGGGTTATATTTAGATCATTGCGATTGGTTCCCCTTCCACTCTTCTCCCTCCCCTCCTGGTATCACTACTCTCATTATTGGTCCTGAGGGGGTTATCTGTTCTGGATTCCCTGTGTTGCAAGCTCTTGTCTGTACCAGTGTACATGCTCTAATCTATGCAGATGTGTAAGGTAGAATTGAGATCATGATAGTAGGGAGAGAGGAGGTATTAAAGAACTAGAGGAAACTTGTGTGTTTTATCAGTTCTACACTGCACCCTGACTGGCTCGTCTCTCCCTTGTGACCCTTCAGTAAGGGAATGTCCAAATGTCTACAGATGGGTTTTGCATCTCCACTCTGCCCTCCTCCGCATTCATATTGATATGATTTTTTTGGAGAGGGTCTTTGATGCCTGAAACCTGATCTCATGGGCCCCTCATTATCACACAGGCTGGTGTGCTTGTTCCATGTGGGCTTTGTTGCTTCTCAGCTAAATGCCCGCTTGCTTCTCTTCATACCTTTAAGATCCTGGATGCTATATCTTTTGATAGCTGGGCACCATCAGCTTTCTTCACCACATTTGCTGATGCACTGATTTTATCTACAGCGATCATGTCAAGGAAGGCGAACATCAAATAATGCCAGGTTATTAGAACCAAGTGTTCTTGCATTGAGGGAGTACTTGAGTGGAGGCCCAGTGTCTGTCTGCTGGCTTAATATTAACTAATTCAGAAGCACAGAATACTGTGTGACCAATGAAAACATATCTTACTGGGGCTATCAACTGGAAATCAACAGCCTAACATATTCTGAAATGTGAAATGACATTGAACCAGGAACCCTGCATTCAAAACAAATTTGTCAGTAAGAAAATTTGGAATAGAAGGAAGGTATCTGAAAAAATACAGACAGTGGGGTACACAGTCTATACATGAATAGACTACTTAAGTGGGTCCAGTTCATTCAGTGTGAGCATGTTTAGAAGAGGGAATAGAGGACAGACATGGTCAGGAACAGCTAACCTTGTCAGAAAGAGGGATGGCCCAAGTACAAAAGTCAAGGACGTACGTTGACAAATACCTAAGGGGAACTCAGGAGAGCAGCAAGGTGGGAGCTTGGGCACACGATGCCCTGGGCTGCCCAGGAGGATTGGCAATAAGAAACAAGGAACAAAGCAGTGGCTAGCCCAGGTCAGAGGGATGGGGGAGGGAAGGAGAGCTTCTGGGATACACTTCAGATGCCACTCTGAGGACTGAGGTGAGGCTGAACCAGATCAATGGTCTCAAAAGCATGCAGAGCTGAAAGGAGGACCAAAGGTGAATGGATGGATTTGAACTCTAATGATCGCTAAGGAGTTTGACCGCACCGTGGACGGCCAGAAGAACTATGTCTGAGGGAAGTAAAGCCAGAATGTCCTTAGAAGTGCAGGTGGTGAGATTTTACCTCAGTAGCCAATAACCCAAACAACCCACTGCCATGGTGTCAGTGCTGACTATGGTGACCCGCTAGCAACCCTGTAGGCCGGGGGAGAAGGGGCCCTCTGGGTTTCCGAGACTACAACTCTTTACAGGGGTAGAGTGCCTCATCTGTCTCCCAGGATTGGCTGGGGGTTTCAAACTGCTGACCTTATGTTTTGCAGCCAAACAAGTAACCACTGCGCCACCAGGTGTCCTGCCTCACTAGCAGGAGATGTGCAGCCACGGAGGAGAGCATCTTGCTTGGTAAAAGGCGGATCGGTGGTGAAACTAGGAAGCCCCTTAATGAGGCCGATTGATTCCGAGGCTGTAAAAAGGATCCAATGGAGGGGTGACTGTGAACATGGAGCAGGCTGGGCGCTGTGCTTCTGTAAGGGGCCACCAGCTCCTGGTGAGTCGGTCTGAAGCCCCCTCACCCCCCCCCCACCCCCTGGGCACCTGCAACAGAACAGAGGCCCCAGGCAGCTGTCCCTGGAGCCCCTGGGGGCACACCTGGTGAAGTGGTTGAGAGGTCAGGAACAAAGCTGCCATGTCTGATAAAAAAGCCTGGTGACTGACCTTCAAAGTCCTAACCTTGACTGTATGTGGAGCAGTTTGCTGTGATGGACGGCGGGCGGGGGCCCAGTGGAAGGGATGCTACACCAGAGGGGTTGTGTTTGCCTGGTGTGAGGCCATTACCATTGTTCTCACAACAAACCTTCCATGAATACAACGATTCGGTGTTTACAGCATATTCTCACATCTACTATTTTATTTCTTCTACTCAGCAACCTTTAAAGTAGATATTATTAACTCTATATTAGAGATGAGCAAATTGGGTTCAGAGAGGTTAATTAACTTGCTTAAGATTCCACTGTGGATAAATAGTGGACAAGAAATTAGAATGCAAGCCTTTACCCTAAGAGTTGAATGTCCTTACCACAAGACCATCATCTCATCTTAGAAAATCAGATTTCCACATCTCTACTCCCCTGAACCCTAAAAGCTGTGGCAGCTCAGTCTCCCTTCAGCCAGCAAGACAATGAACGGACTCACAAGATAGTGCTCCTGGCTGACAACAAGTCTTCTGGCCCTTGATCGAATATTCCAGTGGGCTCTTCAAATGCACGATGTCCCATGTGATGCCTCAACCATTGTCTCTGTAAGCTAGAATCAAATTTCCTTGAATAGGGGGACCTCAGTTTGTGTGTGTGTGTGTGTGTGTGTGTGTGTGTGTGTGTGTGTGTGTGTGTGTGTGTGTCAGAGAGAGAGACAGGCAGACAGACAGACTGACTGACTTATGGTTCCTGGTTCCTCTGATCCTGAAAATATCCATCTCTATCATAAGCATACCACACAAAAACAAAATAACTCCTGGAGACACCACCACCCCCACCCCCCCCACCAAAAAAAATACATTGCCAAACCTGTGTTATCAAATCAATTCCATTTCATAATAATGTGGGCCCATGTGGACCTGTGATGGATACTTGTTGAAGACAAATATAAATTCACTGATAGCTCACAGATAGCAATGCTAGGCGCTGTATAGTATTTTGTGATTTGCCAGAGTCCAACGCTGTAATAACTACCTGTAGCTTGAGCACAGCCCATGGGAAGAGCTTAAATTTCCTTAGGGAATATATTCCCTGCACTCTAGATTATGATTTCAATTCTTCCTGAAGCACAGCAGAGAACATGAATTCATTTTGAACCATACTCAATCTGCGTTCAGTTTTCAAATCTTGAATCAGTCCCCACATGCTTTCATAAAAGATCAAGGGGGGTGAGTGGTGCCAGGAGCTGGGGCTTTCCCACCTTTTCTTCCACGGCCCTTACCAGATGCCAGTGATCCTGGAAGCAGCAGCAGGGGTGGGAGAACACAAATAAAAGAAGCAGAGGAATTTAAGGAAACCACAAAGAAGATCAGATATACGGGAAAAGATAAGTAGTTGAATTACTGAGAAATGTATGGTAAACAGGCACAAGAATACTCTCTTTATTCTTCAGCCTGTGAGTCACTTGCTGTGAAGGTCAGACTTTGACAATTATAGTGGCGAAAGTACCAGATGTACCGAGTTAGGAGTTGAAATCCTACTCCACCAATAACGAGCAGTGTGGCATTAAGTCATATTGGTCCTGTGATTCAGCTCCCTCCTCTGTACTGTGTGGGGAAAAGAGTCTCTATTTCACAAGATTAATGAAAGGATGGAATAAAGTGATACACATGTGAAAGGGCTTAGAATATTACGTGAAGGAGAACGTAGGATGTGGCTGAAAGAGATGTTTATTAAATGAAACACAATAATGGCTACAACTTGGAACATCTGTCTGCGCTCCAGGCTTAGAAAAGGAGCTTCACATGTAGGGATATTTTATAAATTGCGCTTTATGAAACAACTATATGAGGACAGAGTTGGGATTGTGCCACTTTATACACAAGGACACTGACTTAATCTGCCCATGGCCACCCAACTGAGGAATGCTGGGGAGGGGGTTCAAACTCAGACAGTGTGACTTGTAAGTTCTTAGGACGTACCATTAGCAATGCCTACCGCTCCTGGATCCCTCATGTTCTTCACGCAACAACCCAGTGCCCACTTCACAAGGAACAGTGAGGGGAAGGGGCTGGTCACTTTGAGCAGGCCTGTGCCATCCTCAGAATTGATCCTCTGTTCCAGCTATTGTTGTAGGTGCTGTGCCAACCCCTCCCTCTGAGGACCTTCCCCTTTTTCAGTGACCAAGCACCATGTCCTTCCCAGTCACTGGTCTCTCCGGGCATCCTGGCTTCTCAGCGCTGCAAAGAGGTCTTGTTCAGTTGGCTTACCCAGTGCATTGTGTCTTCTGATCTTTTGACGCTGCTCCCGTAAGAATTGATCGTGGCTCCAAGCAAGACAAAATCCTAGACAACTTCAACCTTTTCTTCATGTGTGATGGCTTGAAACAGCTGCTAATGAAGATCAAGGACTGCAGCCTCCAGTGTGGATTCCCATTCCGTGTAGGGAAGGTCAAAATCCTCACCACCTTCACACCCCGAACTTACATAGGAGTCACTGATGTACTGTTCCATAGGGGACCCAGGTCTGCTTTTAGCTTCTGATGTTGAACTTCCCCATCTCTCTTCTCACAGAGGGAATCGATTTTGTCACTGTGTACTCCATCTGGAGAAGGCATGTGTGTCACTGCCATTGTGTTGTTGGAAAAAATACTTATGGCATGAACATCTCATTCGTCTTGCAAAATTCTACCGTGTGATCTCCAGCTTCATTTCTACCACCAGACCATATTTTTCAACTATTGTTCCTTCCTGTTGTTTCCAACTCTTACCTTTCAATAGTTAATCATTATAAATTCATTTTGATCGCAAGTTTGCTCAGTTTCAGACTTGTACAGTGTAAGGTCATTAGCACTCAGCACATCGATTCTGTTCCTGAGCTGGTCTCTAAATTCAGGTAGAGTAGACTCAGTGTCACATGTTGGCTTTCCTGAATTTGATTCAATTTTCTCCAGCATCACCTGAACATAACAATGAACAATTGATACTTCGTTCTACAGGAATTAGGACCAGAGTGACCTTAGACAAGAATGGGGAGACTTTGTATTACACACTTTGGTGCTATTGTCAGGACAGGACAGTCCCTGGAGGACCCATGCTTGGTAAAGTGGAGGGGCAGCGAAAAAGAGGAAAGCTCTCCAGGCCGTGGATGGACACTGTGAGGACAGCAACGGGTTCAAGCATATTAACAACTGTGACGATGGCCGGGACCAGGCAGTGTCCGTGCCTAGGCTCGCTATGGGTTGGGAGAGACTCAAGGGCACCCTAACCACAACAATGTCTAAGACAGGAATCATTTCCCGGTCCATTTCATTTCCGACCACCTTCTGCATTCCCAGAGTCCGGCTTCCCACATTCTAGCTTTTAAAGATGAGTGGATGGTTGCAAGTCTTCAGTTTGGTTCATGGCCCCATTGGTAAGTGAGGGTTCTGAAAGACTTGCTCCATCCATATCTTTAAGTTGGACTCTTCTTTGAGGAGCTAGCTCTTACCCGATTATGCCCCCTGGTTTTTTGTCCGGATTCATCTCACTCCGAGGAAACCCAGGCACTCTTACTTCTATACACAGCAGTCAAGGGTCTTTGGACAGACAAGTCAGGCAGGCTGTGGCCGCTGCTTTCGCAGCCTCTCCTCCCCTCTCCTCTCCCCTCCCCAGGTCCCTTTACCAGTTGAACGGACTGGCCTGACACTCCACAGCTCCCAGGAATGCGCCTCCAACCCTGCCCTGCCCTCCTCTGTCCGGCACGGAGACATCCCTGTGATCTGAGTCCAAGAGCCTCGGTGATCGAGTGGGTGACATGTTGGTCAGCGGTTTGAAACCACCCACTGCTTCTCTGGAGAAAGATGAGGCTCTCTAGTCCCATAGAGAATGGCAGGTTGGCTCCCGTGCCTTCCCCGGACAAGAAGGGCAGGGGCACCGGCTGCAGGGCTTTTCCGCTCCTTTCCATCAGTAAGAAGCTGGGGGGACATGAGTCTCGGGGAAGCGAAAGCAAAACGTATCATACAGTATGTACCCAGCGTTGTGCGACTCAAGGGCGATTCCAAGCGAACCCCAAGAAACACAGCCCGGAAGGACCAACTGCCTGCGGCTGCTGAGCACACACTCACAGGAAGTCACTTGTGGATGCCGCCACCCTGGCCCTTCCCTGGATCGCGGTGCCCAGGGCTCAGGACAGACCCTTATGGGAGCCAGAAGCCTCTGCCTCCGCCCTCGAAAGAGCTGGTAGGTTTGAACTGCTGGCCTTGCCGTCATCGCCTAAGGGCTCCTGCACAGGGCTCCAACCATCATCCCCGCCGCCGGAGGAAAATCCCTGCCACCCAGACTCTTCCTGAGATGTCAACAAGCTTCGTGTTAGGCCCCGTTTCCCCTCCACCCACAGCCTTCCACCAGACCTCCCAGACAGTGCTGCAGGTAGGGATGGGGGCGCCGAAGCCCGTCCCCAGCACATGGCCATTTCCTGCCACTGGTGGCCACCCCAAACAAAGCCGGTGCCAGTCGACTTGACCCCGCTCTTCATGGGCTGTAAATGCTGATGAGCAGACAGCCTCTTATTGCTACCATTTTTTTACTTAATGCACACACTTCAGTAGTCAGGACTTCAGACCAAACAATAGACCGGAACAAAAGAGGAAAGTTTATCTTGTTGAGTTAGATAAACTAGCTTCTTCATTCTGAAGTGGAACAGAACCCTTGGCCTAGGCTCCTCCCTCCCCCCAGTTCCCTCCACCGTCCTAGCAGCTGCCAGGGAGATGGGCAGGTGCGTTCTCAGGTGGGCCTGGGTTGAGGCTGTTCTCTTAATCCAAGTGCTTCCACAAGGCACTGAGTGTGTCTGGGCTCTTTATTACCTTCCTGTCTACTGCTGACTAGAAAGCGTAGGAAGGGGTAGCCCAAGGCTGAGGGGTCCTGGGATAGCCAACCCTCCCCCAGGGATTGTCTTCTTTCCGGAAAACTCCCAGGTCTTTCAGCAGGCCAGTGGGCGACCGGAAATATAACCGAGCCTCCTTAGGAGGGACTGGAAAGCAACCAAGTTTCAACACCGGCTACCTGTACTTGCGCACTCGGCTGTCTCCTCTGGGACCAGGAAATTGGGTGCTCGCTCCCTGGAGTTCTTTCATGAAAGTCTTAGGAACACTGTCTTCCAAAACGGGCCTGGATGTTAGTTCAATTCTGTTACTTCAAGGTCAGACTACATGCAAGGCCAAAAAAAAATTGCCCCTGAACCATTTTGTATGCCTGCTTCTAACCAACTCACGAAGGTTATGAAGCGTGCATAAGACGATGTGTAAGCACTGCTCTTAAGTACTGCTAACAGTGGTCGGTACTGGCCGTCAAGGCATGTCAGACTCGTGGCGAACCTCCGTGGGCAGAGGAGGCGCGCTGCTCCACGGGGCTTCCCAGGTCTGACTTCCAAGGGACATCCTCACTTGGTTGATCAAACTGCCAAGCTTCAAGCTTGTCGGTGAGCACTTAACTCGGGGACTCCTAACCACTACTATCCAGCGGACAAAAGGAAATTGCTCAAAGATGCTCTCATCTCTGGACTTTAATACCGCTCCCCGGCTCTTCTAATAACTCCTTTGCCCAGCTGAGAAATCGCATTCCAACACAAGCATTCGTGCCCTCCTTCCCCCACCCAGCCCCAAACCGGTCTTTCTCTCTCGTCCCAGCGGCATCCCATGGGAGTCCTCTTCCTCCACTGCGGGCTGTCACTCGGAATTGAGCTCTTCTTTCTTTAGCGTCCTGGCAGATCTTCTACTGGGACAAGTGGCTTCGTTAACAATTAAGATGCCCTGGAGCCCTGGGACCCCCAAACTGGACCATCTCTATGAAACCAGCGAGGAGCTTGTCCTGGGTCAAAGTCACAGTTCTCACGGCCATGCAGGCTTTCTTGCCTTTAGAGCAGGTCTTGCACCATGGAAAAGTACTGGCTTCACACCCTGGCAATTCTGTCTGATGCCTGCTGGCCTGGACTCACGTTTCCGGATTCTGGGATTCTGATCTTTTTTTCCTTTTGACTTCTTGGCCTTTTGCCCCTGAGGCTGCTTTTTCTTTGGGTCTTCCTTCAGGCCAGCACTCCTGCTGTCCCCCAGGGGAGCCATTTCCTGAGCCTTCTCTGGGCCACTCATTAGGCTGGAACTTTTGCTATCATCTAGGGCCTGCGCCCTGAGCCTTCTCTAGACCATTCTTTGGACTGAAACTCTTGTCCCCTGGGGAGGGGTAGAGGGGGGCATCTTTAGAGCCTTCTCTGGACCATTCTTTAGGCTGAACTCTTATTGTCACTCAGGAGGGGGCCATCTTTAGAGACTTTTGTGGGTTATTCTTTAGGCTAAAATGTTTGTTGTTGCCTAGGGGTTACTTCTACCAGTTAGCTACACCACACCCAGCAGCACCAGGGCCCCTTCTATTCCACATACATTCAAAATGCCTTTTCTCTTTCACTGCTTGTGGCAGTTACATAATTTCATGTCAGCTTGATATATAAGTGCAGGGGTGGAGTCTAGTCTGTCAATCAGTCACAGCCTGATGATGCTTCCTTGTGGGTGTGGCCTTCTCATGAGGATCCTGGGAACTTCCCCTCCCTCTCGCAGTCTGCTGCACCTTCCTGTTGACAAGACACATTGAGATTGAATGGTGATGCCTCCATTGCCATTGGATCCTCTAGACTTTTCACCCACTGGCCTGTGATCTTCCTGCATTCTGTATCATTGCATGTGGTTTCATGAGTCTGGAGAGATTTATGGACTCGCATTGGACTTAGGGGCTAATATCAGACCTATGGACTTGATCTGGACTGGACTGGGTTGTTTTCTTGATATACAATTACCCTTTGATATAAAGCTCTTTCTTATGCATATATGAGTATGCATAAGATTTGTTTCTGGATTTGTTTCTGTAGTCAACCTGGGCCAACTGATTATCGTACCTTAGGAGAGTGGTACTAGAGAAATAAGTCATGAAGATGGAAAGTGGATGCTCATTTGAACTCTGCTTTAGGGCCGTTTTTTCTTCTTTGGCTAGCTGGAGGTCAGATATGGCCCATGCAGTTTACTGAGTGTTGGTTTTTTTTCTGGAAAAGACATGGGAAGTGAAGATTTTGCTTCCTAGAAGTTGGTTTTGGTTATTCCTGTCTGAAATGGTGAGAAGGAATGTGATAAATGTACATTTTGAGCTTGGGGAGCAAAATGGCCCCTTAAACTTCTCTGAGACGATGTGCCTAGTCAAAATGGCCAACAAGGGCCCATCCTGGCTTGCTGCAGTCAGAGGTCTAAGGCCAGATTGCATATGAATGGGATAGTTCAGATAAGGATTGCATTTGACTTATGGATTAAGTTTAGTATCTGGCTGTACTAGGTTTATACTGTTTTATTTTTCCTATTGTTTTGATATAGTAATGTGTGAGAGAAATGATTATTGAGAAGTAAAAATAGTTTGTAAGGCTGCTTGCCTTCAGCCATTAAATTGGATCTTTAAATGGGTGCAGGACATGCCTGCAAAGCAGGCTTTGAAAATATAAGCCCCACCCAGTGCTTTTAGTACTCTGGACATTGGCAATTGCAAAGACTTGCTAAAAGAAATGTTGACAGATGGAAGGGAAAAAAGTAACCCTTTGGATTTTTAAATTTTGAACTCGTGGTCTGTGCCTGAAGCTGAAAAAAATCTGGAGCGGTGAAGGAACTCTCTCTAGAACTGGATGTTAAAGGGAG
>NW_022103906.1:99856507-99861382 GCF_000313985.2 Echinops telfairi | reverse complement strand
TATGCAGAGACCTCAGCCAGCCCTGTGATGCTTCCACTGCCATCAGATCCACAAGACTTTTCACCCACTAGCCTGTGATCTTCCTGCATTCTGCATCATTGCATGTGGCTATGTGAGTCTGAAGAGAGGTTTATGGACTAGTATTGAATTTAGGGGCTAATATCAGACTTATGAATTTGATCTGGACTGGGCTGGGATGTTTTCTAGATATACAATTACTCTTTGATATAAATATCTTTTTTATACATTAAAAAAAAGAAAAAGAAAAGAATTACAGCCACAGTAGCCCACAAGGGCAATTCTACTCTATACTGTAGGGTTGCCGTGAGTCAGAATCAATAACGCCGAGTTGGGAGCTTTGTTTATCTTTCTGTCTTTTTACAGCGTCCTGAACACCAGCAGTGTGGACATCCATTTGTAAAAAGGACTGAGGATGTCCTTTCCCAAGGAGGGAGGGCTGGAGGTACTAGAAGCGGCTTCTAACCCTCTATGAAGTCACACGGGTGATGTGCCTGTGTAAGTGTCAATGCTCTGTGTCAAGGAGAATGAGGACTGAGTGTCTGTCTGTGATTGGCCAAAAATGCTTTGCATACTTTGTGGGCACTCGCACATTGAAGTTCTACAACCACTCTGTACGATCACGCTTGCACCCATTTTGTACATGAGAAACTCTTGGTCAGATCATCAAGAGCCCATGAGAAACCTGTGGTTACTTCCTCACTGAACTGTGATTCACAAGGTCAGCAGTTTGAAACCACCAGCCACTTTGAGGGTGAACTCTGGGGCTTTCTACTACTACAAAGAGTTACAGTCAACAAGCCCTGAGGACAATATTCCTGCTCAGAGCAGCCAGAACACAGAGAGGACCATAGAGCTGGCCCGACCACGAGACAAAACGTCCCTAACTGACTCATATCACTACGAGGGACAACACCGCAGGCACAGTGCGGAAATTGTGCCCAATCTGACCCCACTACACCAGCGGGAAACATGAAGGGCGTACAACAGAACAGCAAGGGGAGTCAAGCAGTGAAGTCCCCGGGGAATACCAAACATAGTCTTTGGGGCTAGGGCATGGCACCCCTTCAGACTCGACTGGAAAACACTCCTGAAGGTGAACAAACAGACCTGGAACTGTTTATAGGCTTTTCTTTATTTCTTTGTTTGTTTTTGTTTTGTTCGGTTTTGTTCTTGTTGGGAATTTTTTGTTTTCTTTTGTTGTTTTGCTCTGCCTTCTTTTTGTGCTTATTATTTTCTCTACATGTCTATCTAGATAAGATGGGCAGGATAAATAATCTCGAGGAGAAACAATAGGACCGATGGTTTGGCGGGGTATGGGAGAGGGGAGGCAGGAAAAGGAAGTGAGTGCTAGCAAACCCAGAGACAAGGGAACAACAAATGATCTAAAATCAATGGTGAGGAGGGTGTAGGATGCCTGGTAGGGTTTGATCAAGGGCACTGTAACCAAGAAGAATTACTGAAACCCGAATGAAGGCTGAACATAATAATGGGACAAGAGGAAAGTAAAAGGAAATAGAGGAAAGAAGTAGGAGGCAAAGGGCACTTATAGGGGTATAAAGAACAGGCATGTACCGATTTAAATAAATTCATACATAATAAGAGGGAAATAGATCTATATACATGTATTCATATGTTAATTATCAAGGTACCAGATGGTCACTGAGCCTCTACTCAAGTCCACCCTCAAAGTAAGAACACTTTGTTCTAATAACCTGGCATTCCGTGATGCTCACCTTCCCAACACGATCGGTGAAGACAAAATGGGTGCATAAACAAATATGGTGAATAAAGCTGATGGTACCCAGCTATCAAAAGATATAGCATCTTGGGTCTTAATGGCTTGAAGATAAACAAATGGCCATCTAGCTGAGAAGCAACAAAGTCCACATGGAAGAAGCACACCAGCCTATATGATCATGAGGTAGGATCAGGAATCAGGCATCAAAGACTCAGAACAAAAAATCATATCAATGTGAATGAGGAGGGTTGCAGAGTAGAGACCCAAAGCCCATCTGTCAACAGTTGGACATCCCCTTACAGAAGGGTCACTATGAAGATATGAGCCAGTCAGGGTGTAGTATAGCACCTATGAAACAAACAACTTTCCTCTATATCTTTAATGCTTCCCCGCTCCCACTATTATGATCCCAATTCTACCTTACAAACCCGCTCCCACTATTATGATCCCAATTCTACCTTACAAATCTGGCTAGCCCAGAGCATGTATGTAGGTATAGATAAGAGCTTTCAACACAGGGATTCCAGGACAGATTAACCCCTCAGGATCAATAATGAGAGTATCAATACCAGGAGGGGAAGGGGAAGGTAGAGGGAGAAAGGGGAAAATGATCACAATGATCTATATATAACCCTCTCCCTGGGGTGTGGACTACAGAAAAATAGGTGAAGGGAGACATCGGTCAGTGTAAAGCATGAAAAATTAATAACAATTTATAAATTATCAAGGGTTCATGAGGAATGAAGGATCGGGAAAGGAGCAGGAAAAATAAGCTGATACCAAGGGCTCAAGTAAAACAAGAAAAGAATGAAAAAGAAAAAGACTTAGAGGCTCAGAACCTTTCAGGGAGCAGTTCTACCCTGTCCAACACGGTTGCTATGGGTCGGCATAGACTCAATGCAGTGAGTGGTTTTTCTTGATTATGAAGCAGAGCTGGCATTTTACTTTGGCTGATACCAAAGTCATCCCGTAACATGCTGCACCTGGTAATAGCGATCAAGCTCTTTCCATGAAGACAACTTTCTAGGCAGGGAGGGACAGAGATGCTACAGGCTGCGCTGCAGAAAGCCAAGGAGATACATACAAGAGTGTGAGGTTTTCCAGGTCAGGAACCTGCTCAGTCTCTGAAATTCCCACAGGAGGGGGTGCAGTGTTCCCTTTAGGGGCCACGCGCCCCTCCTCTAAGGACCCCAGGCAGGTTACTGCCAAGTATCCCCAGAAGTGTCTAACAGTAACAGACATGGACGAACACCAAACTGTGAAGCTTTGAACAGAGACCTGGCTAACCCTGTGCACAACTCAAGCCCCCAAACCTCATGACGGCGTGGACCGCTGCCCTGCTGAATGCCAGGCGCACACAGCTTGCTTTCTCTTTGCACTATTCAGCTTCCACATGAAATACATATTTCTTTGCCACTGTCCCTTCCCTCCCCAAACTCCTTTGGGGTAACTGCAAGTTCTCTGGGAATCACCTGGGTCTTCGCAGCAGAACTGCTCCGTGCAGTAGCCCCTCAATGCCCAGCTTTGTTAAGGCAGCATTCACAAACTCAGTGGTGCTTTGTCCTTCCCAGCACCTCCCTCCCAGGACCCCAACGATTCCCAAAGAGCAACCGCTTTCTCCAACGCGTCTACAGAGCTGGAAAGCTGCAGTTACCATGGTTAATATTTCTGAGTTGATTGGCACCACCAGTAATTGAATGGCAGTCTCCTGAGTGCAGCACGCTCTATTCATTAGCTCCTATTGTGTCGGGCCATTGCATCAAACCACATTATTTTTCTGCATACAAAAAAAAAGAAAGACAGTCCTGAATACAATTACAATGTTATGTTGCCATATGAAATGTTGCAGTTTTGCTTCAAGGATAAAATCTTTATCGACGGAATGTAATGTTGTGCCAGTTTTGGCCCCATCAAGAATGGTGAGATGTAAAGTGAGAAATCTTAATTTCAGTGGCACAGCCATGCAGAATCAAAGCTAGAAATCAAAACTAGCCGAGTCCCAGTGTTTGTGTCAGGAAGGCAACTGCTCATTTGTTTACCGCCCTGTCAACATGCGCAGAACCATCTTTGCATCCTTGTCTCCCGTGAACCTAATGACACGCTACCCCACCCCAGGCATTTCCAAAACCTCCTGGGTGCTTATGAGAGTTTGCATTTGATGAATTAAGAAGTACATGACGTTTTAGAAAGCTTTGGATTCTTCTATCAGATTTCTATTTTGAGTAGTCGCAACAATGTTTTGTTGGCTGGTTGGTATTTAAACAGGAAATGTTTTCTTTCTCTCCACTGGGACGCTATTTTTTCTTTCTTCCTCTTCTTCAATTATTTCACCTCACCATAGTTCCTAGAAATATACAGATTAGGCATCTGTCAAAGCAATCCTTTTAATTCATAATCGTCAATAAAATTAAAATCCAGCAAAAGGTGGATATTGTTTTGCTGTCATTCAACATTGAATTGTCGGACTGCTCTGCCGGCATCGTTTCTGGCTCGTCGCCCTTGCTGCCGCTGCTGCTGCTGGGCGCCATGAAGCCGGCTCTGAGCCCTGCACCGGCCTCACAGTTAGGACGCTGGAGCCCGCGGCTGCAGCCACTGTGTCGTCCAGCTCCCGGCTGTCTTAGGCTTTCCGATGAAGATCCGGGAAAGGCTAAGAGTCTTAAAACCAAGGATGAACATAACTGAGGCATGTTTCCAACTGAAAGGAGAAAGCAGCTCCATTCCAGCTGACTGGCGCCCCCGCTCTTCAAAATCGGCCTTTCTCTGTGCTCTGGACGCTCCTGGATGAATGCCACACCCCATCCTGCCTCAGCTCACTCTCTCAATTCTTCCAAATATTTCTTCACGTGCTGCTATCTTACCCCCTACCTTTATTATTTCATACATGGGCTTCAGAAACCAGCTTCTCTTTAACAGCCTGCCTCTTCTCTGCACTCTTGCACCCTCCCAAGATCTCTCTCTCTCTGTTGTTCAGCATCAGCACAAACTCCCCAAACTGATCTTTATTCTATAGCCTGAAAGTTACCGTATATACTCGTGTATACGCCGAGGGTTTTCCGCACATTTTCAATGCAGTTTTTGTGGTAAAATTAGGTGGCCTGGCTGATATTCGGGTCAGC
>NW_022103906.1:99854979-99856015 GCF_000313985.2 Echinops telfairi | reverse complement strand
GGTGTGGACACTATGCAGAGGGCTGTCCTTGCCCCTTCGCCATTTCACCACCAGCAGATCTCTCAGGAGACCTCCTTCTCCCCACGCCCGCACCCATTGCCCTCGATCAAGTGTCAGTGCTACACTGCCCTTCCCCCCGCTGGGAGGGCGTTGCTACACTGCACCCCTGTTCCCATTCTCCACCTTTACACACGAAGCCCAGAGCTGAGCTTGCTTCATATCTTAGAGCTATTTATCTGTGTAATGAAAACAATAGACACGAAACATGCTGCTCTGAAACTTCCCTCCCCAAACCAAAGGAGAGTGTTCATCTGGGTCACATGCTAGAGCTCAAAGTGCTGTTGCATTTTACCGCATGTGTGCGCGCTTTCAAAGTCCAGGGACGCCTGTGGAGCTGGTCCCCTGGGCGCTTGCTGAGAAAGCATTGGGAAATGGATTACTGATGCTCCACGCCATCGTGGCCGGCTGCATCTGTTGCATCATGCCAGGGGAAGGTCACTGGAGGACACAGGACTTCCCATGCCTGGCCCAGCCCCAACCCCGGGCTGGAGCCCACAAACCTCAGACTCACTCTCCAAACTCACCGTGCCTTAGCCCTGCCTTGGCTCTAATGGGCACACCGCCTTGCCCCTGGGTGCCCCTGTGCCTCCCCTGTGCAGTTCCTTGAGTGGCACCAATAGTTGACGACTACTGAATCAAAGCCTGGTGGTGCAAACCCACCCTGCAGAATGGTGGAAGAAAGGCCTGGTGATCTACTTTTATAAAACTACAGCCAATGTTTGTATACAGTAGCTTTTTCCACATGCCCGCTTTGCTTTTTTTTTTTAAGTTTACTTTAGTGGACTCATGTTGTACTTGTCCTTTAGTGCTTGGTGGTAGGATAGAAAGGGGGAGCCGATTACAAGGATCTACATATAACCCCCTCCCTAGGGGATGGAGAACAGAAAAGTGGGTGAAGGGAGATGTCAGACAGTGTAAGACATGACAAAGTAATAATGATTTATAAATGATCAGGGGTTCCTAAGGGAGGGTGGGC
>NW_022103906.1:99853716-99854879 GCF_000313985.2 Echinops telfairi | reverse complement strand
AAATAAATTTAAAATATAAAAATAAAGTGAAATTTTAGACACAGTTGGCGCATCAAAAAACATGAAGAAATGGAATTTTCCAGAAACCTTTGATGCCCATCTCATGTTATTATAGATGAATAGAATGCATGTATGTGTGTATAGTGTGTATATGCGGACACAGAAACACATGGCGTGTTATTGAGCATTTGAATGCCAACTGAAAGGACAGTGGTCCTAGCACATAGGCCTGTGAGAAATATGACATTATCATTGTTATACAAAGCAATATTTCTATGCCACCTTATAGAGCCACAGTGAGTAGAATTACTAAATTGCAGCTTATATGGATATCTATATTTAAATTTGAATATAAAATATAAGCATATATATTACATGATATCATTACATATACATACGTATACCCTATATATTAATTAGACTAACCCAATTATGACTGAAGAAATACCACTCGATTCAAGTAGTCAACATTTGTTTTAATAGTAGATTAAAAACATTTTCTTGCATATATATAGGTATATGTGTATGTATGTGTGTGGGGGGGGTTGTGTGTGTATCTATCTGTAATAATATGTATTAACATTTCTACCATGATATAGCTTAAATTCTTGTAAATTATCTTTTGAATATTGGAAACATAGTTTTCATATACCCACTTGTATAATTCTTACATATTTTATTAACTCACTGACAATTACAGTTGTACCAGAGATTTAAATTTATGACTTGTTAGACAATTGAGGAAAACTATATTTACTATCTGTGGTCATGAAGAAATGATAAAAACCTATTTACCTGCTAAAAATACAAAACAAAACAAAAGCTCCAGCCAAGAAGGTCCGGTGGAGCCGTTCCATTGTGTACCATCTGAGGCCGCCAGGAGTTGGGATCGGCTCAGAGGCACTAGTCAGATTTGTTTATAACTCTGTTGGCGGGAACACTCTTGGTCCATTGTAGAAAGTCCTGCTCCCTTGCTCCCCAGATGGAGCGTGATTTCTGATGACCTCCTGGAGACCTTGGTACTTGGTTTCCTCTGTTATCACTGCTCTACGCTGACTACAAATATTAAATCCCAAAACCATTGTCATCCATTACTACTCAAAGTAGCCATGCCAGACAAAGGATCGCTGGCCCATCTGTGTGTGTGTGTGTGTGTGTGTGTG
>NW_022103906.1:99811239-99851134 GCF_000313985.2 Echinops telfairi | reverse complement strand
CACACACACACACACACACATCTTCTGAAGACAAAGGGTCTTCTCCGTTAATGTTTGGGGATTGGAAGCAGGGTTCCAGGGTTCCTTCAAACTTTGCTCCATGTCAAGAACAGAGATTTGCATCTACTATGACATAAATAACACCAGAAAAGAATTCAATACACAAGACTAGATTTTATCAAAGCCCAGTTAGATTTTGATCTTTTTTCCATTTTATAATTGTATTACCTCCCTCCAAAAATATCTGTAACGATTCAAAAGGAGTCTAATTCAAGGACCTTCAAATACGATGGCTTTGCTTTCAGATCAATGCACCATTACTGGTAACTTGGTCGGTATAGCTGATAGTAGGCAGTTCTCCATAATGTACTTGTATCTTAGCCACTGTATGGGTTTTAATTTCCAAATAGTCATGCTGGGCATGTCCCATATCTACTTCCCAACCAAAATTAATTACTTTTCATTGTATTCAAATCTAATAGTATTTTAAAATTAAGAATATGTGTAAATCTAAATTTACAGTGCATTCTAAAGTGAATTATTACCCAGGGTTTATTAGTTAATAAACGACTTCATTAACATATTAAAGAATGTGACAGCCGTCAGATTTACAATCTCAGAAAGGAAGTGAGCATTGTCCCAAGGCCTGCTAAGTGCTTGCTGCAGAGCTAGGTCAGTGGCTTCCTAGAATAGCAGCAAGAGGCCTGCACGATGACCCAAGCGCTGAGAAAGATGAACGTCTGCTCGTCTCTATTTCAGGAAATCTCAACTAAGATCCCATCCATTACCTTCGCCTGGGATTCTTTACTCGAATGAAGGGCTTCTGAGTCAGACCTCAGGCCGTGTCCTGTCACAGGGCTATGCAGGTCCGGAGCCTATGGCATCCTGCGTCTGGGTGGTGGCCGAGGTCACAGTCAAGTACAGAATCGGACGCCCTTCCCACAGTGTCTCTGAGTGGACGCTGTACAGCACACAGATGCTAAGCTGCTGCTCAGGCTGCATTTATCATTCCAGTAATGGAAAGACAGAGTTTTCAGGAAAACAGCTCTCACAGAACATTCCAGCCTCCTCAGCCCCAGTCACGTAACTGGCAAGGACAGACCATCTAGCTAACTCACCTCGTGGTGGCCCCTATGTGCCCAAATAGAACTGTGCCCCATGTGGTTTTCACCAGCCTTTTCTTCCAACGCACCTCCAAAGTGCCCACTAGTAGCCACCCACAGACTGGGAGGAGCTGTGTGAGCCCTGCAGAGCCTGCCTCTTTCCCTCAACCCACACCCCGGGGAAGGAGTGTGATCTGTGTGCAGTTCTTTTCCGGCAGACTGCAGTGATTGTGCACAGCCCTTTAAGCAAACCGAGGACTCTTCTCACTGTGGCCATTTCTCACCTGGACCTGGAGGAGAGGGGTCACATCGCCCTCAACTCCACAGATGCAGGCCCTGCAGTGGGCTAGCTCCTGCAGTCCGTTCCCCACCCAGATCTCTGCGGGGAGGCACGGCGCTCAGCTCCGGCGGCGGCAGCCTAGATGTTTTCATGGCTCCAGCTTTCCCTCCTTGGGCCAGTCTTCTCATCACACAAATAGTTGCATTTTAAGAATAGAGCAACGTTCTTGTCCCTGACTTGACATGCTAAACGACTGGCAAAGATATACTCTCAGGACAGCTTTTTAAAGACTTGTCTGCAAACAGCACCAGGATTAGACACGTCTCCCTGGCCTGGACGAGGATATGCTTCTTCATGCAAGAAAACAGCCGAGCAGGCCAAGGAGATCACAGTTTGGGCTTAAGACACATCAGGAGGTCTAGCTAGATAGCTGTGATAATTTTGGAAAGGCAGGCAATCAGTGAGGCCAACAAATGAGATGATTTTAGAGCCACCTATTGTGGACACCATTATGTAAGTGAGATACTTGTGTGAATTTAAAACACCTGACTCTATCTTTCAAATCAGAATTAAAGGCCAAAGGGGTTTTTCCTTCTCAGCTACAGGATTTCAATGTATAATGTATATGAATGAAACATAGTTTATAACGTGGTAATGGCTTTTTTGTATTTAAGTAGAAGATTATGACACTATTTTTCCCTGTTGTTGAAGTGTACTCAGGGATAGACTTCGCCGAATTCAATTTCTTGCTCTACCCTTGGTTTTCTGTGTTCCAAGTGTTCGTGTTTGTGATCTGATTGCTGCATTCATTAGAACAGAGAGAGGCTTCTCTCTTGGCCTGACGTTCACGTCTAGCTGCACTACGGGTGTGATTTTAAAGCAGTGAACCGGGAGAACGGCTCTGCTTCCCACACTCGTGCTTATGGTGACAGCACATATGCTAACTCTTTCTAGTTTTGGACGAGAGTGGGTGAGCATGATGCTTATTGCTGGCCAGATTCTGTGTTTTTTTCTTCTTCTTTTTTTTAGCACAGCATATTGATCTAACAAACATCTTCTTTGAGTTTCATCATGATTCTGCAGGTAGAGAGAGCCTATCATTTTACACTCAAAAAATAATTTCCCATATTGAAACCATTGCAGATATAGAGTAGAATTCCAATCACCATTGCAAATACAGGATGAAATATTATCCAAAATTAAATATTATTTAAATATTTAAAATGAGGCTTAAAATACAGTGCGCAGACTTCTATGGGATCTTTGCATGACCCATGAGGTATATCCAACACACTAACATGTTCAGCCTCCGAGGCTTCTTTGAACGTCGCTCTCCCAGTTTTCCGTGTGTCCTATGCACTGGCAGGACCTGCATGGATCTGTAGAAACAAGCCTCACCCACCGAGTCTGCACCAGAGTCCACTCGGGACATATGTGTCCCGCATAACTGAATCAGAAGTCATACTTCATTAAGAACGTCCCTTGATTTCAGCATACCTCTCATTACTACAAACATATGGTATGGATAAAGAATGCAAAGTAGAAAATAATTGAGTCATGAATAAGTTAAATCATTTAAAAATAATTTGGTATGATACAAAATATGCTATATTTATACACGGCTAGCATTATATGTAATTATTCCATTTTGAAATATAATACTATATATATATATATATATTAAAGGCCACAAGGGTTTCTCCTTCTGAGCTACAGGATTTCAATGTATAATGTATATGAATCTATACAATGTGTATATATATGTATATATGGTATATATATACATTGATGTTGCTGTTGCTGGCAGTCAAGTTGATTCCAACTCATATTGACCCCATAAGAGAGTAAAACTGTATTCTTTCCAAAGTTGTCATCCTTTTAGAAGCAACTGCCACATCTTTCACCTGGAGAGCCAGTGGGGGGTTGAAACAGCTGACCTTTCAGTTAGTAGCTGAGCCCTGAGACACTGTACCACCAGAGTTATGTATATAGATGCATATATGTATATACTAGCGGGTACCACACAAAAAATGAAAATTTTTTTCAAAGCCACGTATTTAATTTTTTTTTTTACAAAATGACCTTATCCCCTTCAAGGTACTCTCCATTACTCTTAATACATTGGTCAAACCTGTGATTCCATTCTTAGAAGCAGTTTTCGAACTCATCTGTTTGGATGGCTGACAGCACCTCCCTTGTTTTGGGGGGATTTTTTTCACCTCTTCTATGCCATCAAATCACTGTCCCTCTTCATTCGCAGAGACAAAAAGAAGCCCCATGGAGAGAGGCCAGGAGTGAGAAAGGGGCAGGAAGCAAGAGAGGCATGCTGGGTTTTGCCAAAATTTGGTGCACTGAGATGGCTCTGTGAACAGGTGCATTGTTGTGCGGCAAAACCAGTCCCCTGTCTACCACAAATCAACTCTTTCTTGTCAAACACTGTTACACTATCTTTTCAGAACCTCTAAATAGCTTTATTAACAGTCTGACCTGGTGGCACAAAGTCCAAATGCACTATGAGTTGACAATTTTGTCCATTCCAGAAGTTGATGGACATCCAGACCAGGTTTGTCATCAATTGACATTTCACCTCTTTTGAAACAAGAAACCCACTCAGACACTTGAGTTTCTCCCACAGTGCTGTTTTTAAGTTATGTTCAACATTGCAACAGTTTCTGTGGCATTTTTCTGGAGGAGGAAACACAATTTCACAGCAGCACACTGTTCTATGGAATCAGCCATCACAACAAATGAGGTTTGAGCAAAACTACTTTCATGAAAAATGCACTATAATCAGAGAAAAGTTTCAAAGGGGATGTCCCTGGGTGCACTAACTCAGAGCAATTTGCTAGATGTCCACCTACTGGGAAAAGTGTGTATCATGAAAGCTCCGCCCAGCCGAGACGTTTTCTATTTTTTGCAGGGGCACCCCTTGTATTCTCTGTCAAAAGATGGATGGATGGTGGGTAGGTGGGTGGGAGAATGGGTGGGTGAGTGGATGGATAGATGTGTGGATGGATTCATGGAGAGGAAAAAAACGTAAAGGAGAAAGGGATGGGGAGAGAGCAAAGTTCACAGTGATTCTTTCTAGTCTGCAGATCAGGGTTATGGTTACTTATAAAATATGGTTTTATAGTTACTGTTCTGTACCTTGAAGACTTTTCTAAACACATGCCAAAGCGTGACTCTGTATTATGGTCCAAGAGCATTTTGCTACATAACACAGCGGAGCCTTTGGGCCTGTGTTTTGGGGTTTTCTTTTAGGTATTCTCTTCTTTAGAGTATTTTTGTTTTGAAGGAATTAGCTGGCTGCATAGCTGTGCACATCTTCACTGGACAAGTTGAGCTCCCTAGCTTCCTTCCTCTGGTTCCCTGATTGCCACCCAAATTAACCAAATCTCAAAGCTGTGACCTGTGTGTGCATGCTGTTTTCATCCTTGAGAAAGTATGTTTCATGCAAAACGCATGCAAGAAAGAATCGCAAATCAATCCCGACAGACTGTAGCCCCGCATTCCCCGACATCGTCCCTGTCTGCGACGGCTGTGGTGGCAATCCCTCCCTCTCCGCTCCACATCTGTTTCAGTTCACCATCGGCCGTGAGGAAAGGAGTTAGTGCAGGGAGAGAGGGAGAGAGAACAACGCACACACTGTCATCTCTGCAGTACACTCTCCGCAATATTGTGACAAACAGTTCCACAGTGTAATTCGGCGCCTCCAAACACCCAATGACAGTGGTGAATAGGATCCGCTTTCCCAGAGCTAACAAGGGATTTAGGGTATCCAGGGCTGGAGAACGGTAGGTACTCAATAGTTATATGTTGGATGAACAAAATAACAAAAAGAATGTATGAAGTAATGAAATCAGAGAATATTTGGGAAAATTTAGGGAACTGTTAAAATATATTTTGCAGCAAAGCTTTTCAATACTTTTTTGTTAACCGATCATAATACACACACACACACACACACACTCTGTGGCAGTCACACAATCTTTTGGCAACTTGTGAAGGGATGGAGTTTAGCCTGTCAATAAGGTCACAGCTTGATGACCTCATTTGGATGCACCATGGAGATAAATAGCTCACTCAAAGCCAAATACTCCCTCACTCCCTGGGAGACATTCCTGTTGACAAGCCACGTGGAGTTACGCTGATGGCAGCCAGAGCTTTGGAGCTGGAGGAGCCACATGGAGACCCACACCAGCGCTAAGAGGCTTCCACCGCCACTAGAACCACAAGATTTTCCACCCAATGGTCTGTGATCTTCCTGTACTCGGTGTCATTGCATGTGTTGTGTGAGTCTGAAGAGGAGTTTATTGATTGGTATGGGACATATAGGCTAATATCAGACTTATGGACTTGATCTGGACTGGGCTGGAATGTTTTCTTTTTCTTTTTAGGAATACAGGAGAAGGGGAGGTGGGGGAAAGGAAGGGGTGTGGGAACCAACCCAGGGACAAGGGAACAAGTGAACTAAAATCAATGGAGAGAAGGGCCTAGGATGCCTAGTGGGGGCTTAATCAAGGATAGTATAGCAGGGAAGAATTACTAAACTCAAATGAAGGCCGAACATGATGGTGGGACAAGAGGGAAGTGAAAGGAAATAGAGGAAAGAACCAAGAGGCAAAGGACATTTATAGAGCTCTAAACACAGGCATGTACATATGTAAATATATTTATATATAATGAGAGGGAACAGATCTATGTAATTATATCTAAGTGCTAAGACTTAAGGTTTCAGATGGACATTGGGTCTCAACTCAACTACTCCCTCAAGACAAGATCCTTTGTTCTAATAATCAGCCAGTCTGTGCTGCTCACCTTCCCGACATGATAGCTGAAGACAATATGGGTGCATACACAAATGTGGTGAAGAAAGCTGATGGTGCCTGGCTATCAACAGATATAGTGTTTTGGGTCTTAAAACCTTGAAGATAAACAAGCAGTCATCTAGCTGAGAAGCAACAAAGCCCACATGGAAGAAGCACACCGGCCTGTGTGATCATGAGGTGTGCATGGGATCAGGTATCAGGCATCTAAGACCCAGAACAAAATCATGCCTAATGTGAATGGGGAGACCAGTCCCTGGAAAAGGAGTGTGGAGTAGAGACCACAATTCCACCTGTTGGAATGTTTTCTTAAAGTACAATTACTCTTTGATATCAAGTTCTCTATTCCAAACATATGAGTGTCTATGAATTTGTTTCTCTAGTCAACCCAGACTAACACACACACACACACACACACACACACACACACACACACATACACGTGACTGAAAAAATTTCACTCTCTCTTTTAAATCATAAAGAATAAATGCAATTCAAATGGACTAATAAGTCTAACCCAATAGAATCCCTTTATAAAACTAAGTGAATGTTCCCAAACACACTTAACTAAATAAAATGATATGAAAAAAATAGCAGTGCTTTTACGAAAGGGTTCAAAACAGAAATACCAGTAAACTCCTGAGAAACAAAACAATACTGCTAGTTCATCCACGTAGCAAGTACGTGGAAACATGCAATTTTCAAGGAGTTCTGGACTGTATTTTTAATGTCATTTAAGTTGTTTGAATATTAACCTCCCACCACTACCAAGTTGCCGTATATACTCAAGTATAAGCCGACCCGAATATCAGACGAGGCACCTAATTTTAAGACAAAAACTGCATTTAAAATATGCTGGGAAGCTCGGCTTATGCACGAGTATATACAGTATCTAGAATGTCTGGATGGTATAAGCGTCTAATGTGCCCAGCTGCTGACCAAAGTGTTGAAAGTGTGAGTCCACCCAGAGGGACTTCAAGAGAAAGAATCACTTATCTTCTTCCCAGACATCAGCCATTAAGGGACTCAGTTCTGCTCTGACCCCCACGGAGGTGTGAGGAGGCAGGGGGATCAGCTTGATGGCAAGAGGATTGTTGAGTTATGTGAATGTGGGAAAGCTGAATGAGATGCAGCACTAGAACCAAAGAGAAACCCATTCAGAGCAACTGAAAATAAGCTTTGAAAACATTTGGAATTGGAGTGATTGGTTATTCAAATCTAAATGGAGAGAAATATTTCACCCGTTTAAAAGCATGCATATCCAAGGACACCTCGAGCCAAGAAAGCCATGACTTTGTTTAAGGAGAACCACATTGTCCTGGCACAGGTTTCATAATGCTGTGGATGGAAAATGAACTACATTAAATCACAAAATGTATTCAGCAAAGCTAGACTAAATCCAGCAGCAGTACCAGTAACATGCCAAACACCCCACATTGCCCACAAAGTCAAACTCCTCTCTGGTTGTGTTCTCACGGCAGCCCAGTGTCTGCTTGGAAGAGCAGACTCCCAGGCGCCCACCAGCAGCTCAGCAGGGCACTCAGGACTGACTACCTGATCCCACTCTGCGGGGCGCCAGGGCATCTCCAAAGAGGCAGAGCGTCCTTCTCCCAGGTCTGGGAGTGTTGGGGCGAGGCAGATCTGAGTGAAAAGTTGACAGTGCTGCTTCACATGCCTTTAAAGTTTTGCCAGGGCGAAATATTACCTCTGCCACCCCATCCACAGTGGCATCTACTTTCCTTTTGATGTAGAACTTCTTGGGTTCTCGTCCTTCCTGCTCACAGTGTGGGAGGGGTTGATTCGCAGCGTATAAGGACAGGGCCGGTGCTTCTCGAGAAGTCGGTCACCAGCCTTTCCTCTGCACTGCCTGTGGGTGGACTGGAACATTCAACCTGGTGGTGAACAGCTGGTGAGTTAGCCACATGCTCCGTTCAAGGATGCTGCACGATTGCTCAAATACTTCAGTTGTGATTCCTAGCCTGGGCTCTGGGCTACGATGTTGTCCTTCATGATAATCAATCAAGTCCTAGCCACCTGGAGTCAGCCAGTTCATCTTGACAGCGTGTCAATCGATCTTAGCAGGAGGGCAGGAGGTAACAGAACACAAGCCTCAGTTAGACACCTGGTATCGGGGAATGCGCGCTTCTGTCTGACAGACAGGACTCCAAGCACATGTCACGTTGTAAGTGCAAGATAACTGTTACATTTGCCTGCGCCCCCCGCCCCCATGATTTCCTCACACACAACCATATGGAGCACCTAAGGAGTGATGATGATAATTTGCCTAATAATAAGGAGCCCTGCTGATATACCAATTAAGTGCTCAAATGCTAACCCAAGGGTTGGTGGTTCAAGTCTATGCAAAGGCTCCACAGAAGAATAGCCTATTGGTACTCCCACAGATGGGAGAACCCTGGGGTCTAGATCTACTTCCTCATCCGAGGCCTCTGTGCGTCAAAAATGGACTCGGGGCAGCACTGACAACTACTATGACAGCTAATCCTGGAAATAACAAAGACCCATAGAGAAATATCATTAGACGCCAGGTACTTCTCCAAGTGCATTATGGCACCGCTCATTTAATCTTCACGTTAACGTTTCCAGAGAAGTATTATTATCTGCCCCATGTCAAGCAGGAAGTCTGAGGCATGGAGGAAAGTGCTTCTCAAAGTCACAAAGCTGGTAGTAAGTTGCAGTCCAAACTCAGACTAAGTCAGCTGGGCTCTGTTTTTATACCACGTCAAGAGGGTTTACACGGCTTATTTATACCGCTCAGAATAAGCAGAGAGGCTTATTACTTTATTGTAATAGAAATCTCTGGGTAAACATTGATTGCTAATCACAACTTCGGTGATTCACACCTTCCAGCAGCTGCTCCACAGGAGAAAGTTGACACTCGCTGCTCCCATAGGACCTGCAGTCGCAGAGACCCTGGGGAGGGGCCCTGGGGAGGCCGCTACGGTTTGCAATGGACTCAAGGGCAGTAGGGTTCTTTCAGTTACTCACCTGTCCGTCTGTTGTCCCATGTTGCTCTGACCCTGAAGACTATGGCACTGGTACTTCAAATGTCATTCAGGTGAACAATTTCAGAACAATTTCCAGACAAGACCACAAAGAAGGAATGAACGGTTGATCCACTCTCAGGAATGGGCCACCACCTATCTCAGGACTACCAAAGGGGCACTATTTGATACATTGCCAGATAAGCACTCAAAATTAATGCCATGGAGAGCCGAGCACCCAGAACCTTCACCGGGTTAAGGGGAACGACTCCAGGTCAGAAGAAACAGCTGTGAAGATTAATCAGTAATCACAGCATAAAGTGTACAAAGTATGAATCTAGGAAAATCAGACATTTGTTAAAACACACAATGGAATGCCAAGAGATCAATATTGTAATCATTAGGGAGCTGCATGTGTTGTTATTGGCCATTTTGAATCAGACAATCATATGGCTCAGTATTCCAGGAATAACAAATTCAAGAGGAACGGTTTCAAAAGATCTGTCTTGAAGTAAAATGTTGTATCTTAAAAGATAATGCCTGTATGTCGGCAAGTAAGACCAATTAATACAGTGATGATTCACGTTTACAAACCAGACACAACAGTGAGTGAAGAAGAAACTAGAGAATTCTACCAACCTCTTCAGCCAGACTTTAATCAAATATTGAATCAAGAAGCGTTGACAATACTGGTAGTTGTCATGTAAAAGTTGGGGGTAAAAGGCAAAATAACAGTAGTTGGAAAACAGGACTTTGATGATAGAAATAAAGCTAGAGATCACATTATAGAATTTAGCAAGACCAATGGCTTCTTCATTGAAAATACCTGTTTTCAACTGCACAGTCAGCAAATACGCACATAGATCTTACCAGAAGAAATGCCCAGGAACCATACTGACTATATCTGTGGGGAGAGGCTAACTATTATCCCTCTGAACAAAGCCAGGAGCACCCAGGGTCACAGCCCATCAGCTGCTCAGATCAAGTCCAGATTGATCCTGAGGAAATTATCAAGTTCACAAGAGCCAATGTGCAATCTTGAATACCTCCCACGTGAAATTAGAGACTATCTAAAGCACAGATTAGAGGTACTGAACAAGAATGACCAAGTACCACCTGAGTTGTGGGATGATATCAAGAACCTCATCGATTGTGTTATTGAAAGCTTTGCCCTAGCACCATCCCCATTATTCACGTAAATTGTGTCCAGTCATTTAAGCATCCAATCTTTACAAATAAACAATTCATCTATTGCTGTTTGAAAAGCCAGCCTTAATAGGTACAATTTCTTTTTCTCAACAGTTTTTCAAATTCTATACCATTGACTAAATTAATGATATTACCAATAGAATTACCTTGTAACCAGGGAGATGATTTGTAATTTTCTTCTGTTATTCCATGTAAATTAGAGAAACCAATCCATGGACACTCATATATAAGAAAGAGTTTCATAAGAAAGAGTAATTGTACATTGAGAAAACATCCCAGCCCAGTCCAGATCAAGTCCATAAGTCTGATATTAGGCCATCTGTCTGATACCAATCTGTAGTGCTCTTCAGACTCACGAAACCCATGCAATGACACAGAATGAGGGAGGAAGACCACAGGCCAGTGGGTGGGAAATCTCATAGATCCAGTGGCTTTGTAAGCATCTCAGCACTGGCAGAGGTCTCTAGGGCACCAGTGTCATTCCATGTGTCTTCTCAGCTGCAATATCTCCCAGGGCGTGAACTTGGGTCCCGCCTCCAGTGAGCTATTTATCTCCTTAGTGCCTTCAAATGAGGTCATCAAGCTCTGACCTAATTGACAGGCTAGACTCCACCCCCTTCACGCTTAATCCTCTCAAATTAACAACAGACTATATAACGACCACAGTTCTCTCTCATAAAAATGATAATTATGTCTCTCAAATGAACAGAACCTCAAAACTAAACACTGCCATTGAGTTTTTTCCAGCTCACAGCTACCTTATAGGGTAGGGTAGAACTGACCCATCAGCGTTTCCAAGACTGAAACCCTTTACCCGAATAGAAAGCTTTGTCTTTCTTTGACAAATGAGCCGCATATACACAATAGATACACGAATGGTTTGGAGCTTACACTTAATTCTAACCTCAGTTTAAGAACAATGAATTCTTATGAGATAGCCCTACTCAACACTCACTCCCATGAGGACATCACTGAAGGAATGATCACTATAGCAAAGTGTGGTGAAGAGAACAGATGGCACTCAGCTGTCAGAAACAAACAGGCTCTGGTGTCTGAAAGGCTTGTCTTCGAATAGCAGCCATCTCAGTGAGATGTCAACTAAGTCCACACCAACCTGTGTGATTCAAATGTTGAGGAGGGAACAGTATCAGGGCCTAAATTGTGAACACCCAGCTGGTTGGAGAAGGTGATGGGTCACAGTGGAAACCCAAAATCCATTTACAGGATCCCCAAATGGATGGAGCCCCTGGTGAATGCCCTCTGACCATAGTCCAGGGATGTGAACAGATTTGCTCTCAAACAGAGAGCATTGTAAAGTTGATTATGGCTACTTCAGTTAGGTTTAAATGTAACACTTTATCATTTTATTTCTTTTTAGACCCATTGCAAAGTTTCTGTTTTTAATATTTTCTGCCTTCTTTGCTACTGAGGTTTTCCTCATTTGTTTTGTCATTGTTGGGTTCTTGCTCGCTTTCTATTTGTGTTCTGTATGATTTTCTGTATATAACACCCAGGATAGGCAAATCTACACAAATAGTCACACAATTACCCAGGGTCATGGCAGGGAGCAGTTGGGGGAAATGGGGAACTGATAACAATAAGTAGGGGGAAATGTTCTGAAATTGATTCATATAAATGATATGATATGTGAATTAGATGCCAATAAAACTATTTTTGAAAGAATGTCAAACATGATGGAAGGACAGAAAGAAAAAAAAAGACCAGAATGGATGTCAGAAGAGAATAACACTTGTTCTTTAATTCAGACAAGTTAAAGCCACGGAAGAAATGGTGATGAGCTGATGATAATATTTCAAAGGGACAGCTCCAGAGGGCACGGGAAAGCATTGTTCTAAAATGTGCGGAGACGTGAATTAGGTAACACACCGAGCATCCCTCTCACTGAAGGGGCTGGAGAAAAAGGTCAAGCTTTGAGTGGGAATACTCAGGACCCTATGGGCAAAAGATTGAATCCAATCTCAAAAGAAGATGGAAGGATTCTTTAAAATCACTGTACAAAAAAAAAATTGGTCTAAACTCAACCATTTTGAATGGTAGCGCAGGCCCCAGAACCTGGGTGCTTGAAGGAAGAATTCCATGCTGCATTGGCAAAAAATAAATAAATAAGATAACAAAAGGCTCTAACAATTAATTGATGGAACATTCATTGAAATGTTTCAACAAACCAAGGTAGCACTGGAAATACTAGTCTATACCAGAACTTTGGAAGACAGCCACCTGGTCACCTCACAGAAAGAGATCTCTGTGTGTGTGCCTATTCCAGAGAAAGATGGTCTGGTAACATGGGGAGCTTATCAAACAATATTAGTATCACATGCAAGTCAAATTTTGCTGAAGAAAATTAAAATACAGATGCAGCAGCACATCACTGGGAGCTAACAGAAATTCAAGGTGCCTTCAGGAATGACTGGGCGCTGGGGTGGTTAGGTGTTGGGCTATAATGTGCACGGCTGGCAGTGGGAAGCCACCAGGGGCTCCATGGGAGAGTCCTGGGGTGTTTACTCCTGAAAACAGTTACCGTTTAGAAACCACAGGAGGCCGCTCTGAGTCAGCCTTGACTGGATGGCTGGGAGTGTGTTGACTCAGGAAAGATTATGAAACAAGAAATAACGTTGCGGAAGTCTAAACTCGGAGAGTAATAACTTTATTTCTGTTTTATTGACTGTAAAGCATACGGTGGTATGGGTCCTAACGAAGTGTGGCTAGCACTGAGAAGAATGGATGGGGACACTGAGACACTTCATCGTACTCAGTGGAGCATTCAAACAGACCAAAACCATTGTTGGTCGAGGCAAACAAGTGGAAGCTGCCTGATATAAAATCAAACCAGTGTGAGGAAGGGCGGCATCACTTCGCAGCACACATTCACTCTGCATGCTGAGCACAGGGTCAGAGACAGCGGACTGCACGAAGGAAAACGGTGGCTCTGGGTATCAGACAGGCTCCTTGACAACCTGTGCCGTGCACATGACACAACATTGCCAGCGGGAAGCAAAGAGGGCCTGAAGCACCTGTTAATGAAGCTCAAAGACGATATGCAGCCTCCCACATCAATGAGCCTAGACACAGCAGTAAGGAATCAACGGCCGACTGCATTGGGAAAACCGGCTGCCTAAGACCTCTTTAAAGCTGTGCCTGATCCACGCCATGGTATTTGTTATCAGCTCATACGTCCATGAGAGCCGAACCTTGGATCCAGAGGACCTCAGCAGAATGGAGGCGTGAGAACTATGATTTTGGCGAAACTGTTCATTATATAACAGATTGCCAGGAGGGTGAACACATCTGCCCTGGAGGAAGTGCAATCAGAATGCTCGTGAACAAGGATGGCTAGACTGTCTCCAATACCGTAGACAGGGTATCAGGAGAGACCAGTGCTGGGAAGGACAGCAGGCTTGGTGATGGAGAGAGGGAGTCAGAGCAAAAGAGGAAGGTCTTCCAAGAAAGGGATTGGCACCCTAGCTGCATCCGCGGGCGTCCACTGAGACGGCCCGGGACCAGGCAGTGTTTCGTCCCATGGCGCACAGGGTCACCGTGGATCAGAGCAGACTCAAGGGCAGCTAACTTCACGACAGATGCAGATGTTACCTAAGAACACCATACATCGGCAACCAGAATTGAACACAATTCCTTAGCAAATGGTGTTCCTCAAAGGTGTTACTTCACCTACAAAACAAGTTTTTCATTTCCTCTTTATTGTATTTCTATCTGTTTATATCAATCTGTTTCTTCCCACCCAGCTTTTCATCATAACACTTCATTCTCTCACTCTCTTGCTAGACAGTCACTCCCATGCCTTGAACCTGACTTTGAGAACTTTGCTCTAGTGGACTCGGCTCTTCTTGAGGAAACCGTTTAATTCAGACTCTTTCTTGAATCCTGGAAAGGTGACACTCAGAACTTCTGTTACTGACTAGATCCTATGTTCTGAGATTTCTTAGCAGGCTTAAGCTGAGCTTAGTGGACTGGTGCACCTGTCTCCCTGGAGAGGCCTACCTTTGATGGCAGTTTCCGCATAGGAGCTCATGGCTGTTACAGACTCCGTTTTCTTTGCGGGAAGCAGGGTCTGGCTCTGAATAGAGGCAACAGCATGAAAGAAAATAACCACTGGATAGAAAATCTCAGAGCTTGATGGTAGCAAAAGATAATTGCAGCGAATGGTTAATTCAGGACCTTGATGAGCCTTTCATTAATCAGTTGACTGTACCCAAGTTTTCTCTAATAGGTGCTTTTCCTTATAGAAATATGGAGATGTGGGCAGCCTTTGATGAAATATGCAGGAGAGCTGGAAGCGAAGAAGCATAACTGAATTCACATCTACTTGCTGCAGGACTATGATTTAATTGGCTCATTATAATTTACTGAAAACCACTACAGGGTCATCTAATCCTATTAATCAAAAAATGGGAAAATATAGACTATGCTATTCAGGATAGTTTATTCTTAGCTGCTTATATTGAAAGTAGAATGGATGTTAACATTTTAAAACATAGATTAAAATACCCTAAATAGAAGTGAATATTTCACTCACAACTGTTGGGTTGATTCTAACTCCTAGTGAGCCTATAGGAGAGAGTAGAATGGACCCTCTGGGCGTCTAGGCTGTAAACTGTACTGGAGGGTACAGCCGCATGAGTCTTCCTCCAACTTGCTAGTGGGTTTCAACTGCTTACCTTGCCGTTAGAAGCCCAATATCCATCAGTACCCCTCTGTAAGTCACCCCTGTAACTTTCCAGCAAAAGTCTTCCAGCTCCTAACTGACTCATTTAAAATATCGTATCCACTCTGCAATTCACGTTGGATTTGTTGTTGTCAGGTTCTGACTCATAACAGCCCAATGTACAACAGGAAGAAGCATTGTACAGCTGTTTCAGCTCATTGTGGCGGAAAGATCCACTGACCTTCTACTTTGCCAAGCCTGATTGCCTCTTCAGGGACTGGTGTCCTCCCGCCCCCCAGACTGTGCCAAAAGCAGGCGATAAAATTCCCACCATCTTCACTTCGAAGGAGCACACTGGCTGTATTTTTTTCACGACAGATTTGTTTGCTTAAATATTCTTCACCAGAACCAGTGCACCTGTTCTTCCGCAGTATCCCCTGGGCTTGCTGTGTCCCGTGAGTTTGAGGTCATTGAAAATGCCACGGGTTCTGTCGGGCACACTTAGTCCTCAAAGTGACATCTTGGCTTGTAACACTTTAAAGAGGCCTAGTGGCCCCAGCGTGCGCAATGCAAACGGGCCCTTCAGTGTCTTCAGGCTGCGTTCTGAGCATTGATAGAAGGTCCGAGTACAGCTAAGTCCTTGGTAACGTCGGTCTTTTCTTCATGTATCATGATGGTGTCTACTGATCCAGTTGTGGGAATTTTTGGACTCTTGACATTGAATTGTAATTCATGCTAAAGGCTGCAGTCTTTGATTTTTGTCAACAAGAACTTCAAGTTCTCTTCACTTTTAGCATGCAAGGTTGTGTCATCTGCATATCATAAATTGTTAATCAGCCTTCCACTGAATACGATACTATGTTCTTGTTTATGTAGTCCGGATTCTCAGATTATTTGCCCAACATACAGATGGAATAAGCATGGTGAATTCTTACAACATCTACAGACACTGACATTGAACCAGGCCGTAGTCCCTTGTTGTGTTCCTGTGACTGCCACTCTTCCTATGTACAGGTTCTGAATGAGCACAGGGAAGTGTTCTGGAGGCTCCACTCAGCGCAATGTTATCCACAGTTTAAGGAGTCAAGTAGCCTTAGACCTTTGCGGCGTCTATAAAACAGAAGTAAGCATTTTCTGATATTCTCTATTTTCACCCCAGAGTCATCTGACTTCAGCATTGTCCTTCTGCTAAATACAGCTTGAATATGTGGCAGAAACCTGTTAATGTATGGTTTTTATTTATTTATTTCAGTAAGTCATTTTATTGGGGGCTCATACAACTCTCATCAAAATCCATACATCATCCATCCATTGTATCAAGCACATTTGTACATTTATTGTCATCATAATTTTCAATACATTTTCTTTGTACTTGAGCCTTTGGTATCAGCTCCTCATTTTTTCCCCTTCATCCCTCATGAACCCTTGCTAATTTAGAAATTATTATTATTTATTCATGTCTTATACTGACCAATGTCTCCCTTTACCCATTTTTATGTTGTCCATCCCCCTGGGAGGGGATTATAGATAGATCATTGTGATCAGTTTCCCCTTTCTGCCCCTACATTTCCCTTCCCCTCCTGATATGGCTTCTCTCAATATTGTTCCTGAGGGGTTTATCGGTCTTGGATTCCCTGTGTTTCCAGCTCTCATCTGTACCCATGTACATGCTCTGGTCTAGCCAGATTTGTAAGGTAGAATTGGGGGCATGATAGTTGGGAGTGGGGGAAGCATTAAAGAACTAGAGGAAAGTTATATGTTTCATCGGTGCTGCACTGCACCTTAACCGGCTCATCTCCTCCCCATGATCCTTCTGTAAGGGGATGTCCAGTTGCCTACAGATGGGCTTTGGGTCTCCCCTCCACATTCCCCCTCATGTACAATGATATGAATTTTTTGTTCTGGGTCTTTGATGCCTGATGCCTGATCCCATCAACACCTCATGATCATACAGGCTGGTGTGTTTCTTCCATGTGGGCTTTGTTGCTTCTCAGCTAGATGGCCGCTTGTTTATCATTAAACCTTTAAGACCCAAATGCTATGTCTTTTGATAGCTGGGCACTATCAGCTTTCTTCACCACATTTGCTTATGCACCCATTTTGTCTTCAGTTATCATGTTGGGAGCATCACAGAATCCTGGATTATTAGAATGAAGTACTTGAGTAGAGGCCCAATGTCCTTCGTTACCTTACTACTAACCCTATAAATATAAATAGATCTATTTCCCCATCATCATATATAAATATATTTGCATATGTACATGCCTGTATTTAGACCTCTATACATGTCCTTTGCCTCCTAGTTCTTTCTTCTATTTCCTTTTACTTTCTTCTTGTCCCACCATCATGCTCAGCCTTCATTTGGGTTTCAGTAATTTCTCTTGGTTACATTGCCCCTGATCAAGCCCCACGTCTTTTATTTTTTAAGTAATCTTCAGCCAAATTTTACTTGCATGTGATATTAATGACATTCTCTTTTAATTTCCACATTCAGGACATTTTTCTTGGAATGGGCACACAGAAGCATCTCTTCCCGTTGGGTGGCCAGGAAGCAGTCTTTCAAATTTCTTGGCGTAGACTAGAAATGAGTGCTTCTAGCACTGCACCCGCTGGTTGGAGCATCTCAGTTGGTTTCCCATCAGTCCCAGGAGCCCTGTTTTTGCCCACAGAGCTCTGGCAGAAACAAGAGGACCTGCTGTGGCTTTAGGACATTTGGGCTTCTGGATCAGCACTCACATTTGGCACACCTCCGCCTGACCTTTTAATTTGGGCCTTAATAGCACCCCCAATCGTGTAAGACATTTCCTAACATTTTGCGTGTTTCTGTGGGACGTTGAAGCAAAGTGCAGAGCTGAGGTTCCTGAAGGAATCTACTCACAGGAGAGTGGGGCGGGGGGCATGAAGCAGAAGAGCAGCTTGGAAGAGCTGGATATTTGGGACATCTTTATTCTCCACCTCCTTGGAACTAGTCTGGTATTGATTCTTCTAAAAGCATTTATTGCCACAGCTACCTCTTAAATGGTTGAATGCCACGAAATATTTTGGTACAGTCACTGTATGTATATCAATGCCCCCAAATAGCTCTTATTTTTATAAACCAATAATCAACAAGCTTTATGCATCAAAGTGCTATGATGATCATCTAGGTATACCACATAGAGAATAGGAGTGGGAGTGATAAGCTCAGTGTGTGTGCTCCAATCCAAACAATACGGGACCTTCCGAAGCATTCCATGAACAAAAAGACTGAGACATTTTTTCAGAGCCTATATACTCCCTACCTTGTAGAGAAGTGCAACAGTCCGTTGATATTTATGCAAATCATTCAGTCATAGGAATTTTAATGATAATGACCCCTTTTTTTCTTCTTAACCCAAATTAGTATAGCTGGTGAAATTTTAGATTACATGCATTTTCCTATATACGATGAAGTTATTATTGAATCTCTTTTAGGAAGAGGAAACCTGGAACTTAATGAATCCAAGCTCAACCAGAAGACCAGGTAGAGAAGCCAGTTCTGGGACCTGGCTCCAACACGATGGCCACCTCCTGCTTTGGAGCGTTCCCAAACTAAACAAGACAGCATATGTTTCTCAACATGCCACTGGAAGGAACGAGCTAATCTTCCCTCTCAGGGGTGGCTTCCAGGAAACATCCCTGATCAGTGACAGTGACGGTGCAGGCCTACCGACAAAAACGGAGAACTCTTCCAAGCCCACTGTGGATCTTCTTCATCCACGCTCCCCAGGCAGGAGTGAAGTTCTGTCCTCGCCACTCCAAGCGAGAAGAGATATTTCAGGACTCTACAGAGGAAGCGCTTACAATGAGAACACATTCTTTGGGGTAAATGTTTCCATCTGTAAATGTTTGCGTAGTGATATGTTCTTAAAACACAAGTACAGAGATTTTGCATTTGATCACACATTTTAGAATGATGAACATTTGAAATACCTTTCTCTTGATTGTGTTATAAATCATGCCTGATCTCCATGAGAATCTGCTTTAATAGTTTGTTTAGAATGAATGGTTGCTTATTTCTAACTATCATAAAACTGCTCCACAACTCTTTCCTACTTCCTTTCCTGACATGCCCTGGCCTTGAAAAAATACAAACCACAGTAACAGGGGCCCAAGGGTAACCTGTTAATCTGGATGGTCAGAGCTATAGAAACAAGCCCTGCATTACTATGAGTTCCTAGGCAATATGGGAAAATAGATGCAACACAGGACTTCTCCAGCCACAGCACTTTAGTCTTAGAAATGGGGTCAAGCAGAAGAAATACGAGGTCACATTATCAGCCAATGTCATATTGCTGAATAAATTGCTAAAACTTCAGCGGCCTGTTGTCCCTCCTTTGCAAAGCAAGACTTCTTTCGGTGTATTTAACTTCAGAGAATGTTAAATGAGTTTTTAAATACATTTTCTCAGATCAACCAGGCATTTCTCTCAGGTTCCATGATCCTTTATTGATTGAGCTTGAGGGATGCTAACACAACTACATAAAAGCACTACACACCAGCCTCCAGAGCCCACTGCCAAAGGCTCCCTGGGGGTTTGATTCCTTAAGTCTGTCTTAGCCAAGGTCCTGGAGTCAGGGGATTATGGGAAATCTGCTGAGGGGCATGGTTTCAAAAACCCTTCACATAGAGCATCACTGTTCAGCATTGCCCACCAGTGAAAGAGCAAGAAGCATTTTCTCTACAGCCAAGAAATGAGTAATATTTCAGATCTAGTATTTCCACTCAAATATTGTTTTATTTTCCTGCTTCATCCAATATCCAACCCAATTCTTCCTGCCGTGCTGTTTATATCTCTGTCTTTGAAGCATATCACACAAGTTGCATAATGACCAGTCTATCACGTCTTCCACGGACCACCCATGAGTGTCTGTTTCTTTTAGCTCCATCATTTTTGCTACATTTAACATTAGACCCTGCTGGCTTTGCCAGCATTGACTGTGTCATCCAGTCTGGGAACAACCTAGCATTTCTGGGGTCACACTATGTCAGTGAACCTCCCCAACCAGGCTTTCTGGGCCCTGAGGTGGCACTGATGACCCAGTCTCCACATTCTCTGCATTCCCCAGGGTCCACTGGACTGTGACAGGACGGAGACATTCACACACACCCCACACAGTCGCAGTCTGCAGCCCAGTCTTCTTTCCCCGTTCAAGCTACTGCTCAACCAGGATGCTCCGGACGGCCTAGGTAGCCTGGGCAACTGTGCAGAAAAGGAAATCAACACAACTAGCCAAAGGAAGTAACTATATGTGATGTTGTAGAACCGAAGCAGAGTTATGGCAAATGCCAGGAGAGGCAGCCTAACTGCCTCGTGATGAAACAGAAGTCCGGCTCCGGTTTCCCACGCATCACAAAGAAGGTCCTGAGTTGTTTGGTCTGAGTGTCCTCATTGATGGCATGGTGGGGCCGAGACCAAATGACTCTCAGATACCAAGACGCTCTAGAAGACTGGGCTACTGAGACCCCTGAGAGTAACGGCAATGAAATGAAGCCATAACTGGGGACAAGGAAAGATAGAGATAATCATCTCATTCTTCAGCAGTGAGAGTGTTAATGAAAAAGGAAATTGGCAACACACAGACTGCAGAAAGAGATGTAGGTTCAGATAATAAAATAAATGTAATATACAACTTGGATACAAACAGACTCAAGTATATTTAAGAATTAAATAAATGAAAACATGGCACTTTGATATAGTTAAGGTTTATTGTGCCAACCTGGCTGATAAACACATGTGAAGCTAATTGAAGGGCAGAGAGATAATTGGCTCAGTGAGCCTCACCTTTCGAGTTCTCGGGTCTCTTGCTTTGTGATGGTTGGACCAGGGTGCAGCTCCCTCAGCCAGTTCCCTACTTCAGCTATCAAGGCTCACTTCCTGCAAGACATCCCCGAGGAGAAGCCGCTTGGATCTACCCCTACACGGTTGCAGCCCTGGGTGCTAGAGCAGCCATGTGGAGACCCCTGCCAGCACTGAGATGCTTACATGTTCACTGATTGGGCTTTCCTCCTGCAGTTGGCATCATTGCATGTGTTGTGTGAGATGGAGGAGGACTTCGTGGATTGGTGTTGGACAGGTGGGCTAATTTGGACTTGTGGGCTTGGTCAGTACTGGGTTGGGATGTTTTCTTGATGTGCACTTAACCTTTATATAAAACTCTCTCTTATACATATGAGTTTCTGTGGATTTGTTTCTCTAAATACCCAGACTAATACACACTTCAAATTAATAGAAGATCATTCTATAATAAGTATATTATGGGAGACTAGTTATTTGGAAATGGGACTAGAACCCAAGGCCATTATCTCCCTTCTTACCTCAAAACTTACCCAAAAGGATCACAAATTTAAAAATTAAAAAAATGTCAAATCAAAATTAATGTAGAAGAGTAAATAATAGCATCTTATAAGTATAAGGCAGAGAAAGAGTTTTGAAGAATTCCATCGTAATTAAAATACATACAAAAGGAAAAGTAGCTCTTCAACATCAAATAAAGGTAATATATATATATATATATATATATATATACACACACACACACACACATGCATACATATACATATATATATATATATATATATACTAATGCAATAATAAAACAACATAGATTATAAGACAAATTGAAAACTAGAAAAATAATTTTCAGGGCATATGTTAATAGTCAAAGAATTAATATCTACAATTTGTAATAACCTATGTTTCCACATTACTTAATTCTATGTGCTTAGTTTTGTTATATTCTCTCTTGTCTGATAGGTGTCCCCTGGAGATTTGAAATTTGAAAACCCACAGATAGGAAATTTTCTTTCATAGGAGCAATGTCTATAAGACCTGTCTGTTCGGTGTGGTGGGGTCAGATCGGGTGCACTTCCTGTACAGTGTCTCCAGTGCTGTCCCCCACAGTGCTATGGGTCAGCGATGGACGTCTTGTCTGGTGGTGGGGTCGGCCCTATGGTCCTCTCTGTGGTTTGGCTGCTCTGAGCAGGAATATCATCCTCAGAGCTTGGTGGCCAGGATGTGTTCCAACCTCTCTTCCTTCCCCTTCATTTGCTTCCCTGTGCTCTGATCAGACATGAAGCTACTGAGCTATAGCGTCAGTGCTATCCTCTGAAGGGAATTCTTCTGCAGGGAGCGGGGGGCTGTCCACATAGCTGGGATTGGGGCCGGACCGTCAGAGCTCTCTATTGGTTCCCTGCTTCATGCCATTATGTTGCATACACATCTTGGAGCACCAGGTTGAACAAAGCTGATGGTGCCCGACTATCAAAAGATATAGCATCTGGGGTCTTAAAGGCTTAAAGATAAATAAACAGCCATCTAGATGAGAAGCAACAAAAGCCACATGAGAGAAGCACACCAGCCTGTGTGATCATGAGGTGTCAATGGGATCAGGTATCAGGCATCAAAGAACAAAAAGTCATATCAATGTGAATGAGGAGGATTTCGGAATGGAGACTCAAAGCTCATCTGTACGCAACTGGACATCCCCTTACAGAAGGGTTGCGGGGAGATGAGCCAGTCAGGATGAAGTATAGCACCTATGAAACATACAACTTTCCTCTAGCTCTTTAATGGTTCCTCCTCCCACTATCATGATCCCAAGTCTACCTTACAAATCCAGCTAGACCAGAGGATGTACGCTGGTACAATTAAGAACTGGAAATACAGGGAATCCAGGACAGATAAACCCCTCAGGACCAATAATGAGCATAGCGATACCAGGAGGGCAAGGGAAAGGTGGGGGAGAAAGGGGAGACCAATGACAATGATCTATCTGTAACCAACTCCTAGGGAGGGAGAGTGGGGGAGGCGGGGGAAATGAGGAGCAGATATCAAAGGCTCAAGTAGAAAGAAGATGTTTTGAGAATGATGATGGCAACAAATGTACAAATGTGAATTGTGCATGGATAGGTATATGGATTGTGATAAGAGTTGTATGAGCCCCCAATAAAATTATTTAAAAACACCTGTCTGTTCAGAAGATGAGGCGGCTCTCCAGGGGGACCCAAATGAACTGAGGTGAGGTCTATGTGTATGGTCAGAGGGGGTTCTGCAGAGGCTAGAACCCGTAGAGGCCCTATTTGAATTTTGATATAAACAGTAGGTAAGAATATCTTGGTTTAAATTGGATTTCCAAAAATCATTAATGTAGTTGATTCTTTTTTATTTCTCTCTCATTTTTTAAAAGAAATCTCAGTTTTACCCCTTAATGCCTTTAACTGTTGCAGTTTGCTAAAATTAATCTTACTCTTTAAGGTTCACATAACTTTATATAAATCCCATACTTTTACTGATTTCTTAAAATATCTTTGAAAATACTGTAGCCAAGGACTGGGAAGGTATAATAGTTATATGTAGGACTGCTAACCACAAGGTCAGCAGTTTGTTCCCACCAGCTGCTCCACAGGAGAAAGATGGGACTTTCTACTCATATAAAGAGTTACAGTCTCAGAAACTCACGGGGCAGTTCTAAGCTGCCCACACGGTGGCTATGAGTTGGAATAGATTCTCAATGACAATGAATTTGGAAAGTTTATTGGTAATTAAATGCAAACAATTAAAATGAAGGACAGGCTACATTAATGTCAGATAAAATATACTTCAGAACCAAGAAAATTATCAGCGTAAAATACAAATACATATTAATACATTTCTGTTAACTAAAAAGACATAGCAATTTTAAATTTATATATCAAACAGCATAGCTACATAGCAATGTTAAATTTATATATCAAACAGCATAGCTACATAGCAATGTTAATTTTATATATCAAACAGCATAGCTACATAGCAATGTTAAATTTTATATATCAAACAGCATAGCTACATAGCAATGTTAAATTTATATATCAAACAGCATAGCTACATAGCAATGTTAAATTTATATATCAGACAGCATAGCTACATAGCAATGTTAAATTTATATATCAAACAGCATCGCTACAAAATATGTTTTAAAGAGTTGATAGAATTGAAAATAAAAATGGGCAGATCTATTTTACACAATTATAGTTGGAGACACTGACACCCTGCTCTCAACCAGTTCTAAAACTTTTCAGAAATGTAGGAAAAAAATGTAGAGGAACTAAGCAAAACAATCAACTAACAGACTCTAGTTGACATTACCAGAACATTTCACCCCCAAACATCAGCATATATATTCTGTTTAAATGCCCAATGAACAATCATCAACATTGGCCACTTCCTGGGCCAGAAGACAAATCTCAACAAGCATGAAGGAATGGAAACATGCAGACTATGTTCTCTATCCAAAATAGTCAACACTGAAGCCAATAATAAAGGGATAAAAGACACTTTTTAAAAAAAACCCAAAAAACAGTTCTAAATAACCAATAAATCAAAGAGAAAGGCTCAAGGGAAATAAAAATATATTGAACTGAATAAAATGAAAATACAACATATCAAAATTTATCGGACACAACTCAAGCAGTGCTAGCAGTAAATTTATAGCTTTAATTTCTTACATTACTAAGAATAAATGTCGCAAATCAATAATATAAGCTTCAATATTAACTTTGAAAGATAAGATAAGAACAAAATACACCCTCGGCAAGCTGAGTGAAGGACATAAAAAAGAAAAAGCAGAAATCCATGAAACTGCAGATATTAATAAAAAACAAAGTCAATGTAGGAAAGAGTGAATTTTCAGAAAACACCAATAACATTTACAAGTATCTTTAAGTCTAACAAAGAAAAATAAAATAAAAGGAAGTAAAAAATTACCAATTCAGTAATGAAGCGGGGCTAACACATAGATCTTACAGAAATCAAAAGGAAATTAAAAGAATACTATGAACAACTCTACTAAAATGTAATGATTTAAATGGACCAATTACTTGTAAAGTATAAACTCCTGTATCTGAGCACTATAAAGCACATACTTTTAAAAAACATATAGTTATTTTTTTTAATTTAAGGTACAGTTTAAAATATTCATAAAGAAAGTGTGAATGTTTAAAAGTGTTTAACACAATCTACCAAATGTTTAAAAATGAATGAACACAATCCGATGCACTATCTTTCAGAAAGTACACGAGGCGATGGCAGACTTTCTCACCAAGTGTTTGAGACCAGTGTCATCCTGTACCCGTAACTAGAGAAGGCGATTGCTGTGGCTGCACCACCCAGTCCGTTCTGACAGAAAGCCCCCTGCAGACCAGCAGAAAGACCACCGCAGGTCTCCACAGCGGTGATTTTACAGAAACAGGTTGTGGCGTCCTTTTCCTGTGGAGCTACTGGTGGGTTCAAACCACCACCATGCGGGTTAGCAGCCGAGACCTGAACTTCTGCAGCATCTGGGCTGCGTGACAGAGATTTCCAGGGAAAAGGAGAGACAACCCCCATGCGCCTCACAAACCTCAGGAAGACAGAGGGAAAGCCTGAGCACACACCAGAAAGTAGAATTCAGCGATGTCTGAAAGTGGTTACATGTCACACCAGAGCAGCTCGTTACTGCCAGAATGCAATGCTTCAACTAGAAAATTAAATAATGCGATCTGTATTGTCAACAGGATAAAGAATAACATGGCCGTATCAGAAGATTCCGCAGGGAGTCAGGAGGGGGGTGCAGAAATACCATTTGGCAAATTAATTGTCCCACTCCCAATAAAATCTCTGAGGACTGGGAAAAGAGGAAAATTCCTGTAACTTGATAAAGAGCATCTATAAAGACCTACAACTAGCATTACATTTAATGGCAAAGGATTGAGTGTTTTTCCCTTAAGATCGAGCATAAGGTGAAGATATGCTTTCTCACCATTCTTAGTCAACAAAGCCTTAGCATTCTAACCTGTGTAAGAATGCAAGAAAATTAAAAACCACCAAAAAGAAACCATGAAGCAAATCAGAAAGGTAAGAAAAACAAACCATCTGTCTTTGCAGACTCTAGGGTTATATGTATATCCCACAGATTCTCAAAAACACTCTTAGAACTTACAAATCATGTCACCAGGGCTGTAGGATACAAGAAAGATTTATGACAATCAGTTGTGTTTCTATATGCTAGCAATAAGTACATGGGCATTACAGTGGAAAATATGGTGCTATTTTTTAATTATTCAAATAAAAGAAATTCTTCCAATAAGTTAATTCTGACTTCTACCTACCCTTTCCAAGAGAGTTAAACTGCCCTTGTGGGTTCCCAAAACTGTAACCCTTTATAAGAGCAGAAAGCTTCATCGTTCTCCCGCAGAGTGCTAGCAAAACCCACTGTACCACCAGGGAAATGGAAATGAAAGGATGCATGGGTATAACTCTGACACAAGTACTTATCCTGTCACCATACTTATTCAGCTGATACACTAAGCCCGTCATCTGAGAACGTGGGCTATCTGAAGAAGATACAGCATCAGCATTGGAAGAAGACTCATTTCCAACCTGAGATGTGCAGATGAGGGAAATGTGCTTGCTTAACGTGATGAATATTTAAAGTACTTTCTGATGAATATCAAAGAATACCATCTTAATTTAATGATATTATCAGTAGAATTACCATATACCCCATGGGAATGATTTATAATGTTCCCTAATAAAATGATGATATCTCTAAAGTAGACCAGAGACATATAAACCATAGATGCATGAGTGTATTTTGAGCTTACACTTAATCATCATCACAATCTAAGAACAGTTCATTCTTACAAGGTAGCCCAACTGGATGCTCGCCCTCAGCAAGACATCACTGAGATGTGGGTGCCATGGCAAAGTGCGCTGCAGAAACCGGATGGGTCCTAGCTATCAGAAAGAGGAGGATCTGGCATACCTCAAAGACTTCTCTTAGCCATCTAAGTATCAGCCACTGTATATACTCATGTACACGCTGAGTTTGTCAGCACATTTTTTTTATTTATTAGATAATCATTTTATTGAGGGATCATACAACTCATCACAATCCGTACATACGTCATTTGTGTCCAGCACATTAGTACATATGTTGACTTCATCATTCTCACAACACCTGCTTTCCACTTGAGCCCTTGGTGTCAGCTCATTTTCCCCCTCCCTCCCCACTCCCCCCTCTCCCTGAACCCCTGATAATTTATAAATTATTATTATTTTATCATATCTTACCCCATCCAACGTCTCCCTCACCCATTTCTCCGCTGTCCGTCCCCCAGGGAGGAAGCCATATATAGACCTTGTCATCTGTTCCCCCTTTCTCCCTCCCCTCCCCTCCACCCTCCCGCTATTGCTACTCTCTCCACTGGTCCTGGGGGGTTCATCTGTCCAGGGTTCACTGTATTTCCAGTTTCTATCTGTGCCAGTGTACATCCTCTGGTCCAGCTGGATATGTAAGGTAGAATTGGGATCATGGTAGTGGGGTGGAGAAGCATTTAAGAACTAGAGGAAATTTGCATATTTCATCGTTACTACACTGCACTCTTATTTGCTCCTCTCCTCCCCACAGCCCTTCTGCAAGGGGATGTCCAATTTCCCCTGGATGGGCCCTGGGTCCTCACCCTGCACTCGCCCTCATTCACAATGTTATAATTTTTTTTTTTTTTGTCTTTGATGCCTGATACCTGACCCCTTCGCTGCCTTGTCATCTTTTAGGCTGGTGTGCTTCCTCCATGTGGGCTTTGTTGTTTCTAAGTTAGATGGCCCCTTGTTTATCTTCCAGCATGTGGGACCCCAGATTCTGTGTAATTTGACAGCTTTGCTTATGTACCCGCTTTGTCTTCAGCATTTGTGTCGGGGTAGGCTGGTGTGCTTCTTCCTTGTGGGTTTTGTTGTTTCTTAGCTAGATGGCTGCCTGTTTGTCTTCAAGCCTTTAAGACCCCAGATGCTGTATCATTTGATAGCCCGGCACGATCTGCTTTCTTCTCCACTTTTGCTAATGTACCCCCTTTGTCCTTAGCGATGGAGTAGGGACAGGTTGCTGTGCTTCTTCTGTGTGGGTTTTGTTGTCTCTCAGCTAGATGGCTGCTTGTTTATCTTCAGGTCTTTAAGGCTTCAGGTGCTATATCTTTTGGTAACTGGGCACCATCAGCTTTCTTCACCACACTTGCTTGTGCACCCATTGTCTTCAGCGATCATGCCAGGCAGGTGAGCATATCAGACTGCCGAATTGTTAGAACAAAGTGTTCTTGTGTTGGGGGAGTACTTGTGCAGGGGCCCACTGTCCATCTGTTTCCTTAATACTCAATCTATAAATATATGTACATAGATCTATTTCCCCCTCATCATATATAAATATATTTACATTTATAAATATATGCACATTTTTAATGCAGTTGTTGTGGTAAAATTAGGTGTCTCAGCTGATATTCAGGTCGGCTTATACTCAAGTATATACGGTAAATCCACATGGAAGAAGCACACCAGCCTGAGTGATCAAAGGACTGTAAATAATAAAATCCAAGAGTGGAGGAAGGAACATTATTAGAGTTCAAATTTCAGTTTGCAGAAGACTGAATGACTGGGAAACCCTAAAATCCAGTTGTAGGGTACCCATGTGTATGAAGCCTCCAGTGACCCCTTAACTATTGGCCAGCAATGTCTCCATCTATGCTGCATCCACTAATTCACTGCAGTGACAACACAGAACTCAGACAATATTCACAGTTGAGGCAGTTTACTAGGGAAGTTACAGGTTACCTCAAGTAAGGATTAGCAAACAGCACACATACAGTCATTGGTCTCCTTAGCTGGTAACCAGGTCTCTCTCTAGTTCTTAGTCTCTTGGCCACATGGTTCCAGGAAGCCAGCCCACCTCTCACTCTGTCTCAGCCCCATCGTCTCAGGCCAGGCAACAGGAAGGTACCGATGGTCAGATGATCAGTGCTGCTCCTCCGAGGGAGTCTCCTTGCCACAGTCTCGGATGCATCCGGTCCCTGCAGCCTTCGCAGTTTCCGAAAGAGATCTTGAATGTGCTCTTCCAAGACCTTTGGAATATCTCTCTTCTTGTTGCTTCATAGATGGCTTATCAAAGATTGCGCATGGCCTTTAGAGCTAGAAAAGCAAGCATGAAAATTGACCAATCTCCTGTCTTGGTTTTACACACCATGTTTGCATAGTTCCACCAATCATTTGCTGGACATTAAAGAGACATGGGTAGCAGAGCTATATTAAGAAACAGTGGGAAGTGGGCATGGAGTGGCAGGGGAAAAATCTCTCTCTCTTTTTTTAAGGCTTTAATAAAATATGCTAATTATTTCTCTGACTCTTTGAAATGTATGCAAATCTTTATAAAGGCTAAATAAGCTTCTTGACAAATTTACAACCAAGGAAGTTTCCTCAAGACTTGGAAGTGCCCTTTGAAATGCTATCAACCAAGGACAGCATCCACCTTTCCAGCTACCTGGACAGATAGGAACCTAACTTCAACTGCCACTTGGCTGCAGGTTGAAATTCCACATCTATTATATGTATGAGATAAGATATGAGAAATTCATTTTTTTCTCTGGATAGCACTAATTAGCAAACACAGGTGGCTCTACTAGGTGCATACAGAGTGAACTATGCATGACAAATGGAACTGTCAGGGCCTCTTACCTGAGAAGTAGTTATCGTTTACCTTGAGAAAATGATGAAATAGTTTGCATCTGCTTACTTACATAGAGGGGAAGAAGGGTTTTATTTATGTTTTGCAATGTCTTTGGTGAACTCACTGTGATGCACACCATGTTCTTACTTAAGACTTCTTCTATCATAAAACTGCTTTATTCTTCTTCAATGCAAGTGGAAACTTTTCATGAGTTAGCATAACTTGTACTCCTCAACAATACGAGGGGTGTACTGGTGCTGATTTGCTCATCCAATGCACACGGTCCCAGCTAAGGTTGATTAAGGCCAAACTGTCATCCTGTCTCCGTGCTCCTCATTCAAACAGACATCATAATTTTGGTTTATTTACTGAAACATTTTTGTGTGCTTTATTGTGGATGATTTTGTTTTGAAAGATAGCTCTCAAGCAGAGAGCTAAAGTGCTCACTAGTGTTCTTAAGTGCAAGAAATAATACAGTCAAATATAAACAGCAATAAATAGAAAACAGAGCATCAATAAAACACAAACCATTTTAAGGTGTCAGTAAAATTGGTGAATCATTAGTCAGAGTGGTCAAAAAATAGAGCAGAAAATACCAATAAGAGATATGAAAAAGGTGATACTACCACAGGCACTTCAGATATGAAAAGGAAAAATGGAAATATCTTGGAAAACTTTATGACAATAAATTTGCAAACTTAGAGGAAATAGGCATATTTCTTAAACAGAGAGTAGGCTATCATCACTGGTATGAAAAGGAACAAAATATTAGACACTCAGATTTGAAGGCTTCTATTTGAAGTCCTCTATTTAAATGGAAATGTTTCAACAAGCTGAGGAAGTACTGGGGGAACTCTCTCCTCTAAGCCAGGAATGTGGAAGGCAGCTGCTTGGCCAACTATTGGGAAGCGATCCATAGTTGTACCCATTCCAGAGAAAAAAGACCCAACAGAATGCTCGAATTATAGAACTACATCATTAATATCACATTCAAGAAAAGTTTTGCTGAAGATCATCCAACGACGGCTGCATCGGTACATTAAGAGAGAGCTGCCAGAGGTCCAAGGTGGATTCCGCCGAGGACCTGGAACAAGGCCGATTACTGATGATGTCAGGTGTAGCTTGGCTCTAAGTAGAGAACAGCAGAAGGTGTTTACTTGTGTTTTATGGATTAAGCTAAGGTATTCAACTGTGGGGATCACAAAACACTATGGGAAGAATGGGGATCTCAGAACACTACATTGTGCGTATTCGGAAACCATACAGGGATCAAGAGGCAGTGGTGGGAACAGAACAAGGGAGAGCTGCATGGTTAGAAAGCAGAAACAGTACGTGCAAGGTCACATTTTCTTACTGGACTATATAACGAGGAAACAATCAGAGGAGATGGGTTATATGGAAAGAATGCAGCCTCAGGATGGGAGGACTAACAACCTGCGGTGGGCAGAGGACAGACCTTGCTTGCTGAAAAGGAGCATGCCTTGAAGCACTTGAAGATCAAGGATTCCACCTTCGGAGCGGATCACAATTCCATCTAAAGAAGACCAATCCTCATAACTGGACCAAACAACATCATGATAAATGGAGAAATGGTTGAAGTTGTGACGGATTTCAATTTGCTTGAATCCACAATCAATGCTCCTGGGAGCAGCAGTGAAGAGATTGAAAGCCGCATTGCCCTGGGTAAATCTGCTACACAAAACCTCTTTTAAGTATTGAAAATCAAGGATGTTACTTTGAGGACTAAGGTGTACCTTGCGTAACCCATGGTATTTTCCATTGCCTCTTATGCATGCAGAAGTTGGCCATTGAGTAAGGAAGACCAAAGAAGATTCGGTGCATTTGAATTGTGGTGCCGGAGAAGAATACTGACGTACCAAGGATGGCCAAAAGAACAGATCTGTCTCAGAAGCAGTTCCGGCGGAAGGCTCCTCAGAGGCGAAGATGAGGAGAATTTGTTTCACACTCCCTGGACATTGTGTCAGGAGACCAGTCCCTGGGGAAGGACATCCTGCTTCGGAAAGCGGTGAGGCGGGCAGAAGCGGAATGCCCTCCCCAGGACACATTGGCACGGTGCTGCCTCCGTGGGGAAACACGAGAAGAACGGTGAGGCCGGCACAGGCCCGGCTTGTGTTTCCTGCACTTGGACATAGGTTACCATGGATCGGAACAGACTGACTGGCACATACCAACAACAATTTAATTATAGTTGGAAATGTATTTGGTGACTTTCTTATAAAAGAAAACTTAGGCTCTAACAGCCTCGTTGTCAATGGTTTAAAGCATTTAATGAAGACGCAAAACCAATTCTACACAAAATCTCACACAAAAGAAGGAGCTATACCAACTTTGTTTATAATGTCAGGATTACATATCATTACACCCCAAACAGAAATAGATAGAAAGAGAACATAAACATGACATGATTTTTACATTAACAATCCCTGAATAAATCAAAACAATGTTATTCAACTAATAAAAGAATTTAGAAAGCTGCAAATATAAAGGCAAGATTGTGTTAGTTTAGAGTAAATGTAAATATAGTGATCAATGGAATAGCATGCAGAACCCATACATTGACCAGCACTTATCATCACTTAATTTCAATAAAGACATAAAGGAAATAGCTTGAGGAAAAGATGGGTTTCCCAAATAATATGGTGTTCCACAATTCAACTGGATATCAATTTGATATCCTTATTAAATATTTACACGTGTATGTCTGTGTGTGCACGTTAACATCAGCTTTTATCTCATGGCACATTCATACATTAACTAAAAATTACCATAGACCTATATATCAATGATAAAACCGTGCAACTTCTAGAATAAAGCATAGCAGAATATATATATGACCCTGGAGTAGGCCAAGACTCTTAGGATTCAGAAAACAAAAACTTAAAATAAATATTTTTTTGTTTTTCAAAAGATGTTATTTACAAAACAATAGTCAAACCAAGCACTGGGAGTAAAGCAAAAATGTTAGACCGGAGTTGCATCCAGAATACAGAGATAGTCTGACGACTCAATAACAACTAGAAAAACTCTTCAGAAATATAAGTAAAAAAAAGAAATATAAGTAAAAATTTGAACAGACACTTCATTAAGCAAGGTATACAAGTGGCAAATGCCATGTGATAACATAATGAATGCCACTAAAGTCAGAAATATATGAAATCAGACAAAATGACATGTTTTGACATGTGGTGGTTATATGCCATCCAGTCAATTCCGGCTCGTAGCAACCATCTGTACCAGAGTGCCAGACTGCGCAGGCGCCGGCACCCTCATTGTCCTTATGTTTGCTTCCATTGTTGCATCCCCTCTGTCATGGCTGCTTGTGAAGGGACTTCTCTGTCACTAGTCCTCCACTTTAGCACATGTAACGCCCTTATCCAGAGATTGGTCTCTCCTGATACCACGTCCAAACTAGATCTCGCCATCCTAGCCGCTGCTCAGGGCATCTGACTGAGCTTCCTCCGAGACAGGCGTTGGCTCTCTCGGCAGTCAATGATAACTCTCAATACTCTTCAGCACCATCCAAACACATCCATTCTTCTTCGGTTTCCTTTTCCAGTGTCCAGCGTTCACATGCGTATGATGCAATGAAAACACCATCGGTTGGGTCAGGTGCACCTTAGTCCTCAACATAACATTCTTCCTTTTCAAAGGAGGAACTGTTAAAGAGGTCTATGCAGCAGATTTCCCCACTGAAATGCACCTTTTTCTGTCTTCACTGCTGCTCTATGAGCATTAATTTTGGATTCAAACAAAATGAAATCCATGACAACTTCAATCGTTTCTGTTTTCTGTGTTACCTACTAGTCCGGCTGTGAGGATTGGGGATTTCTTTACGTTGAGTTGCAATCCATGCTGAAGCCAGCCATCCTTGCTCTCCATCCACAAGCACAGTAATTCAAGTCCTCCTCACTCCCAGCAAGCCAGGTGGTGTCATCTGCAGATTGCAGGCTTTTATACACCTTCCTCCATTCTTAATGTTGCATTGTTCTTATCTAATTATTTACTTCTCCAACTTCTCTGATTATTTACTCAACATACAGATTGAATCAGTATGTTGAGAAGATCTAGCCCCGTTGTACACCTTTCCTGGTTTTAAACCATGCACTCTTATTTCCTTGTTCTGGTCACACAACTGCCTCTTTATCCATACACAGCTTCGGCGTGAACACAATGTAGTTTTCTGAATCCCTATTCTTCTCAAAGCTGTCAATGGTTTGTTATGATCCACACAGTCGAATGCCTTTGCTCACTCAATGAAACATAAGTAAACATGCTTTGAGTATTTTCTGTGCTCAGCCAAGATCCATCTGACCTCAGCAATGATATCTCTTGTTCCATATCCTCTTCTGAATCTAGCCTTGATTTCTGACAGTGCCCTGTGAATGTACTCCTCCAAATGTAGTTGAATAATCTTCAGCAATAGTTTACTTGAATATTAAATTGCTGATATTGTTCTATAATTTGCACATTGTTATTGGATCCCCTTTCTTTGGAATAGTTATAAATATGAATCTCTTCCAGTCAGCTGGCCAGGTATCGGTCATCCAAATTTTCTGGCTTAGATGAATGAGTGCTACCAGGGCTTCATCAGCTTGCTGAAATATTTCATTGGTATTCCATCCATTTCTAGAGTCCTGTTTTTGCCTAATGTGTTCAGTAGAGCGTGGATTTTTTCCCTTTCAGTTCCATTGGTGCTTGCCCAAATGCTACCTCTTGAAAAAGTTGTATGTTGAATAGTTCTTTTTAATGCCGTGATTATGGATAAGCTTTCAACATAGAATCTTACCATATTGCAACTTGAGGCTAAACATGTTTTTCTCAAGTTCTTTCAGTTTAAGAGATGCCAAGCATCCTTCCATTTGGGTTTCCTAACTCTAGGTCTTTGCAGATTTCATTATCATATTATTTTGTCTTCTTGAGCTGCTCTTTGAAATGTTTCTGTTCGGCTCTTTAAAGTCATCATTCTTCCATTTGCTCTCCTAGGCTTCTTTTCATTTTCTTGAAGGTCACCGTGCACTGACATTTGAGAAACTGATGGTCTGTTCCATAGGTGGCCCCTGGCCTGGTCTTAGCTGCTGATGGGAGCTTCTTCATCCTGTCCCCATGCAGATGTAGTCAATTTGACTTGCGTGTACTCCTTCCTGAGAAGCCCATGTGTATAGTTGTCTTCTGTGTTGTTGAAAAAGACATTTGCTATGATTGGACTAATAATTCAGTCATGCAATCTGCAGCTTTGTTTCTCTCACATGACCATGTTCTCCAGTCAGTGTGTTTCTTCCTCTTTGTTTCTAACTTCCGCATTCGAGTTGACAGCAATTATCCAAGAATCTTTATTGCTGCTGGATCATTTTCAGACTGAGGTTGTTGATAGGATGCTGAAATTCCTGCCTCATTATCGTTAGTGGTTGTTGCATAAATTTGAAAAATGGTTGTATTGATTGAATTTTCTTTTAGGCAGACAGACATCATCCTATAACAGACATTATCATCCCTTAAGATAGCTCTTGAAAGGTCCTATTTGATGATGAGGGCAATGCCACTCCTCAGCAGAGTAAACCATGTGATTTTTAAAAATTCAAATTGGCCAATACTAGTCCATTTCAGCTCACTGAAACCTAGAACATTGATCGTCATGCTTTCCATTTCATTTTTAATAATTTCCAATTCTCCTACTTTCATAATTTGAACAGTCCAAGTTCTGATTATTAATACATTTTTGTAGCTCTGTCTTTCATTGGCTTGTGCCCCATAAGCTTCTGAAGTCCCCAATGGCTGTCCTCCTGCAGGCTTTACCCCATCCCGATCGTTGCTACCCATTCTACATTGAGACGGCTGCTCAACCTCAGTCACATTTTGAGTAGTTCACATTCCGGCACTATTTCTGACAATATTCTGATTCTGTTCATGAGGTTTTAAATAAATGGCACTGTTTCCATGCTCTCCCTAGGGTTTTCACGGCTAACTCCTCTAAAGGAGAGAGCTTATTTCTCCTTGGAGCCTGTTACTAGTCTAGAAGCTCTGCTGAAACTTCGGATGGCCCTGAAGGCACTTGAAATGCCAGTGAGATAGCTTTTAACATCACAGCAACACACAACCCATCACAATATGACAAACAAACAGACGAGGGGTGGATGTTTTGACCTAGTCACTCTTAAGAACCTAATTTTGTTTGAAGTCATAATACCAAATATTGCTGAGAGCTGTGAGCAGTGAAAACCCTCACATGGTTAATGAGAATGCACAATGATGCAGTCACTATAGAAAACTGGTGGGCAGTTAAAATAAATATATGAGACAGCTTATAAATGTTTGTGGAAAAAATAGAATTTAAAGATAATGGATTTTTTTCCCCATGAGCTTTTTGAAGCCCTCTCATACTCTCACAACATAACCTAGAATTCCCACTTGAAGGTATTTTCCCCAGAGCAATAACAATATATGTTCTCACAATTACATGATCAAATTACAGGAATTGTGCTCATAATTATCAACATGAGAAAAATACAAATCCCCATCAATTGATCAGTAATAGGCACCTTATAGTATAGGCACAAATTGGGATACCATTCGTTAAGAAAGTTGAGATAAAAATAGAAACAATCAGTGTTGTATCTTGGTCACTAAATATCTTTTTTTTTTCATTTTGGGATAAATAATCCTCCATCTTCAATGTTTTCTTTCAGTTCTGTGCATGAGCTCATATTTCTTGTTTTTAAGAATTATTTCTTATCTTTAAAGAATTTTATTTTATAGCTGTTCTTCCAAATATGATAGTCTATATTATTGCTGGCTGAAATTTAAATGGTAGCAAGACCAAGATTTTCATCAGCTCTCCAAGCAGGCAAACAAGGACAGTGCACCTCAAACTCCACGGACTGAAGCCGGGATGCCTGCAAAGGTGTGCGCTGGGGATGAGCGAGACACCAGTAGTCGCATCTTTGGATGACTGCTCAGGAGCTCTTAGGCCCCAGTCAGGACACACTACAGGAGAATGATAACATTGTCTGTGTGGATGATGTTAAGCTAATTGACTTGGTGCTCCCTGAGGCAATGGTCCTGGCTCAGTGAGTCATTATTCCAAGGCATTTGGTTCTGTCTGAGACACATCCATAACTTGGTCTCCTGTGTGCTGCACCACACTCCAGGAGGTATTTGCAGCCTAGAAGGATTGGATTACAATGAAGAATAGGGTCTAACTGTAAAGGGGGCAAGCACTTCAGAAACTAGTGAAAATGTCCTATCTGGAAACTTTCAGCTGAACCTTTGAGGTAAAAACAATGATACACTAGTTCACTTATTTGGCAAATATGAATTACCTATTGAAATCTGTTGACAAATCATTCCATACAAATATATTTTTGCTATGATGGTGTTTTTTTACATGCAAAAAAGGAGGTAAGCTGTGTGCAGGCTGCAGTGATCCTGTGCAGTGAACTGAACAGTGTACACCAGGCTCTCTCTTCAGGTCCAGCATTGTTCAAGGGTGCAAGAGAAGATCTCATCTCAGAGAGATTTACAGGTGCATAGCAAGCATTGCCATAGGAGAGTTGGAAAATCTGTTACCTGTGCTTCACTTGAAGCTGTCCGTCCTCCTCTGACCCTGGTACCAACTGAAATCCCTGAGCAATGGATGGTGCCACCAGTCAAGCACCATATGAGCCATGTTCCAGCAGAACAGCACAGCACCATGCCACCACCTTCTTTACAACAGGTGCCACCATGCCGGGCACTATCATCAGCCACGTGGGGATCTCTGTGCGCCACGGCTACAACTCCGCCTCAAGCAGGCAGGCGACACCTTTCATATTTCAAGAAGGAAATGCAGCAATGCAGTCAGTGTCCCTGTTCAGAATGACTCCGCTCCGGGTGCTAGAGCCCCGTGGAGAAAGAGGAGGCTTTCCGCTCCCATCAGCAGTGACAGCCATGGAAACCCACAGCGGCATTTCTGCCTTGCTCTACACTGTAGTCCACAGGGTCTCCAGGTCAGATTTGACTTGATGGCGGTGGGTTTGAGAGACCCACTGCCTCCTGGCCCAGCCCCTGCTCACCATCATCCCAACTATCAGGTTCAGCCTGTGGTCTCCTCCCCTCGTCATATTCTGCTTCCGCAGAAACACCGTGCACCACACCCACCTCCTCCATGACCAGTAGGCAATCCAATGGCACACCCTCCCCAGGGGGCAGGTGCTATGCACTTGGTCTACAGCCAAGCTCAGCCTCCACCAATGGCCTCTGCTCCACCACCAATACCCTCACCCCTTGGACATATTACTGATCAGATGCGACCTTATGTGAGTCCCCCTCCTCCAGGCCCTCTCCCACCTCAGAATGGTGGCCCACCCTCACCTCACCACTATAATCCTCACTTTTGACCCCAGTTCACTGAAGATCAAGGGACTCTGAGCCCTCCGTTTATACAACCAGGAGGGAGTGAGTTCTGGGGTGCGGCCTGCACCACGAGGGCCACCTAGTCTTCCAGGAAGGCAGGGTCTTCTCAAACCCCGCTTCTTGGACCCCCTCATCCATTTCAGGCAGGACACAGACATTCTTACCAATGATAATAGTATTTTGAACTGAAGATAAGATGGAAAAAAACCAACTTATACATAGTCAAACTCTTACATGGGGCGGGGGCTATAAAACACTTTAGGGTCTTATCTCTTAAGATGGTTTTAAACTTTGAACTTAAGCTTGATTTTAAGTACTGTACCATAGTGAAGCTCAGTGTCTCATTAGAGCACATTTATGCAGTTATGTATTAACCACTGTATTCACCAAGTATAATAAATTGGCCCAGAGGTGACTGGTTGCATAGACTATTTCCTGGGGGGAAAATTTTATTATTCCACTTTCAGAAGTATTGCTTTTCTTAAACCAAAAGTTAGTTTTTTCTTGTGATACATTTCATTAATATGTGTCACCAGATTAAATTTTAACGTGGCTTTAAAGGAAGAAAAACAAAAACATAAGTTTTGCATTTCTTCATCCACATCTCTTCCCTTCTATTTCGTGGATCAAATCAGATGACAGACATTCTCCAAATCATAGGACATGGCTGTGAAAGTTAAGGTTTTATGTCAAGTCGGCCAGACCAGGATTCTCAGTGGCTTGGCAGTTCAAACCCAGTAATCAATCCCCCCATCATGAGCTCTAACTCAGTGTAATAACCCCCAGAATGAGATGTGCAGCCATCCAATTGAAATGCAGATTCCTCAAAGATGCGGCCATCTTCCAAAATAAGCAGTGAGGGAAAGCTTACTTGCTTTTTATTGCTTCTGGCTCCTACATATGCCTTGTCCACTTTCGTTTCTTTGAACTTGAGCCAAGGGCATGCCATACTGCCTGCCAATCCTGGAGTTGTCAGCAGCCTCAACTCTGCCCTTCTGACCTAGGATACATTCACTTCTGCAGTCACAAGCCTTTGGCTCTTGATTCCATCAGCCCCTGCCACTCCTGGAATCAGGAGAAGTCTCCCCCCTGCCATCTGACCCATGATCATGGAACTTGCTCACTTTTACCACTGTGTGAGCCATTGTACTAACATACATCTATATTGAGATAGATAGACAGATATTTTATGCATTTAGCTTCTCTAGAGAATCCAGTCTAAGACAATGGCTATAGCCAAAGATTGTCTTTGAATTATCTCTGAAGACTTGTCAAAACACCTGATTATAAACAAAGAAGCCGCTGAGCATGTTTAGATGACTACAGGTGGTAAAATTTCCAACTACTGGATCACATCCTTAATTTTCTGTGCAAAACAAAAAAACAAGTTTTAAACTGGGAACTTCTGTTTATGGCTTTAAAAAACCTCACAATACATCTCATGCCATTAAAACCATTTGCTATGCACCTCTGGCAATTATATTAGTGGCAAATCTATTGGCCCAGCCCTTGTCCCTTAGCAGGCACTATAATTAGAGGAAACCCACCTCCCACGAGACAATGCCTCTCCAGACAGGAAGGGAGAGCCCATTACATTTACCCAGAGCATCTCTGATTCTCTACATGTGCCGAGAACCAAGCAAATGTGCACTCTGAAAATTAACACAGCCAGAAAGGAAACATCCCACAGGGTGAATCAATACGCAGCAAAGGATCATGGGATTCCTGTTCGGGCAGCTGTGTCCTCCCCCCTCCCATCAGCACCTGTCAGAGAGAGCAGTCAGGGTTGGTCACTGGGCAGCTCGGCTTACAGCTCAATTCTCAGGATGATCATTAGCCGTGCCAACACCATGGCACACC
>NW_022103906.1:99767567-99811084 GCF_000313985.2 Echinops telfairi | reverse complement strand
CCCCTTACACGGTGTGTAAGAAGAGATCTACTTGAAGGTAAAAATTAGCTTATTCAAGGTAATCTCAAGACAAGCTCTACTGAGGCTCAGAACCCATTTAAGCTGACATGGCCCACTTAGAGGTTACCACAGGATGAAAATAATACTCCAATGATCATGTCAGCTGTTGAATGATCAATTTGGAGCCTTTTTTAAAATAACTATTTCCTGGGGGGCGGGGGGAGAGCTGATGATCCGACATGGCTAAAATGCTCTCTGTTTGTCTTTCTTTCATCCCCTTCCTTGCTTCACTTATTTCTTCTTTCCTCGCTCTTCCTTTACTTCCCCCACCCTCTCTTCATTCCAAAGTCTAAGTGAACAGTTACTAAAAGTAAAACCACACATTTCAAATATCAATATTCATCTTGCAGAGAGGTAAGAAAAAATTGTCAAAAGTGCTTCTGGGCACCAACCCAGTGCCACCAGTAAAGCCTGACTCCTGTTGAACCTGTCTGTCAGCACAGAGCTGGCCCATCGGATTCTGCTCAAGGCTGTAGCTCTGGGTGGAAGCAAACTGGCTCCTCAAGCGGAGGAGCGGGGACATCCACACCACACATGTTCAGATCAGCAGCCGAATGCTTGCCCGACTGCCCCGGACACTGCCTTACTCCAGTCCAGGAGTTCAAGGCGAACACATGGACTTGTGAAGTACCCCGAGACAGAGGGCAGAGTCCAGCCGGGCACTGCTCACTTGCCCCGTGGGTCAGGCTGCCACAGTGAAGGAGAAGATCACTTCCTCCAAAAGGCAGAAGAGGAAAGGGGGGGTGGGAGAAACAGGAGAACCTATTGGGAAGCTTGTTCAATTGTTGAAACTGGTGAATACAGAAATGGTGCCCTGGTGTGTAAACTCCCATCTAATTCATAATAAAAAATTAAACACACGCATTAGTATGGTAAACCTCTCTGATTTCTAAAGTCTTCTTGAGATTCATACTGATCTGCAATTTTTCTTTTTGCTGTTGTTGCTGAGGATATACACAGCCTAACATACCAATTGGCCATTTTCTACAGGCCCCAATGCAGTCACATGCATTGAATGTTGGAGATGTCTGACCAGAATCGGCCTTTCCGAGCTGCCCCTCCTGATGGACAGGAGCTCGCTGCCTCGTACCTTTCCCAGGGATCCTTCCCGTTGCTTCTGCCCCTTTCTGGCCACGGAGCTCCACGCGCAGCCACGCTCTAGCACGGAGGCTAAACTGCTGCGTGGTCCGGAGAGGCTTCAGGAAAGCATTTGCTTGAGTGCTGAGAGACTAGCCCATCGCAGTCATTTGGAGGCTTCCTCCAGCCTCGAGAGCGCAGGGGAGGCTAGAAGTCATGTGAGCTTGACATTCTTCTCTGCGTGTTCTCTCTGTGGGTCACAGTTCTTCTCTAGAAACTTCGATCGGACATTCAGTAACGAGCTGGGCACCATCCGTTCTTCTGGTCCCCAGGCCGAGGAGGCGCTTGCACATGGAGGGAGGGAGGCAGTCACTACCCCGCCCCTCTGCCTCTGTTCCCGACGCTCCGCTCTCTGGTCCAGGCTCCGCCGACCGGAGCGCAACCATCGCACCTCGGATGGTCTGCGTAGTGAATTCGATGGCAAACAGAGGCACTGAATGTGGTGTGCAGCCCAATAACTGGGATGGCAAAGAAAGGATGGAACTGTGATTTTGATCCAGGTGTTTTATATTACATCCACCAGAAAGGCGAAAATGGTTCTGGGCCAACCCAGTTCTTTCACTGCCGTCTTCGGCAATGGTAGTGTCTAATAGGCGGTCTCCCACTTAACATTATGTGCATGTGGACCTTAAAATTTAGTCACATCCCAGTCTTAGGAAAGGGAAAGCCACTTAGTATGAAGATAAATCCAGAAACAATGGAAACGTTTGCATGATCCTTAACTTTACAATTGTGCCTTCCCTCGTGTATTCCCTTCTTCCACCCTGTCCTTAAACGAGCTCACTGCCATGCTCTCGCACTGAGGACATGTCCGTGTGTCTCCGTGAAAGAGGGGAAGACGGGTGAGTGCTGGTGTTTACATACATGTTGGTGATTTCTAAAGCACTCGGGGGACCATAGAATAAAAAAAAAATAAAATCTGTTACAGACAAATTGTCTGCCTAAGGAATCCTGGTGGAATAGTGGGTTAAGTGTTGAGCCACGACCCCGAGGTTGGTGGTTCTAACCCACGAATCTCTCTGAGAGAGAAAATTGTAGCTTTCTGTTCCTGTAAAAGTTTCAGGAAAATAAATAAACTCACTTCCATCATGTCCTTTCGGACAACCTCAGAAAGCCACAGGGGCAGTTCTACTGTGCCCATGGGGTTGCTACGAGTTAGAATTAATGAATTGACAATGAGTTTGATAAACTCAAAACAAATAGCCCCTGATAGTGTAATGGTTTACTCTGAAATATCTGAGTGTTTTATTTCACTAATATAGTATATACATACATTGTACAGACTATAAATTTTTACAAAGGATAAAAAATGAATTGCCTATCATTACCATCTATAACTTTTGGTAAATATATTTCATCTGTGTGTTTTCTTATATAACTTGAACTATCTGAAAATATTAATGCTAAAACCATTTTGACATACACCATAGCAATTCCATAAGTTCAACCTAAGTTGTAGACTAAATTATGAAAATGGGACCACAGTGAACCTAGGGTTTGTATCCTGATTAATTTTCATTTAACCACATGTCATAACTCCTTTTCCTGACAGTAAAAATTTAATGGTTTAAAGTTAAGTAAGTTGAATATAATTATATCCAATGACTTACTTTCTATTAGAGAGGTATGAGATAAATGCTTAATTATAGCACATTAATAAAGAACACTTTTAAAAAATCTTTTACATTCTAATACTATGAGAAACATACACATCTCAAGCTTTTTCCATTCATGCCTTTTATAGTTTGAGGTCAAAAGTGAAAGATTTGCTCACTAAAATGTAAACAAACATAATCATTTCGTATTTTATAAATTAAGCTCTATTTTCTGAATAATGCCTGAAATTGAAACACTGTTAGTAAGTGCACTTGACCCTGATCTTCCACAATATTAGTTCTTACAATCAACAGCTTGCGCTGCCTAAATATTTACCTTCCACCATCAGGAAGATACAGAATGCAGTCTATTGGTTGAAATACCTTCTAGATTTAAATAATGTCATTTCACTCTGGGACACCTACACTGCCGTAGATTCAGAGCAATGCTGTGTTGCTCCTCATGGTATTGTTTAATCCATAAGTTAAATCACACACACACACACACACACACACACCACTGCCCCCCCCCAACACACACACAAGCACACGCACCAACTACCTTGATATAGTGATGATAAAACTGAAAGAAAAGGGCACCAGGTTACAAAAATAAAAAAATAACAGTGAGAAGATATTCACCCAGAAAATCTTTCTGAGACCATTAATTTGGAAGTCTGAAATTGAGCAAAGTGCTCCATTTGTGTTGAGGCAGGAATTTCAGCAGGTTACAATGGGAGGTGGGATTTTGCACATGGAATACATCTCAGTTTTTCCCCAGAAAATCTTAGATCAAGATGAATCACGAGTTATCCATATGCTTTGCAATACCTCAGCAAGCACGTGACAGAAAAAGTAACAGAGACTCCCCCACAGGTGCCTCATGAAGCTACATCTCAATCATGCTGATGCAGCTTGCAAATGGTGGCAGCGGGAACTGCAATGGCGGACTTTAATTTCTTGCGATGTCTATATCTTTCAGATGGTTAGAAGTAAGGTGAAGTCATTGCAAGAAGTTTTAGTTGCAAGGAAAGCTAGAGACTAAAGATACTGAAAAAGAAGAAATGATTTTCCCTCAGAAGCATCTAGATTTACATTTGAATGGAAAGTGTTTGTTTGCTGAGTTAAATTCATCTTATAGAGTGAGACACGGAGAAAGCAAGATCCCAAATAGCCCGAAAGGTCTGTAGAAAGTGCAATCCCTGTTTCCTTTCTCTGTGAAAGGAGCATTCCTGATTTTCCACTTTTCAGGGAATGTTCCTGTTAAAAACTATGGAGGCTTGTTTGAGTACTGTTTCTATGACTTAGGAGGAAGTTCAGTTCTTTGAAAATAGAAGGCAGCGACTGACAGAGAATTATCATAGTTTGCACTTTGATAATATGATCTTGCATTTGAAATTTCAAGGACACTTTAAAATTACAACTAGCATTCCTTTGATTTCTTTATGAAGAAAACTGGAGCCTGCCCCACAAACACTACATAAGTTAGCTGCAAAGTCAATATTACAAGTGATCTGTCTAGGGCCTTCCACGCAAGCCCTTAAATCATGCTCTCTGTGCATCCGACCAAGCGCTGAGATTACATCCTTAGGGCTGGTCCCCTTTCAGAGCAGCACATACTTACAACTTCTGCAAGCACATGGAAATCATTGTTGGTCCTGGGGGAAGCCTTTTGTTGTCCCTGAGATGACTGATCACATAGTCAAAGCTGGAGATTAAAGAGATCCAAAGATGTAACGGTCTCTACCTTTTGCCATCATTCCAAAGGAGTAATAAACGGGGATGCTGGAAACCACTCCTCCCACATGTCCAAATGCCTTCCTGGCCACCCTCTGCTGAATGCTCAGTACTCCTTACATTTCAAAATGCTGGATGCCATGTGTGTGGACATGAAAATATGTCTTCGGAAAGACAAAGCATTGTGTTTACGGACGAACAATCCCGGTAATAAACTTACAGCGTTCAAAGTCATCATATGCGTTCCCCTTTACCATGCGCATCGTTTCGGAAGTCTTTGACGGGCTCAGGAAGGAATCTTGGTCCTCAGCAGTGCTCCGGCAGCACTCACATGGAAATCTAGTTGATTGCTGGGAAGTCAGAGCACACATCCGTCAGGTGCACGTCCTTGTCAATTAACACATGACTGAGTTATCCTCTGCGCTCCACCAACACCGCACATTACGCCGCGCAAAGTCCCCGTATTCTTGCAAGAGTGATCCTTCCAGCGGGCACACCCTTCTCCCACAGAATGGCTGGAGTTTGAACTGCGGACCTTTCAGTCGGAGGCTGAGCACTTAACTGCATGCCCCCCACCCCCCAGCGCCTTCTTGTCCCAGAGACTAGTTGAAGCCCTTCATGGAGTGTGGTCCTGGCCTGTTTTTGCAGAGAAGTCTTATTGGCACATGATCCCATTGATTTACCGACTGACCTGGCTGCAATCATGCTCTTAACAACAGAGTTGAGGTGTGAAGATGGAGGTCAGACGGTGCACAGAGCTGAAAATATCTACTCTCTGGCTTTCTACATACACACATACACACACACACACAGTTCATTGTCCCTGGTTGCTGCAAATTAAATTGTTTTTTAGTTTTATGGACATAGAATTCACATACCATACATCTCAATGGCTTAAGTAGATGGAAAAGAGTTGTGTCATCATGACCACGTTCGATTGGAGAACATTTTCTTCATTCTTGTACACGTGGTGTTGGTGCTGGTGCCATTGAGTCAGTCGTACCTTGTACCCACCCTCTGTACAGCAGGACAAGACGCGCCAGTCCTGCGCCGTCCTCATGTGTTCTCCTGCTTGAGCCACCGTGCCAACCAGTCTCCCGGAGGGCCTTGCTCTCTCACTGCTCCTCACCTGACCAAACGTGAGGGCCTTCTCCCGGGCCTGGTCTCTCCTGACAACATGGCTCAAGTCTGGGAGCTGAAGTCTTGCCGTCCTTGGCTCTGAGGGTCATTCAGGCTGCACTGCTTCCAAGACAGCTCGGTTTGTTCTTTGCCATCCATGGCCCTTCCAATGTTCTCCTCCGACACCGCCGTGGGAATGCATCAAGTTTTCTTGCAGCCTACACTATTCAATGCCCAGCATTTTCATCCAGAGGGGGGGCGGCGAAAGAAAATACCATGGTTTGGGTCAGGCACACCTTAGGCCTCAAAGTAACACTGTTGCTTTTCAACACTCAAAGGAGGTCTTGGGTAGCAGACTTACTATGGCCATCTGGTCTCTGGACCGCTGCTTCCATGAGCATGGCTTGCAGACCCAAGCAAGTTGAAATCCTTGACAACTGCAGTCTTTTCTCCATTTATCATGAAGCGACGTGTTTTTCTAGGTGTGAAGATTTCGTTTTCTTTAGATAGAGCTTGAATCCACACTGAAGCCTGCAATTCTTGATCTTCGTCAGCAAACATTTCAAGTTCTAACTTTGAGTAAGCAAGGTTGGGTCATCTGCATATCGCAGACTGTTAATAAGTCCTCTTCCAATTCTGGTCTTGTGTGCTTCTTATATAACCCAGCTTCTCTGATGATTGGTCAGCGTACAGATTGAGTAAGGACACGCATTTGTCCTGATTTTAACCATGTAGCATTCACTATTATTAGTTCTACATTTCTCCCCAACCCCCTCTGCCATAAATCTAAAATGTTATTAATCCAGTTATCGTCTCTATAGATTTAACCTACCCTTGATTTCATATAAACAAAAATATACAACTCCCCCCCAAATAAAACATAGAAATAAATTTACAAAATAAAACATAGAAAGACCTCAATCTAGAAGAAAGCAGAAAAAAAATTTTAAAAGGTCTGAAGTGTTCAGTTTTAACCTTACTACATCAGCCTCAGTCTGCTTTCCAAAGCACCTTCCTGAGAGCAAGGCTGTTCACATTTATGCCTATTCACTGCGCCACTGCTCAGAAAAGATTCTCCAGAGGCTTAAACCATGTGAAGATGCTGACTGGCCCTTGGTTTTACCCAGGAAATGGGCTAGCCAAAGAACGCCTGGAAAATTGCAGGAAGAGAATTAGCGGTCAATTATTCAGAGGCGAGTCAAGGATAGCAACCGTATTAAAATCACCCTTCCTGATTATGGCCACCCTCATCTACTCACCTCCATCCAGGGACTGCTCAACTGTCCGTGAGATGAGTATCCAACACCAGCATTTCCTCAGCAAAGCATTTATAGCTTTGACAATGGAGACAGGGAACAGCAAGGAACCTCTCGTGCATACTGTCTTCACAAAATGCCTGAACTGTGGTTGTGGACACGGCTTGAGTGACACCTCACAAGGCGTTCCATTGCGGCCCTGGAGACTTAGGTCCATGTTTCCCTCTGGTGGGTAGAAATCTGCTTCACAGGCATTGTCCTCTACAAATCAATATGGTAAATAGAGGAAAACAGTCATCCCAAATCCTTGGACCAGTCCCCCTCACCTTGTCCTCTCTTTGCCAGGTTAAATAGCCAAGTTTTTTCAACTGGGACTCACAGGCCACAGTTTTGACACTTCACACTCTCGGGAATCATCTTTCAGGCACAATTCAAGTTTCTTCTATTACATCGTGAGAGCCGTTCTCTCTCCTCTTCCCCTCCTCCTCTTCCTGCTTCTTCCTCTCTCCATTTATGTAGAGACACTTTGAAGCATTCTCCCAAAGTGGACATGCCGAGGAAGGGAAAAAAACCCAAAACCTCAAGCCCAGGAAGCACGTCGCTTTGCAGTCACTGCTACTGTCAGCCGTTCCCGTTCTTCCTGCCACATCTCAGCCTGACACTGAGCTGCTTACAATGGGTTATGGCCTATGACTCGTGCAAGCAGCGTCAGACAAGAACTCAAAGACCCAAGGCCTTGTCTGTTGTTAGGTATCATTCAATCAGTTTCAATTTCTGGGGATCCCCTGTACAACAGAGTAACCCGCCACCCAATCGTGCACTGTGCTCACGATCCTCGTTCTGGTCGACCCCCTCATTGGACTCATAATGTCAGGCCATCCCCCTGACAGTCTTCCTCTCGAGCTCTGCTTTACCTAACACGATGTCCTTTTACAGGAACTGCCCTCTGCTCATAGCATCTTTCACTATCCTCGCTTCTAAGGAGCATTTTGTTTGTCCTTTCCACAAGATTTTTTGACAGTCCACGGGGCTTTCAATATTCTTCACCAGCACTATCATTCACATGCACCAGCACTTCACCCACCCTTCTTCATTGTCCAACTCTCACCTGCATAGGAGGCAACTGAAAGGGCCATGGGTTGGGTCAGGTGCACTTCATCCTTCAAGGTAGCATCCTGCTATTCCACACTTTAAAGAAGTCTTGTCACCAGATTTACCCAATGCAACACGACTGTGTGTGTGTGTCTGTGATTTTCGATCGTTGCATCCATTAGCATTGATTTTTGATCCAAGCAAAGTGAAGTTCTTGGCAATGTCAACCTTTTACCTATTTGCCATGGCTTTGTTGATCCAGAGGCGATGGTTCTGGCTCTCTTCCGATTGAGTGGCAATCCATACGAAAGGCTGAAGTCCCTGAGTTTCATCAGGTCCTCTTTGCTCACAAAAACCGTTTCTGTCATCTGTGTATCGAAGGTTGCCAGTGTCTTCCTCCTATCCTGATGCCAAGTTCTTCTTCATATAGTTCCCGTCCCGACCACTTAGTCAGCATGCAGATTGGAGAAGAGTAGTCAGAGGATAGCACCCCGAGAAGACAGTCCCTGATTTCGAGCCGTGCAGTTCTGTTTCAGTGACTGGCTGTCTTTTACTCCACACAGGTTCTAAATGAGCACAAGGAAGTGTTCCGGAATTCTCGTTTTTTGCAGTCTTATCCATAGTATGTTATGATCCACATAGGTAAATGCTTTCATGTAGTCAATAAACACAAGTAAACTTTATTTTTGTCTTCTTTTCTTTGAGCCAAGATCCATCTGATATAATCAATGTCACTTATTTCATGTCTTCCTTCAAATCCAGATTGAATTTCTGACAACTTTCTGTCAGCGTACTGCTACAACTATTGTTGAATGATCTTCAGCAAAATGTTACTTACGTGTGATATTAATGATATTGCTCAATGATTTCCTCATTCTATTTGTTCACCTTTGTGTGGAATGGGCACAAATATGGATCGCTTCCAGTTGGACGGCCAGGTAGCCGTCTTCCCAATTTCTTTAGCACGTGCTTCCAGTGCTTCAAAAGCCTGCTGAGACATTACATGAACTGGTGCTTCATCAGTCATCTCGGCTTTGTTTTCACCAGTGCCTTCAGCGAAGCTTGGACTTTTTCCTTCAGAATCATTGATTCTTGACCATATGCATCCTCTTGAAATAGTTGAATGTTACTATTTTTTTTTTAGTAACTCTATGTATTCTTTCCAACCTTTTTGATGCTTCCCGCATAATTCAATATTTTCCCCATAGTATCCTTATATATTGCAAAATTGGGCTTGAATTATTTTTCAGTTCTTAAGAGCTCAGGGAAATTATTTAATCTATGTGGGGACTCTGCTTCCTCCATTCTGGAGTTATAGAATGTCTTGACAAGCAAAGTGATCTTCTAGGCTCTATTTCTGGGAAACCAAGTACATATGGATAAAGAAAGGTAGAGATAGGAAGGAGGCAGGTGGCAGACCACTGAGAGTCCTGCATTTCCTGCCAACCAGGTGTTGAAGATAATGGGGGCCTCAGGACATCTGTGAAGCAGGAGAGTGATGGTACCAGATTGGGGCTTAAAAAAAGAGAGAGTGCCCATCTCTGTAGGGAATGGTGTATAGGGGGTGTCGGGTGAAAGCCAGGTTGGGGATGGGGAAGGAAGGATGGAAAGACACAGAAAGGGAACACTCGTGAGATCAGTTTTGGAATCAACGCTGCTCGCAGTGTTGTTCACGGACCAGCAGCACCAGCATCCTGAGGAGCTTCTTAGAAATGCAGTATCTCAAGCCCCACCCCAGACCTTCCCAAGCAAGACCCCACTTTCGTAAGCTCCCTGGTGGTTTGTCCCTGGAGAAGAAGCTCCTGGCTCAATGTTAGAGTACAGTTGGCATGCATTAGCGATGCTAAGAACTAGACCAAAATGATGACCCTGCAACGGAAAAGGAGACAAAATATAGGAGACTTGCATTCAGAAAGTCACAGCAGGTCAGATGCTGTGTGAGACACACAGCAGAGGAACGATGAAGCTAATGTCAAGTCTCTAACTTGGAACATGGGGAACATGGTATCTCTACCGTGCTCCATCAGGGAGTGCAGGACAGGTGGTTTTGAAGGAGATTATCAGACTCTCTGTAACTTATTAAGTACAAGTGTCTGTCACACGCTGCTTGGCCACACGCAATGAGAATTTTTAAATTTGTTTATAACTCCGAAAGTAAGTTCTGGATACAAGTAAGATTTGGAAGTCGATGTGTAGAGATGTTTCCTGAAGTTGTAAAAGATGATGGTGATGTTTAAAACATAAACACAAGTAGAGGGGATAGAAAAAAAGAATAAGAAATGTTTAAGTGCACATTCAAAAGCAACAATCAATCACCAGGAGAGCACAGGAAGTTGGTTAACTCAAATCTTATTATCACTGGGGCAGAGACTGTACACTGACTTCTGATGTCCACCATTCCTTCTTTCTCTACTGAGGGGTGGCCTCAGAGGAGCAGAGTGTGCTACATGCGATGCAGCTACCACAAGGTCAGTAATGCAAACTCACCGGCAGCTTTTAGAGAGAAGGATGAGATTTTTATGCCCCTGGTAAGATTTAGAGCCTCAGAAACAAAAAGGACAGGTCTGCGCTGTGCCACAGGGCACTGCGAATGAGAATCCACACACTGGCAGTGAGGCAGTTTCTCAGTTGAGAGAAGCCCTAGGTTGTAGCTCAGCCCTTGGTTTCTCTGCTTGGGACACTGGCCATTTTTTAGTTAAATGTGGCCACATGATTAAATTCTGTCTCATGGCAAACAAATGGGAGTTCTGTTTAGATTGAATCGTGTTCCCAGAAATATTACAGTGAGGAGTGAACCCCTGTACCCTGCTTGTAAATAGAGATTCTCATCTTCTGTTATATTAAAGAAGGCATGCTGAGTAAGTAAGAAATCATAACTCTAATCCTTGCTGAGGAGTGTCATTTAAAAAGGGCAAACAGACATGCACACACACACACACAAGCACATGCAGCATGCAGAGAAAAGGCCACGCCAGGAAACTTGCACAGGCCAAGGAGTGCCAAGGACTTCCCAGGGCCACCGACAAGGAAAGACGAATCTCCCTGTTGGATTGAGAGTTACAGCCTCCAGCAGTGAGACGATACATTGCTGTTCATTGTAGCGACACGTCTGTGGCATCTTCGTGAAAGCAGCCCTAGCAAACCAAGACGAAGGGTATTTACTGTTCTCATGTATTCCCGCTGCCATTGCATCAAGACTGACTCACACGACCTCCTCTTGGGTGCTGAGGCTAGACCTGTTTCCAGGAATAGAAAGCCCAGTCTTTCTCCAGTGGAGCTGCCAGTGATTCTGAACTGCCAACACAGCAGATCAAAGGCCAACAATAACCACTACCTTATCAGGGTTCCACTGTGTCTTGGCCAAACTTCTATGGGCATTTCTCCTTGCCATCCCTCTCCCTGCTACCTACAATAGAGATGTGCTGATGGGAACTGGAGCAGTCACCACAGAGCAGGTCCTCAAGCCAATGTGGAGTCTGGCAAGGCCACCATATCTGCTGTGGGCTTCCAAGGGCTAAACACTTGCAGCTGGTAAAAATAAGGTTTAATTTTATGTAAGGCACTTCATCTGACTATTTTAATCATAATAGCTTGAACTTGAACCTGGTGGATGGATTAGTGAACTAAAAATAAGAGAGTACCAAACGTGTTAAGATAAAAACTAAATGTAGAGTTTCAAAGATGCTTCAGTGGTCAAGTCAAATGAAGATCAAACATCTTCCAGTTTGGAAACAGGAGACCAGTGGTTCCCTGTGTCAGAGCAGACGCAGTGAAGCCATCATGCGATGCAACAAAGTGGATGCACAGGGAGAAAGAGAATATAATGTATTTAGGAAGTTTTATCAGGTGTTTGCAAGGAAGAAAATGAGTGAGGTAGGTTCTGCCTTGCAGTGAAATCCTGCTAAAATAAGTGATTTATGTGGGAAATAAAAGAGTAAATGGGTGGAGTCTAGCCTATCTAACAGGACACAGCCTAGTGATCCTCCTTGTGGGTGTGGCCTTCTCATGATTCTGCCATCAGAAGAGGCAGGCCTCGCTCTCTGTACTTCACCTTCCTTTTGACAAGCCACATGAAATTATGCTGATGGCACGCAGAGCCCTGGAGATAAGTCCACTGCCACTAGATCTACAGGACCTCCCACCCACTGGCCTGTGATCTTCCTTCATTCAGCATCATTGCATGTGCTATGTGAGTCTGAAGAGGAATTCATGGGCTAATATTGGACTTCTGGGCTTATGGACTGGATCTGGACTGGACTGGGCTGTCATGTTTTATTGATGCATAATTGTTCTTTGATATAAAGCTCTCTCTCCCACACATATGAGTGTCTCTGGTCAATCTGGTCTAACACAATTTCATTTGTTTTAAGGATAGTATATGCTTTAACAGAGTCCTGGTGGCTTACACATTGGGCTGCTAGCTGCTGGGTTAGCTGTTCAAAACCCCTAGCCGCTCCACAGAGGAAAGAGGAGGCTTTCTATGTTGGAAAAGGTCAACGGTGTAATACCACTTTCTCTGGGAAAACATAGAACTTTCTACTCTCTGAAAGAGTTAGGGTCTCAGAAACACGTGGGGCAGTTCTACACCATCTTCTGGGGTCGCTGTGAGTCAGCACTCAGTGGCAGTGGGTGTGCTATATATTTTAATGTGTTTACAGGCTGAGAGGAAGAAGCCAGAGCAGGGCAAAAGATGGAAGTAAGGAGACATAGAATAGGTTTAATTATTAGAGAAAGTACTTAGAGGTTGAAGTGGGAGATTGGAGGTCAAGAGAACAGGTGGAGGGGGGAGCTTTGAACAAGAGATGCACATACAATGGAGATGCGGATTCCAGGTACAGGGGATTCTTACGGACCACAAAGCAGGTTGATGAGGTGGTACAGAACTCCAAATGCAGCCAAGGTACTAATGCACTTGGCCAAAGAGCCAAAATCAAATATTAAAGTTGCTATTGAGTGTCTAGGCACACTGAGGAACATTCCTGTCTGGGCTCTGTGTTCTGTGTCGGGGCCATCAGGAACAGCAGAGCAGACTCGGGGCTGTCTGTAGAGATGCTGCCTCCACATTTGCAAAACTCATGTTTGCTTTCTAATTAGATTTAGCTTATAAGCCAACCCAGGGTTTTCATGCTCACGTCCATACAAACGTGGAGGGAACATCATATTTCATCAGAGGTGAGAAGCCGGGAAATCAAGAGAACAATTAAACTGTCAGAAGAGGAGGGGCTTTTTGGTGTTGGCACTGACTCACTGTTTACAATAGAGCTCATTCAGGAAACCTCAATGATTTGTACAGAAAACAAAATCAAGAAGTTACTTTGTCAAAATGTGCAAATTTAACATCCAGAGATTTGGGGAGAGGGCGACGGGAGCAGTTCTGTAATTACAAATCACAGGGAGGTGCTTCATTCTTGGCAGTGGTGAGGACGCACAAATTGAAAAGTATGTAGTGACAGTTGGTGGCATCAATCCTAGAGAAAAGGAAGCCTGCCAGGTACCAACCCGTGCATGACGAGGTCCTCTCAGATGCATGGAGGACTCCGCTCGCTCCCCGCACACATTAGTGGTTCGGCTGCTGCAACAGGTGAGTGTTGCCAGGCAGCACTGGGTTCACACGTGATTCCGGGTCACTAGGGCTACCTTCTTCTCCGCCTTTCCCTCCGGGGCTGAAGCAACAGAAAGGCAAAGAATAATTTGAAATACAAGGTAAGTTGAAAGTGTTTCATTTTGTATTGTTTTGTAAGCCATATAAAATCTTCTGATTTTGAAATTAACAATGAGACATAAGGCGGTATTCATGTGACATGTCTTCAAGCATTATACTAATAACAAAGATCTATTGAGCTCCGATTTCAACTAGGAGAAAAGGCTGTCAGACTTCAAGATGATTTCTGGCTTTTTATATTCACTCAACAAAATAATTACTTAATTGAAGTTATGATCAATGCTATAAAAGAAAAATATGGGGCTATATTAAAATATATAATGGAACGATCAAATCAATCTAGTGAAGGCATCTTCCGCAAGGAAATGAAAGTGCTAACTAGCATGCGGAGCCGAGAATGGGCTGCAGTGCTGCGGTCAGTACTGGAACATGACCAGGTCATGTGTTTCAATAATATGGCCGTTGGGGAAAAAGAAAAAGCTACTTGACTGCCCCACAATCCACTGCTTCCTGGATCACTCGTTCCTACTGCTTCCTGGGTCACTTGTGTCTACTGCTTCCTGGGTCACTCGTTTCCACTGCTTCCTGGGTCACTCGTTTCCACTGCTTCCTGGGTCACTCGTTTCCTCTTTCTTCCTCCCCATCTGAGATAGTTCAGGTATAATGTGCCAACCTGGCCAGTGAACACATGTCGGATTAATTGAAGGGCGGAGAGATGAATGGCTCAGTGAGCCTCGCCTTTGTGGTTCTCGGGCCTCTGGCTCTCTGATGGTCAGACCAGGGTTCAGCTGCCTTAGCCAGTTCCCTGCTTCAGCTGGTAAGGCTCATTTCCTGTGAGACATCCCTGAGGAGAAGCCACATGATGCTGAGATGCTTACACATTCACTGACTCAACTTTCCTTCTGCAGTTGGCATCATTGCATGTGTTTTGTGAGGCTGAGGAAGGCTTTATAAATTGGTGCCAGACATATAGGCTAATGTTGCACTCATGGGCTTAGACAGCACTGGATTGGAATGCTTTCTTAATGTACACTTACCCTTTTTATAAAACTCTCTCATATACACATGCTTTTCTGTGTATTTGTTTCTCTAATGTACCCAGATTAAAACACCTTCTTCATAACATATAAATAGGTTTAGTGATGCATTTTCTTACTTTTCTGGAATACTTTCAGAAATGTCCAAAGCCCATGACCCATCTCAAGAAACAGTGAATTCTCCGTGTCTGGTTCTTAGATAACTCTTTATGAGGAAGCAAGCCTGCAGGACTCTCGCACGGGACACTGAATCAGATGCTTCTTCAATGGGTTACGTATGTCCGATCATCTTTTTCCCCAGCAGTTTTATTGGTTAATAATCCATATACCATACAAATCAGCAATTCAATCATCATCACAATGAGTTTTAGAACAATCTCTTCATTGTTGTATATAGTTATTAGCTCCTCAATCCCCCAATGCCGCCAAGGAATCACTAATACGGTCACTGCCTCTATAGATTCACCTGTTACTAGATTTTGTATACCCCTCCAAAAAATTAGAAAACAAACAAAACTAACAAGAATAACAAAGTCAAACAGAAAGCCCAATTCAAAAGAAAGCAGAAAATATTAAAAGGTAGGACAAATTTAAATGGATCATAAGGGAGATCAAATGATAGGGTGCTAAATTTCAACCTAACTGCATCTGCAAGAATCCACTTTCCACTGAATTCTGTATGTTAGAAAGGATATTCACACCCCTGGTCCACGATCAGACGGGATTCATCAGGGGCTTAATCCACGTGCATTTATCTTTCACTTTTTTTCTTTTTAACTGAAAAAAATTTTAAATGGGTGAAAAGTGAGATCAAATTATGTTCTGTCATCTTCAATAACCCAGTCATGACAAGGGCAGATCTTGGGCTAAGACAGCATGGTTTAGAATCCTCTCTGTTTCCGGTTACTAATGAAGTCTTTTTAATGTGATCGGGAAAACCCAGTGGGTTGTGACATGTAAGGGATCCATGTATAGAGCATGGACGCTGCCTTGTCCGGTCTCATCCCCACAAGCACCGCTATGTTGGCGTCCGTTCGTGTAGCCGCTGTGTCTTTCCATCTCATGACGGGTCTGCCCCTCGGGTGCTCCTTCATCAAGCATGAGTCCTCCCTGAGGGACACAGGCAAAGCTGTGAGACAAAAGCTTGCTATACTTGACCTCCAAGAAGCATGTGGCTTTACTGCCTCCAGGAGAAAGTTGTTCGTTCTGCTGTCAACCCATCATGGCTATTTTCCTAACACAATGGAAAGATATCAATTCTTTTGTTTTCCATCTTCATTGTCCTGCTTTTACATGCATATTACCAATCAGAAAATACCCTGGCTTGGGTTAATTTTCAGGATAACACCTGCTTTTTAACACTTTAAGGAGAACATTTTTGCAGCAGCAACAGACTTGTCCCATGTCACAGGAGAACATTTTTGCAGCAGCAACAGACTTGCCCCATGTCACATGTCATTTGATTTCTTGACTGCTGCTTTGTGATGATTTTGGATAAAAGCAAAAGGAAGCCCTTCATAATGTCAATTTGTCTTCCCTTATCATGCTTATCTGGGCAATTGTTTGGACTTTTCCCTTTATGTTGATGTAGTAAATGTAGTAAATGTGTTGGGATGACGTTGAACTTCTTCTGACTTCACAAGTGGGAGGAAGAATCAAATTTAATAGCAGTCTCTATTCCTCTGAGAGAACACTCAGCTGTGTCTCTACTGAGCAACCTGCTTTGCCAATTCTGACACTGATCTCCCTTCTCAAGGTGTCCTTTGCACCTCTACTGAGACCTGTAATTCATTGCAAGGGCCACATAAACTATTTGGCCCTTATATTTAGAAAATATTTAGAATTATGGGACTTATTGGGGAGGGCAATAGATTCCAATTGAAGTTCAGAAATTCTCAGGGTATATTTTTCTGGTCAGGAGCACTTCTTCTCAGCTATGTCCACAGACACACCTCTCTCTGGCCCTGGGCCTCTAGTGACACTGCCCTTGGTTTTCTGCCCTGCACACTCAGAGCTGCTGGTAAGGGCCCGAGGACATGCTAGTCTTCCATGAACCTCAGCCCAAAGGCGCTCACCTGTAGCTGTGAGCCAGCCAACTAGCTCCCATATTAAATGTCTGGGGGGCACCTGAGTGGGAAATCAAAATTCTTCCTACAGATACTGTTTTATTTCCCTCATGGACCTGCTCTTTCTCATAATTTGCTCTTAGTTCTGCCGAGGATTTCATTTTGCTTTGATCCATCATCAGTGTTCATGTTCATGAAAGCCACAGTCAAGAGATTCCCCCCACAGAGGGGTCGCAGGGAGGGGTGAGTCAATCAGAGTGCAGTAGAGCACTAATGGGTCACGCAATATACCTCTGTTCCCAGGAGGCCTCCTCACCCCTGCTACCACGACCTCAGTGCTGCCTCCCAATCTAGATTAGATGGGAGCATGCACATAGGTATAGGCAAGAGATCAAACTCACAGCACATGGAGCCCAGGAACAGGATGGGAATGGAGATACCGAAAGGGTCGGGGGGAATGGTGGGGAGGGAGGGGGGCACCAATCGCAATGAATGGCACATAACCACACAACCCCAGTCAGGGGAAGACAATCAGAAACCAGAGGGGAAGGGAGATGCTGGTTGGTTGTGGGGAGGAGGGAGTGAAAAAAGGAGGAACTGATACCAAGGGCTCAATGGAAAGTAAATGTCAAGGAAAGAATGTTGGGATACAACTGATGTATCATTTGTAACAAGAGCTGTAAGAGCGCCCAATAAAATGATTAAAAAACAAACAAACAAAAATCAGAATCTCTGAAGCTGTGAAAAACATATGAAATGGTTCATTACACATTAATAAATAAAGACAAATTAGCCCTTGCTTACCTGACCAAAAAAAAAAAAGAGAGAGAGAGAGAGAGCTTAAGCAACAATTTGCATTAGTTAACTATGGCGTACTAAAGCTCTTTAAAAAGGTGTTACTTTGTGGAATGATGTAGCCTGACCCAATCCATGGCACGTTCATTTGCCTAACCTGCATGTGGAAGTTGAGAACTAAACAGGGAAGACTGAACAAAGGTGGATGCATTTGATCTAGAGCGTTGGCAAGCAATATTGAAAGTACCACGGACTGCCAAAATAACAAACAGATCTGTCTTGGAAGAAGTACAGCCAAAGACATATTCACGGTAAGGATTCTGGGATGTGTTTCCCTTACTTAGACATGACCAATCGCTGAAGAAGGACTCGCGCCTGGTGAAGTGGAGGGGCAGGGAAAGAGAGGAAAGCCCTCGGCCAGATGGATCGACCTAGGGGCCACAGCGATGGCTGAAACAAAGACAGTTGTGAGGAGGACCTAGGGCCTGGTGGAGCTTTCTTCTATTGCATGCGGGGTCACTATGACTGGAGTGCATTGCTGCAGCCACCACGGTAGGGTTAGGTGACATGACACAGCAGACATAACCCCTCCTGTCCCAGTGCATGATGGCTGCCATGCTTGGATTCACTGTTGCTGCTGTTGTGTCGATCCATCTCACTGACGTTGCCCTCCTTCTCGTTAACCCACCATTCCACTATGTTTATACTTTCCAAATGCATTGCATTCGCACTTCTTTTCAAACCTGGGGTAGATACTGAAGTAGGAGAACGTGGTGATTGGTGGCCCCCAGTGACCCAGGATTTTGGCCCCAAGAGAAAGGAAACGGAGATCTAGAATTCAACAGCTGGGCAGAGAGGAGAGTCGGACACACACAGAAGTCTTCCCGGTCTGCTTCCTGTCTAGTAAATGATGGCTCTGGGTGTGCCAATGCCAGCTTCCAAATACCGTGGACAACAGCTCACTAACTCTGCATTTGCTGCCACCCATGGACCAGTAAATTCAATTCACTAACCCTGGGGGAAGGGGGAGAGTGAAAAAGGGGAGGGGTATCAGTTAGACTTATTCAGAAAAAAATGACTGAAAAATTAAATTTGAATGATCCACTGTGCCCAAATTTGGCAATGCAATTCAGGTAGCATCCTTATCAGCACTGTCAGTTGTAAATGCACCTTAATCAACAATTTATTAACAATTTGGATGGAGTAATATATGTTTTCTTTCCCAAAGGCGGAACTTTACATAATTAAAAGTTACATTAATCACAAGCTCCATTGCAGGAAGAGCTATTAATATTTAAGGCAGAAGTACCCAGAAAAGGAAAACATAGGAACCGCAAAGCCCATTGTGCTGTGATCTGTCTTTTGACACAGAAAAAAGATTTGCCAAGTAAGATGCAAATATTTGTAAATAGATCAGATAGTATGCAGGCATCAGTATAATTACTTAGAAGAAATTTACCAGTCTTTGAATACTACATTCTATTTCAGGATTTATTATTCCAAGTTTTATGGAACTATTTTAAATTAGCTGTTGAATTACCCAGAATGGTTTCACTAATTCACATTATCTGTACAAGAATGGGTCTTTCTGGACATTAGTACCAGTCCAGCTGATCCAATCATTTTACATTGAACATACTCCAACAAATTTGAAAAGTTAAGTGAACTAAACAAATTCCTAGAAACACACTACCTATCTAAATTAACAAGAAAAGAAGTGAAATATTTAAACAGCTCCATTAGAAGAGACTGAATATGTCATCAAAAACTTCCAGCGACAAAACTCGGGATCAAACGGCTGCATCGTGAGTTCTAGTACCCTGTCAGAGAAATTCTGAGAGCAATTTGACTCATTCTCTCCTTAAAATTTCGGAGGAAGAAACACTGACAAACTGAATCCAACATCACTCTGATACTTAATCCAAGAAAAGGCATCACCAAGAAGAAGATCACATTCCAATATCCTTTACAAACAGAGATGCAAAAACGTTCATCAACATTCTAGCCAACAGAATTCAGCGATGTATCACAAAAGCATACACTACAGTGAATTGGAATTCATTCCAGGATAACAAGAGTGGCTCAGCATCAGAAGAGCTATTGATTTATCCACCACATAAATAAAACAAAGGAAAAGAACCATGTACCAAGTCAATTGATGCATAAAACATATTTAATAAGAGTCAAATCTTTCCTGATTAAAAACTCTTAGCAAAATAGAAAGGGAAAGGGAATTTCTCAGTATAATTATGGTCATATATGCAAAGTCACAAGCCAATATTACAGTCACTGGAGACAGACTGAGTGACGTTGCTTAAAGAACTGGAATGAGAGAAAATACCCGTCCATTATCACCACTACTATTCAACACTGCACTGGGAATCCTAACAGAGCAATAAGTCAAGGATAAGCAATAAAATGCATCCAAATTGAGAAGTTTGAATTAAACCCAGCCATCATGGAGACATGCTTTTTGGCAAAGGGTCAAAGCCCATTCAATGGGGCAGAAACGGTGTCTAATAGATAGTGCTAGCAAACCTGCAAATCCTCCTTCGGAAAAATGAAACTGGATCCATACTTCACAAGATGTACAAGAATTAACTCAGAGCAACACTGCGCACAACAGAACGAAACACTGCTCGGCGCTGCAGAATCCTCACCAGCGTTACAGTGGAGCCCATGGTGAGACCCACTGTGTCAGCCCATCTCAACAAGGCTCCTCCTCCTTTCTGCTGGCCTTCTGTTTTAGCAAACGTGATACCCTCTTCCATGGACTGTTCCTTCCTAATGACATGTCCAAAGTTCAGGTGAGGAAGTCTCCTCGCCCACCCTGCTAAGGAGCACGCTGGCTGTACTTTACCCGGACAGATGTGTTTGTTCTTCTGGCTGTACTTTCAACATATGCACCAATTCTTCTCTTTATTGTCTGACTTTCGCATGCATCTCAGGCAGCGGTTCTCAACCTGTGGGTCGTAACCCCTTTGGGGGTCGAACGACCCTTTAACAGGGGTTGCCTGATTCATAATAGTAGCAAAATTACGGTAATGTAATAGCACCAAAAATAATTTTATGGTTGGGGAGTCACCACAACATGAGGAAATGTAATTAAAGGACTGTGGCCCTAGGAAGGTTGAGAACCACTGAAAATACCATGGCTGAGGTGCAGCACACCTTATTCCTCACAGCGACATCTTTCTGACACTTTAAAGAGGTCTTAGGAGGCTTGGCGGCCAGGTGGCTACTTTCCGGTTGCTCACCACACGGTCAGAAATTCAAAACCATCGGCTGCTCTACTCCGGTGAAGAACGACAGTCTCGGAAACTCACAGGGGAGGTTCCATTCTGTCCGACGGGGTTTCTATGAATTGGAATCAACTTGATGGCAGCGCGGTTTCTAGATAAGGATGCTAACGTAGAAGCACCACCTTCAATCTGGGGTGATGGAAAGGAGGCTTTGTGCTCCCATAAAGAGTGGCGGCCTCAGAAACTCACAGGGCCATTCCAGCCTGCCCTGGAGGGTTGCTGTGAGTCAGAAACTGCTGAAAGGCAGTGGGTTGTTGAGTGGAAGAGTTCTTAGGCAGCATCTTTACCCAATGAATACCTTGGGTTTACCCACCTGAATTTAGAAACCATCTCACAAGTAGATTGGCACACTGAATACAAACATCCAAAGTTTAGACCACTTGTGGGCTGACATAAAAATATCATACATGAAGGAAGTAAAAAGTCATTCAAAAGACAAGAAACAAAGACCACAGTGCTGAATGAACCCTGTCCTTGAACATAGTGTCATAAAGCAAACAAGGAATGATGAAGTAAAAGAGCTGAACAGAAATTTGCAAAATAGCAGCTTAAGAAGACAAATTAAAGAAACATAATAAAATAAGCAAAAGGCATTGGCAAACTTTAAAGATAGAACATGTCTGGTATATCTTACACTGAAAGAATTGAATAGAAAATGCAGGTTTTGAGTTTCAATATTGAATGAAGCAATGGCAAAATATTGAAGGATGCAGCGAACATCAGTAGAGGATGTAAGGAATACCAAAAAAAATCACTGCTCCAAAATTAATTTGTAGACATTCAACCATTTCAAGGGTTGAATATGATCATGAACTGATGATATTGAAGGGTCAAGTTCTAGCTGCATAGGAGGCATTAGCAGAAACAGCAAGAACAGTTCCTTCTAGCATTGGGGAAATATGAATCACAATATTTCAAGAAATTGGTAAAGGGCTAGATGAACTCATGGGTATATGCTAAGAAATTTGGAAGAGATTTATTTCGATTACAAACTGGAAGAGGGCCCAAATTGCATCCACTCCAAAGCAGAGTGACCCAATAGAATGTGGACATCACTGCGAAATACTATTAATGCAAATACAATCACATGCAAATTAAACTTCTCAAACCTTTTCCATCAGAAATTCAAGCTGGATCACAAGGGACTTGGAACAAGGGATGCCACCGTGGATCGTCAATGGATCTTGGCTACAATCAGAAGGTTCCAGAAAAGGGTTTTAACCTGTGTCTTAATGGAAAGATGTTCAACTGTATGACGTTAACAAACCATGGAAGATAATAACCACTTAGAAGAATGGAAATTCCAGAACACTTAATTTTGCTCAATGAGGAAACTAAATACAGACCAACAAGCACTTATTCAAACAAAACTTGGGGTGACTGCATGGTTAAAAGTCAGGAAAGGTGTACTTTAGGGCTATAGCCTGTCGCCACACTTATACAATCTGTATGGTTAGCAAGTAATCTGGGAAGCTGGACTTCTGAGCTATGCAGAAGATATGCAGGTGTCACAAGCATCCTTGCTCAAACAAAGAGGACTGGAACCTTTATTGAGGAAGATCAAAGACCACACCGTTTAATATGGATTACACTGCAACATAAAGGATGGAAAAGCTCCATAACCAAGTTAATAAGCTACATAACAATGAATGGAGACTAGGTTGAAGCTGTAAAGGATATTTGTTTGACTTGGATCCCCAATCAATGCTCATGCCAGCAACAGTCAAGAAACCAAGTGAAGTATTAGTGCCTTGGGCAAACCGGCGGCATGAGATGCTTTATTGTGCTAAAGACAAAGAGGTCACTTTGAGGACTAAGGCGTACTTGACCTGCTGACTCACGTCCTTGCGCAGGAAAGCCGGACAGGAATAGGGAAGACTGCAGAAGAGCCGTTGCCCGGGAAGTGAGGCGCTTGTGAAGAAAGTGAAACGCCCACGGCCGGCCCAAGATCAGACAGAGGCTCCTTAGAAACCCGCATGGCAAGATTTTGTATCATGGACTTTGGACCCTTCTCAAGAGAGACCAATCCCTATAAAAGGACTTATGCTTGGTGTAAGTAGACGGTCAGAATAAAGGTGAGACCTCAATGAGATGTGCTGACACAGAGGCTTCCAGGATGGCTTCAAAACGAACCTTGTGCCGATGGTGCCGGGCTGGGCAGTGCTCCCTGTAGCTGTACTGGGTGGCGATGAGCAGCACTGGCTCGACAGCTCGGCAGTGCTCACCCAGCTGTCTCAGGGCAGCAGATCCTTGTGGCTCCCGTTTGAAAGCAGTACTGGAGCTGTGTCCCATAATAAGAATAACGATAGCCCACACCCAAGACTGTCCAGTTAACCCTGGAACACAGTGACCCCGTGGGACAGAGCAGCGCTGCTTCAGGGCATCCACAAGGCTGTCGATCTTTATGGGAGCAACTTGCCACAGCTTTCCCTGCCGAATGACACATCACACCACAGGATACCGTTAAAATACTAATAACTGAAGTTTATTGAGCGTTTACAAGATAATGAGCATGTTACCAAGCATTTGTTATCTTCCCATTAAAGTTTCACAACTAGATCATATTGTTATGTCCATTTTAGGAAACCATGATAGAAAGAGATTCAGAAATTCACTGCAAGTTATAAACCAACAGATCCTTGAAGAGGAATTGAATCCTAGTGGCCTGACTCTATAGCCCTGTTACATCCTTGGGCTGAATGGCCTTCCTCTTCCCAGACTGTGGTGTGATGGGCAGGAGTGGCATCCACGGGCTTCACCAGCACCCAGTGCATAAGGCATTTCAATAGAAGTCATCTCCATTCTGAATGCTTCAAGTCTATCCAGGGTCTCCCCGGTCCTCTCCTATTTGTCCCATTCTCTTTTAACCAGAGCATTTCATTTGTAAACAATGAGTAATTCAGAATATATAAAAGTGTAAATATCATTTTTGTAACTCTCCAGCAGATGCTAAAAATAGAATGCACGTCTTACTCAAAGTGAAAATCAAACCCCAAGCCCATCGGGTTGATTGCCACTCACCTGTAAGACGCTCCACGGCAGGCAGAGCGGAGCAGCTGCACGGCTTAGGGAGATGGTACATCTTACCCCACTGAGCTGAGGACTGTGCACTACTGACCTGGCATTTGGAAGCCTGATGCTTAACACACTGCATCACCAGGAAATGCAAAATACATAAATCCTTCCTTACCAGCTTTGTGTAAACCAACTGTTTTTGAATTGCGCTGATAATGAAGACTTTCTTATCCCACAGAATTTTTGCATTTCAGGATATTTGTTACAATTTTCTAACCATTCATGGGGACCAACAGATGCCTTGGAGTAATTTTATGAGATCAGAAATTGAAAGTTAAAAAACAAAAACATACAAAAAAATCATTGTCATGAAAAATCTTTATTCCTAGTGAGAAAGTGATGGAAACTTTAGTGAAGAAAGAACTTCATTTTCTATTTTAAAGGTGGAAAGAAGCCCGAGCTAAATCTGGGACGATCAAGTTCCAGCGAGGGAGCTCAGGAGGAGAGAGTGGGCGAAAGAACAAACACAGGTGAAGTTAGTTTGGGTAAGGAGGGAAAGCAGAGAAATGGTCCAGAGGGTGTTGTTGTTGAGGTTGCATGGGGAACAATGGAACAGAACCATACAATGGAGACTATAGAGTTTCTCCACTGATTCTTTAGAAACATGTCCACCTTCAAGGAGGGGGGTAAAAAAATTCATATGCTTGCTATAATCTCAGAACCTTATAAATAAAAATTGCAAGTTTGGGTAGGTTATGTCTATTAATAAAACAATAAAAAATTGCTATGTATCTAAACAAATGCCATACTTATTTGTAGTTATCTAAAATCTCAAATCAGACAAATATTATTTGTCAACATTTATATTCATCCTCATTTAATTTATTTGTGAAATTTTTAACTAAAATACCACTCTGTAGTACTATTCTAAAATCTGCATTTGTGTAGAGTAATTTTTTGGGAACAAAGTAATAGAAATGAGTCCGTTGTTTAGAGGAGACACTACAGGTTCTCGTGAGTTGAGTCTACATTTCAGCATCCCGGCCTCAGCCCTAAAAGAAAAGAGTCTTCACTGGAGGCTCTACCAAGGAGAACCGCCGACTCCACCCACCCACAGCAGAACCAGGAAAAGGAAAGGGAAAAGGGAACTCACAGGTTTCGTGCTGGGTTTAGAGTTCCTGGTATTAACAAAGCAAAAACCAGATTCCTCAAAACCCAGAGATTTGACTTCCCCAGATGCACGTTGGAAGAATGGCCCTGCGACCACCTTCCACAAAGTCAGCCATTGGGGAACAGTTCCCCTTTGACCTTCATGGGGTCCCCATCATCAGGATGACTGCGGGACAGAGAGGAACTGTATACTCCATGGGACTGAACAAATGTTCAAATGCACGCTCTTGTTTAAGTTTCTTAGCAAATCTCCCTGTGGCTGCCCTTTCTGAAATCCTTAAGGATGCAGATGTTGTTGATAGATGTCAAGTCAGCGCTGACTCATGGCGACCCTGCTCAGCCCGACAACTAAATGTCCTGCGCCGTCCTCACAAGTGTGGTTCTGCCGAAGCCCGTTACTGAGGCCACTGTCTCATCCCTCCTGTCTCTGACCGGCCTTCTCCAGAGCCGGTCCCTCCTGCCAGCACGCCCACAGGACGTGGGACCAGGGCACCGGAGAGCCAGCGTTTTCTCCTCGGAAACCACTGGAAGGGTCAAAGGACTGAAAGCTTAACCTTCGCCATCAGGATCCCTTGAACAGGTAATAGGGAGAGAAAAAGAAAGACCAACAGACTTTAGGAAAATCACTAACTTCCAGCAGACACATCACAGAGTTTGGGTGTTAGCCACCCTTTTCAGCTGCTCGATCTTATCACCTCAGAGTGTTCCCATGGGGAGTTTCCTGATTCTGCCCCTTTCCCATGAATCACAAGGAAGTAGCCATCGTCAGGGAGTGGTGTCTCCACAGCCGGAAGCTCATGCGTCTAACTTCATACTGACGTAGGGATTGACTCTCTCGGAAGCCCCAGCCCAGGGTGCATTGTCCAGCCAGCTCTCACGGACCTCAGGATCGGGAAGCAGAAACAATGGCGCCCCTTTGAATGAGGGTCTTGCAGAACCAGGGACAATGGTCAGCTCCTTACGGAATTCTTCTAACCTCCTCACTGACCCTTCATCACTGGAAACCAACGGAGCCCAGAGCGAGGCGAGAGCTCTGTGAACTGCGAGCTGGTCGACAGTTGTATCAGTCATCCTTGTGATTGTCGCAATCACAATGACGGCCTCGTGTCTCTGTCTCCCACCCAATTTCCTCCCTGGGACTGCTCATCAGGTTAGCTCTCCACGTCCCTGCTGATGTCGCCAACCTGTTGAATTTCACTCCCATTTCCACCCCAAACGTACATCAGATAGCTTGCATGAAATCAGTGCGTTCCCTGACTGTGCTTCGTGTCACAAACTGGCCAGTTTGGCTTTTATGGACCAGGAGTCCCTGGATGGCAGGGAGACTTCAGCCCTGTTCCTTGAAAACATCGTGGGTCCCCTCACCCAGAAGAAAGGCCTGAAAACTGCTCCTGAGGGGGCCGCCACAACAACTCTCTGAAGCGCAGCTCTGCTCCTGACCCAGTGTGGCCAGGGATCAGAGTGGACTCCGTGGTGACCTTTGTTGTTGTTGCAGTAAGTGTAGAGTGGCCCTCTGACTGCATCCCCAGACGTTGCGGGTTTGTGAGTACGAAGCAATATGCATGAACAATGGTGCACGCACTGGAGGTGGGGACCGAGGCTTTGTGGACCCGACGGGGTGTGGAGCCACGCCAATGCTAACCTCCCGGTCGCTGGAACAAGTTCTGTCTCGTGCCATTGTGCAATGAAGAGGTGGGAGCTGATTAATGCTGCCGTTCATGCTGTTTTCTTTCCTGTTACTGGGCATTCATTGTGCAGGTGTTTCTGGAAGAGAGACAATTCCTCTCTGGTCATTGCCGCTGTTTTGAATCTCTTTGGTCAATGTGTGAGTTACTCCTCCCTAAATGGCTCCACTTTCTCTTTCTCTTTGCCAATGCTTCTTTAATTGTAACTTGATTTTTTTCACTGATGTAGAAATGTTATATCGTAGGTGTTTTTGGAACCATGTCATTTCCATTGGGTATGGTATCTTTTATTTTTTTTAAAAAAACAACTCGAGATGCTATTTTGAGAGCTAATTGTATGGCACTGAATATGCTCATTGCTGGTTTGTTCTTACCAAAGCATTCTGAAACCCGGGCTTCTGGGTGAGGACACGCCGCTTGGAAACATTCTGTTCTGGCTGAAAGCATGGACAGCAGAGGGAAAAACGACTCCCATTAAACTGACAGGAAGCCGTGTGTTTTCGCCACTGAGGACTGTGCATGGGGCCTGATCTGCGTTTGGGACATTTTATATGGGAGACGGGCATTATGTCCCATGCAAGTAAAGTCTGACAGCAGCCTACAGGACCCTGAGACCATCAGAACGAGCCGCTGCCCCCTGACCACTGCCAGCTGCTCTCACTGGGATCACAGCAGAGGAGTCCAGGCAGAGCAGAAGGAAAATGTAGAGCAAAGGAATGAAATCCACCAAAGTGACCCGGCTTGCTGGTCTGCCAGAGACTAGAGGGACCCCTGACACTGGCTCCAGGACACACTGCTGATCTAGAATGGGGGGCATTTCCTAGCTCCACCTTCCAGCCCAAGACCAAACCTATAGATAAGCAGTGGGCTGACAGCACCGGCTCCATCGAGTCATCCATTTACAAGAGCAAGGCGATCACCTCTGCTCTGAGATGAGGAGGGGAGCAGGGCGAGGCAATCCAGGCGAGAAGAATCCGTTCCACAGGACAGACATGGAGAGAGTGCTCACACATTGTGGGAAGACCACCGATGCCAGGAGCCCTTTCTGTCACACTGTCAAATGGGGAACTCGCTGCTCTGCAAATGTCCGATTGCTAAAGCAATAAATTAAAAAACAATTGTAGAGAACAACAAATAAGTTGATGAGAATTTTGATGAGAAATCCAAATGGAGATTAGATTTGGGGAAGAGCAAGGCATTTGCTGGAAAGAAAATAGACAACATAATTTCACCTACAAGGACCACCAGATGAAACAACCGATGTAGCTTGTGATCTTGAACCACGTGCATAAGTCACACAAGGATGGGACATTTTTTGACACTAAACAGAACCAAATGGATTGTATCTCCCTGGTGGGGGGGGGGGTTCTTTTAAAAAACTAGGCTCATTTCTATTCAAATTATAACTTCCATCAAGATATATTTGTGTTTTTCATCTCTTGCAGAAAGAGAAAGATAGAAAAAGAAAAGAAAGAAAAAGATAAAGGTAGAAGTGGTCTATAAAAAGATAAAGGTAGAAGTGGCATATAAAAGTGGTATATTTATAGCAGTATATATACATATAGGTTGGTCAAAAAGATGTAAATAGCATCTCACTTTCACTGCCATCAGGTTGATTTTGACTCGAAGGGACCCTGATAGAACAGAGTAGAACTGCCCCTGTGGCTGGCCGAGACTGTGACTCGGTGCCCAATCTGAGGGAAGGCACTGCTGCCCAACCCTGGTCCACCTCCAGGACAGGCTGCAGAGGGAACCGCGGGGCTCTCGTTGGCTGATGAATAGAAGTAGACTGCAAGGCCCCCCTTCCCAGTCCACGTTACTCGGCAAAATCCTCCAAGGCCTGGTCAGTGTCATAGCAGGTGAGCCTCCCCTGACGGACAGTTGGTAGCTGCACGTGCATCTCATCGACCAGGAAGGCAAGACTTCCACCATGGAGCCAATACTCCTGTTTATTCTATGATGCTGAGTTCAAAAGACAGCACTTAAAATTAAATGGATGATACAACCCTAACCAGAGTAAAAATTATGCATATACCCATGAAACAGAGTAATCTTTCTTCTTAGAAGACCAGACAAGTAAACCCGGATCTCCACTGTGGTTGTCTTTTGATGATACAATCACCGATTACTTTCTCTGGGATTATTTATGTTTTATAACTTTCCAAATGTTCTGCCACAAACACATACTACTTTTTAAATAGTTTTGTTACAGAGGCAACAAAGAGAACCAACAGCAGCTAGACACCAAAGGCTCCCCGGAAGTTCCTTAACCCCACAAGCTGAGTCAGAGCATCTGCCCATTACTCCTCTCCATCTCCGTCTCCGTGTCCCTAACAGACGTCTTCCATAGTTCGTGTTTCAATCCCAGGCACCCCACGCACAATAGTGTAAGAGAGCTCCTCTGCTACCTTGACAAATGAGTGCTCCTCAAAGACAAGACAGGCACCTGGCTGGAAACATCTTAGCCCTGCTGCATAGAGGTAGCTGCAACAAGACAGCCTCATCCACAGACAACCTCGTCCTCCTGGCTTAAGAACTATTCAGATGTTTGCAATGGCTTATGCTCATTTTCTGCCCGAGATGCTGGATCCTCGACGCTAGACATTGCAGGCATGCTGCCAGTCATGAGTGTTCAGGTGCACCCTCACAGATGGAGAGCAGGCCATGTGCAACGGTCACCCACACGGGATCGACATTGGGAGCCACACCCTCAGACCCAAGGCCGAGGACTGCCCCAATCTCAGAGACCTGCAGCAAGTCTTCGTGCGAAGGAGGGACACAAGGACAAAACAGCAGTGTTAGGTGTCGCCAGAAGGACGCCAAATCTATGCGGATTGGCAGTTTCTCCCAGGGTTTCAAACTAGTCCAGCCATGACCCCCACAGTAAAGTCAAGGCTGACTTAAATGTGTAAAACATGGATTTACTAGACGACTCATCAGAATGATGAAAATCATGAATCAAAGCTCTGTCTTGGGTGACCCTTAAGAGGGGGAATTATCCCTTTCAGGGACCTGATGCAGGAGGTTGTGTTACTGCCAGGATTGTGGAGAATGGGACATGTTCAAAGCCACACAGTTGGCTGCCATCATTGTTTCTGACTTGGCTGATCAAGATCTTGAGTTACTAGGCAACACTGGGGTCAGAGTGTTTGTTGCTGAATGGGGAGCCTACGTTTCTGGCAGGGTACCAACTTAGAGTGTTTCCTGGCCCATCGCCATGCTGATTCACACATTTCACAAATTCGGACTGGAAGCCTTCCCGAATTCCTACACCACAGGGCCCCCGCCGCCTGTCAGGACCCTCAGAGCCTGGGACCTGGCACGCACTGCACTCAGTCTGGCCCAGGGCAGAGCCTGATTCCTGGATTTGACTGCTCCAGGCCCAATCCTCCCCACACTTCCTTAGTGGCCTTAACCCCTCTGCGTCAGGGAGCTCCCCCTGCCTCCTGGGCACCAGACCTCACGGGACCAGCCCTCTAGGGACCACATGGCACAATGGGACCGACATTGTACATTCCAGGTGGAGGGTGAGCATTGCTATTTAATTATTAATATTATTGAATGCCTTAGAGGAGGGGCTGGGGCCACACAGCCTCTGACAGTAAAATTCTGCTGCAGCCAAAAAAAAAAAAACAACTGGACCTGGAGCAATAGATCCAAAGCCTGGTCTTTTTCCAGTCAAAATGAGCATTCCTCCAGCCTGAGAGTCCTGGGCAGTCCAGGGAATGGCCGAGCCCCTGAAGGTCCCTGGAAGCAGTCAGTGAAAGGATCTCCCTTCCCAGGCCTTGCCTCCACTTCTCTGTCAGAGACCGTCTCTGACCGAAGGGAGATGGGTGGACCATGCGGTTCCTTTACTGCAAGAGAGAATAGGGTCCATTTGGCCACTGCTGACCCTGGCATTGACAAATCTCACTAGTGTGTGACCTGTGACCCCCAAGGTGCCGATGCTGTGGACCTGGGCATATGTCTTACAAAGGGTATCTCGCATTAACGTCCCCTCGCCGTCATATTTGCGTCAGAGTTGAGGGAGAGTGACAAATCTTAAAGGATGCTGTGTCTCTCTGATGAAGCTCAGCCGGACACATCTCCCAGGGCTACAAAAGCAAAACCCACTGACTCCACTTCTCTCCCAAACTACTTGCTTCTGTCAGGTCAAATGAATCAGGTGGAACTGGGCAGCCAGTAATGATCCTCATAGATTAGAAGTAAATAACTATAGAACCATAAGGTCAAACCATGCTAGCCATATAAAGGAAACTAAAATCTCATTCTCCTAGGTGTTCCCCGTGTCAAAGGCTAGCTGTGCCGCGTGCATTATAAATAAACACAGCATTCTTTATAAATAAAGCCACAATGCATTATAAATAAGAAGTGTTAGCCACAAGTATTTCATGTCATGCTCACACACATCAGCGCAGGGCCTCTGGCTTGGTCCTGGCTAGTCACCTTCCGATGATCACGCCCTGTGGCTTCAGTGGCTCTTGTCTCTGTGTGTGCTCCGTGATGCCTCCTCACAGTCCGGAGATGGACCTTTCTGTGAAAGCGCACGTGTACACAAACACGAAGGGTGGGAACAATAAGCGGTGTGGGTGAATGAGACGGTCCCACGCCAAGGCCTCTGAGAGAGCCGTGGTCGTGTCTCCCAGCACAGCTTAGTGTGTGTGTCCTCGTGAGTGACACGGGAGGAGCGCATGGGTCACGTGACCAGGAGAAGTAACAAAGAGGTGCAACCGTCATTGCATCTTGCCCACTACAATAAAGCTAATTTGCCTCGGAAAGACTGTCCCGCCTGCAATTGGTCATGGCATATGAATTGTTCTTCATAATCATTCTTTTATTATCGCCCCTGCTGTGTTTAATCAACTAAGATAAATATAGATTAAACCTGTGTGGATGGGTTTCCTGGACACCGTGGGCTGTGAAGACAAGAGGACGCTGCTCGCCTCTGGGAACGGGAGCGTTTCTGGCAGATGGAGTCTAATAACGCAACAAATGCCCACGAGCCAGGGAACCAAAGCGGGAGCACCGACGTGGCAAGCCGTGAGGCTCCCAAACGGACCTGGCTGACTTTGCCCTTTTCATTAAAAACGAAAACAACCCACTCAGTGCCCCTGACAAGGAGTCTTGGCCTCCAGCACCCGGTCCAGGGAAAAGTGGCGCTCTCTGTGTTTGCAGCGCCCCCTGGACAGGCTCAGCACCCCAAGGGTGGTCCCACTCACTTCAGGAAACACCGTAGTCCATAAACGTTTTCAGTAAACACTTGTTCACTTGGGTAGTGTGATAAATGCAAATCAAGATGAAAACCACATCATGGGTGCTCATGAGAGAAAAACTCATGCTTCATTCATTTCATCAGCCTCGCCACCCAGCACAGGGCTCTGCCCAGTGTGAGGTTCTGATATATACTCCCGAGAGAGTTCACAGATGATGTTCAGTGGGAGCGGAGTGGAGAACAGGTCTTAGAGGAGACTCACACAGTTCCAAGAATGGCAAGCTGCAAAGCATCTCTTTGGGAAAATAGAACAACCAAGTTTCTATAATTCATTTTTGCCTGCGTTTATTGGAGCTGGTAATATGTATAATTTGACCCCAAACAGCATTCATGGAAGCTATTCCTAGTTAGTTCAGTTTGTTGCAAACTGTCTCCCTGGCAGGTGAAATGTTCATCAGCTCCTCGGTGCTGCTGCTGGCAGAGAACCCTTGGCAGAAGCAGGGAGAGCTTGACCTGGTGTCCTGGATGGTGGGAGCCCCGCCTGGCCTGCAGCCTCGCCTGCCCCTTGGTGGATAGCGGCCCCTTGATAGGAAACCAGCAGGCCTCTCGGAAGAGCACGGCATGGTGAAGCCAGAAACCCAGTCTGAGCGCTGCCCCAGCCATCCCCATGTGTGCTGGCTAGATGGATTCATTTCTACGGCCCTGCAAGCCCTGAAAGTACATTGTGCCCCACACCTCTAGCTGGCAGCTGTTCAGGAGGCGAGGCCCCAAGCCGCTGGGCCTGAAGTGTGGCGAGAAGAGACACGAGCAGCTTTGAGCCTCTCCCTCTTGCTCCCACACGAGAGCATCAGCACTTTAGGCCCCTCTGAGACCTCTTTCATCCCTCTAACTCGACAGCCAGGAGATGCCGGCCAAGCAGGCCGACTGGCATCAAGCTGCTAGGCTGACAGGACAGTGGGCAGACGAGGTGCCCGGGGGGCTCAGCGCGGCCAGCACTGCCTCTGCACCAGGCTCTGGTGAAATCATCAGATGTTATATTTAAAGTTGTCATGCGTGTTTGGGTCAGGTCTTGGAGCACCAGAAATAAGCAGCTTTGGCACTGTAGAAACAGGCTGGCAGCAGCCTCTCCAACAGCAAGAACAGAGTTTCTGGCTAAGCTGGGCCTGGCCCTTGGCACACAATAGTGCTGGGAGGTAGGAGATGAAGGTCCACTGGCACATTGCTGCAGATTTCTGCTTCTGGGAAATGACGTCAGAATGTGAAGGCAGTTGTCTCTGCGGCCAGCGCGTGGAAGTGTTGTCTTGTAGTCCTTGTGTCTGTTCCGTTGGGTTCCATCCACCTGACTGCTTTGTCCACCGCTGCTGCCTGCAAACCCATTTCGAAACTTCAGGTGCTCAGACTCTCTCACGGTACTTCAATGTCCCCTCCCTACCTGGAGAAGTCTTCCTCAGTCCATTGTGTGGCCCCATGGTAGCCTAGTTTATAAAACATCCGTGTGGATGACAATCAGTGCTCTTTGCATCCTGGGGGCCTGGTGGTTCAGAAAAGGATGTGCAGCTCAAAACCACCAGCAGCATCAGGGAAGACGGAGCGGCTCTGCTTCTGCAGCGACGACGACAGCCTCGGGGCCTAGTGGGCAGCTCACGATGGCAGGAGAGGACCGTCGCTGGGGAAGGACCTCATGCTTGGTGAAGCAGAGGGGTGACAAACAAGAGGAAGGCCTTCAAGGGGGACAGATTGACAGCAGCCCCTAACAACCACAACCACACTGCTCTATGGGGTGGCCCTGAGTTGCAGTCAATTCTATGGCGGCAGGCTTGCTTGGTAGGCTTGCAGGAGAAGGCGATTTAGTCCCTGGGGGCACAGAGGACAGCGACGCAGTGATCAGCCATGCCACATCGCAGAATTGTTCCATGGCCTTTAGTCCCCTGCAACCTTTGCAAAAGCAGTTTGCCAGGCATTTCCTGTGGGGCTTGTCAGCTGTGCCTTCCTAACCTAACCCCGGCCCTAATCACAAGCCATGGGCAGCACCCTGGGTCATCGTGAAGCACAGCCCATGAAGTCAGAGTGCAGAGGGAGACCTGCAGGTGAGAAAGACGCTGGGTCAGTTCTCTCTGGGCCTGGGTTCCCTCTGTTCCCCCTCCCCAGACCCCCCACACACACACCTTATTTGTGCCCCTTCTCCACTACTGTGGGGAGAAAGACGGGGCGTTCCACTCCAGTAAACACTGGCGGTCCCTCACTGGGCAGTCCTACCCTGTCCCATAATCAGTGTTGACACCATGGCACCTCGGTCCAAGTTCCTTCTATTCTTCAAGGACCAATTTGTAGGCCACTTGTCCCCTGACACGTTCCTGTGCCGGGCACTGGAACTGATTCCCCTTGTTTTCTGTGCAGGCTCCTAGTCCCGGAGGGGAAGGCCCTCCTTACGATTCCCCACAGCACTCTCCACTCTGCATTGACACTGAACAGAAGAAGCACTTCACTGAGCTGAATTCCTATGCGAAGGAATTCAGCCAGCTAATGGTGTACAGAAAAAATGAGGTAAAATGGTGGTTTAAATAGAAATGGGGGGTTTTAACCACAGGGAAGGGAAAGCACTGTGTGAGCAAAGGCCCCTGCCTTATGGGAGGCAGGTCATGGGACGGCGGAGGTGTTGAGTGTGGGCGGAATGGAGCAGATGTGGAGACTGGCCAGAGCTGGATTAGAGTCCGACTTCCACCACTAGGTACCTGTAAACTAGGAATAATACTACTCTCCCATCTCAAGGACTGTGCAAGGCTTAAATGAGATACTGAATAAGAAAAGCACTCTGTGTAATGTAAAGTGATCTGTCTCCCTATCTCTATCTCTATCTATGTCCATGTCCATGTCCACGTCTACGTCTACGGCTACATCTCTGTCTACATTTATCTACATCTTCATCTATGTTGTTGCTGTTAGAGGCCATCAGGTCTTTTCTGACCCACAGTGACCTTGTGCACAACAGAAGGAAACACTACCTGACCCAACACCTTTCTCACAATTGTTCCATAGCTGTACCTATGCCTCCATCTATATGCCTCCATCCTTCCCTGTTCTAAATGTCTCCTCCACTTTGCCAAGGACCATGCATAGCGACTGCATCTCTCTTATATTCTCTGCTCTGTCGTCTAAGCCAATGCTTCTTCCCCACTGAACGCCACTCCCCTGGTTCACAATGGCCACAGTGCAGTCCTCTCCCAGTACAGCCAACAACAGCATCCCGGGACTGCAGGAAGCCACCTGAGCAGGTGGGAGGCTGTGTGCTAGGGCTGCGTGCACAGGGTCTGGCTGAAAAGAACCTGAATTACAATGGGTGTTCTAATAACATGCACTGGAGTGCTCACCAGGATGTGCTCCCTGGTGGGGAGCTCAATGGAGGAAATTGCTTGTGTTCAAGCTGAACCTCTAAATCTCAGGTCATTATCACACCCACTAAAAACCCCACTGTGCTTTGGACAAGGATTCTGGGATGTCCACAGCAGGGACCTGGAAGGATTCCAGCGTGGGCTATTTTACCAGGCCCTGAAGGCCTCCCTACCCTGCCGCCCTTTGTAACTCTATTCGGTGACTGGGTCATTTTCAAATGTGACTCACCTACATATGTTTTCCACCTTATTAAAGTCCTCAGAGCAACACATGATTGCTCGCCCCCTGCTCGGTGTCTGGCTCTGGGTTAGAAACCAGGGGAACCAGGCAGAACCTCTGGGGAGAAAGGGCTCCCATGCCCCAGTGTCTTTTCAAAGTACCAAACTGTAAGAAGAGGGCCGCTTCCCGTCGCCAAGTGGGGTGTCCAGCTAAGAAAACCGGCGGAAAGCTCAGTGCCAGCGGCCACAGGCAAACCTGGAGACGGGCGGTGTAAGCCAGGCCCAGGAACCAGGGAAGAGGGCGCACAGGGAGGAGATCAGCCCCCAGAGACACCAGCCAGGCACATCCTCAGAAGCCAGCGGGCCCTGCAGCGACACCTACCCCAGGATGCAACTTCTCTCTCTGACAGGACACTAGGCTAGGCGTTTCAGATGCTGAGAAGATTGACAAGTTCTGAAAGCAGGCAACAAAGAAAAGCTTGGGTTCCTTAAAACCCACCAGCCTAGACACCGGGAGGTGGAGCCGATGCAGTCAGTGAGCAGGGGGCTGGGCAGGGAAGTTCTCTTGAGCACTGGTTTGCTTTTTGCCCTTGGAGGAGAGATGGGGACCAGCGGCCCTAGTGTGCTTCCTCTGTGCAGCCAGTGCGCGAATCAAAGGTATGCTGCCATGAGGGGACCTGGGATTCTCTGCCAAGTATCTGGGCTGCTGCCTCGGGGACAGGAGCAAGAGGTGTGCTGGTGGGACACACCACCCGAGAGCCGGGGAGACACCGCGGCTTTCCACCCTGGCCCTTCCACGTCTCTAGCTCTGTCGCCTTAGAGAGTCTCCTGGATCTCAGCTTCTCCCCTGGAGAAACTCAGCTGAGAAATAGCATCTTCTACAGACTTGCCCGAGTGGTGGCTTGTGAAGTCCCTACAACATGCTTGTCTGGAACTGCTCAAGGAACACAGTTAGCTGTTATGACGAGGAAACGCCTGGTGCTCTACTTCCCAGAGACAGGATCAGCCGTCCAAACTGTCACGGAGGGTCTTCTAGCCGGTCACCCGGGTGGGTGCCATGAGCCCCCATCAACTCATGGCAAGGAGTGGGTTTGGAGCTTTCTTGCGAGCCCTACTGTGAGTGCTATTGGTGTTGACAGGGACTGGTCAGCCACAGCACTCCACATGCCTGTCCCCTCCGACATGAGAAGCAGGAAATGGAGGGGTGGCCTGCATCCAGAGCCACTCCACCCCCCACCTTCTGACAGTTTCTCTGGCTGGTGCTCAGGCTGTCTCTGATCTTCCAGCTCACCCTCTGAGGCGTCATCCCCTCGCCGGCGGGAATTCTTAGGAAGATCTGCTTGCTCTTTCCCATCTCCATTCAGCTGTCACCTTCCAGGAACCCGAAGGCAGGCCCCTCACGGGCACGTGCGCACACGCATCTCTGTCTCCCTCGGGGCCCCAGCTTTGTGAAGACAGGCACCTTCCTTCCTCACCTCTCAGAGTGCCTGGCACCCAGCGGGGTCTCCACACACATTGGGAAAATGCATAGACATTCCATAGACAACGATTGCATTCTGAGATTTTTTTCTTTTTCTTTAAAACACCCTGCCTTCGCAGCTTTGGGCACTCAGCCAATGGGGCTTCTGGGAAAAGCGCTTGCTGATCTGTTCTGAGTCTCCTCCTATGGACGTCGAGGCCTGGAACCTCCAAGTCCAGGACAGCCTTGCTGGCTCACTGCACTAGTTGGAGGGCAGAAGAGGGAGGCCAGGCGGCGTCACACGCCTGCCAAGAGACCAGCCCCCATTCATCTGCTTTACCAAGTGGCCAACGTTGAGAGGAGGCCACCACAGGGCTCCTTGACACAGGGCTCTCCCTGCCCCACCCCTGTCCCCTGAAAAGCGGGGGCCGGCACCACCCAGCATCCCTGCATTTCACACCATTTCTATCGCAGCCTTGCCAAGACTCTAATTACACCTGTCTGATCGACATGCATCTCATAAGTCACAGGTGAAAACTGACCCAGGCTTGCTGTGGCCCGGACCTTAAAGGATCTTGATTCTGTAGGTTGGTGAACTGTGGCTGGCTGGTCCTGTGTGGCGCTTTGGGGACGTGCCTATGACTCTGAAGTGAAATTGAAAATGTTAAAGGTTATTATTCAGAAAACGGTGATTTCATTTGTTTGTCACAATGTGTATACAGCTCTTGAGCCATCTTTAAACTGCTGTGAGGGACAGGATTGGCTCCAGCGATCCCTGCTCTGGGGCCGGACAGGGAACCTCCGGGAGTCCCAGTACAAGGAGTCAGCTGTCTGGATGGATTTCCAATTCCAGGGTTACACAAATGGCTGAAATAAAAGGAATACTGAGACCATCAAAACGCCAGGCGGTAATGCAGAGGCCCAGTGAGGCAAGGGGCCGCGCTGCAGGTCAGGCTCATTACTCCGGGAGCGAGAGCAGGACCCACTTCCTCTGACCCTGGCTTTCGAGAGTCTCCGTTGCCCTGGGATTTGCCCTCCTTCTGAAAACTGTGGATTAATGAGAGTAACCAGATAGACAGTTATTCGCAAAGACACCGCAATGACTCCTGGTCTAAAACGTGCTACAGCTGAGAAGGGAGACACAGTCCACAATTGCCCCACGCCAGAACCAGTGTTTATGGTATTTGAGTGCGCAGTAAATTACCAGTTACAAGGGGAAACCTGGCCTTTCTACATGTTCGCAAACATATCATCACCTCTAATACGACATCACTATAATAAAATATATGACAAATTAGCTTATTATATTTGGGGTAATCTAGTCATCTGTCTCATCTATACATTCCATCAGCCCATGTAAGTGACTCATAATTACAGCTTGTTTATAGGGCCCAACGTACAACCAAAAAACCTCCTCTGTGCTGGGCCAACCCCATAGTCTGCCTATGGGAGCCCTCCTTTGTCGCCAACATGTGAACCTCCACATGACGTCATGTCAATGGACCGACAGCCACTTGACTGAATCTAAGCTTTGCTTCATGCCCGGAGCAAGGTGAGGCTCCCTGTTCCCTTAGAGCAGCAGTTCTCAACCTGTGGGTCGCGACCCCTTGGGGGTCGAATGACCCTTTCACAGGGGTTGCCCGATTCATAACAGGAGCAAAATGACTGTGATGAAGTAGCAACAAAAATAATGCTATGGTTGGGGGCCACCACCACATGAGGAACTGTGTGAAAGGGTGGCGGCATGAGGAAGGTTGAGAACCACCGCCTTAAAAATTTATAGTCCCTGAAACTCACAGGGGCAGTTCCATACTGTCCTACAGGGTCACGATGAGGAGACATTGACTCAATAGCAGTGAGGTCACATATGTGTAGACAGTTCTTTAAAACCTGTGCAAGTAGAGCACTTTCCAGGTATGTGAAAATGCATTTATCTACTAGCCCCTGCTGCTGGCACCACTCTACTGCAGAATGAGGATTATGGACGGAGGTATAAAAAGGAAATCTGTTCTGGGGGCCCGTTCCTCCAGCTCACTGAGAGATTTCTTCTCGCTTTAAAGACCCTGGGTCTTGTCTCCTCAACCTTTTAAAAAGCCTAATAATGGAAAAACACAAAGAAAGAAACATCATGCAAACAGATACTCCTGTGAGCCATCAGAATTTCTGGTGAGGTCTCCCTGGTGGTGATCATGTGACCAGTCCCTGGGTGTTCACACTGTGGTGTCTCCCTGGTGGTGGGCATGTGACTAGTCCCTAGAACTTTATTAAGACCTATATATTCACACTAGAATTTTATTAAGACCAGCCCTGAGGGGATAATTAAAAGGTTGAATCATCTCTTATTGACACCTGTATATTATACCCATGAATCATATTTTCTCAAGGCTTCAGGAAAGCCTTTTAGAGCAGTGTGGCGTGTTCACCACTGTCCCCCTCGGGGAGTGGTAGCACAGATTCGCACTGCGGTTCGGCCCTCTCCTCAGCAGCTCTCGCCACCAGCCTCTGCATCAGGTTGACCGAGGCCTTCCCTCTCCACAGGAGCTTTTACAAAAGAGTTTCTCCTAAAGGCTTCCCCTTGTCAAACCAATTCTCTGTGGTGCTGTCAGTGTGTGAGTTCTCCCCCTGCCCAGCCCAGTCCTCTTGATTGCTTTGTAATTAGTCTGGTTGACCACAAAGAGCAGGAATTTCACATGTAGATGCATTGGCATTCATAATGTAGCAGTAATTGCTATTGCCACAAGCCCAGCCAAGGAGCACCATTGGTCATTTTTCTTGTCAATAATGACCTTCAGTGGTCACAGCAGCACCATCCCATGATTTCAAGGCACAACGAGAAAATTACAATTTTTTTAAGTGTCCTGTTCAGTAAATTGATAGAATTTCTAGGTGAATCCCAATGAACTCAGTAGTTCAACCAAAGACAATAATCCCTGTTTCTCAGCAGGAATTCCTTCCCTGCATCTCTCAGACATTCACAAGTCTTTCTGATTCCCAAATCCTAAGAAAAGTCCGTTGGAAAAACAGGAGTCATTTTTATAATTTTCCTGCTAGAACTAGAGCTAACAAGCATTGTTTATTCAATGGAAGCCACTGATGGTTACTTGAAATTGATATCAGGAAATTGGTACATGTGCAGTCCAAGGTTAAGGTCAAAGTGCCCAGTGACTAGGACAGTAGCATAAACAAGATTCACAATTTAATCAGTTGGTCTTGCTTGCACAACCATGACAGTATTATTATAAGTATGTTTTCTGAACCTAGTAGTCGCTGCTAAAGGTGAGCCATTCTTGCAAATAAAATAAATAGTAGTCCGTTTATACCTAGAACATGCTTTGCAGGAATCCTTTGAGTGGTATCCAAAGAAACAAGTTTTGGAAACACAGTAAATCTTTAAATTGGCAATGCTATGCAGCCGACATCAAGGCCACTCCGAGATGATAACCGTGTGTGTGTGTGTGTGTGTGTGTGTGTGTGTGTGTGTGTGTGTATACCCGAGTAGAGCATGCGCCATAGGGTTTCCAACAGCTGACACCTCAGAAGTAGCTCTATCTCCAAGAGATTCTTCTGAGGTGCAACTGGGTGCAATGGTTCCGTGCTTCACTCTGAACCCAAAGGGGGATGGTAAACTGACTCAGAGGTGGAAAGTTCAGCCAAGTGGCCCCTCAAAGGTCATAGACCTGAAAACTCGATGCACTGCAGTCCTGCTCTGGTATGCATGTGGCTGCCGTGAGGCAGAAGCAACTCATTAGCAAGTGGCAATGGGTGGACTCAATGGCCGACGCAAATGTGACACTACGTGACTACTACCTGTGTTAGCTTATAACAATCGTCTCACAGTTCTGTCAGCAGTCTGCATTCTGGATTTCGACAGGGCCATGTTGTCTCTGAAGGCTCCTCTGGGCAGGGGTGGGAAGCCTTTTTTTCTGCCAAGGGCCAAAGGATATTTATAACATCATTTTCAGTCCATACTTGTTAAACATTTAATTAACTCACCCATAATGTGATGGCGGGAACAGCTTCTCCTGGGCGCGAATGCAGTCACTGCTCGTGGACGCAGCCGTCAAGAGAGGAAGAGACCTGCTGCACTAGAGAAGTCTGCTGCCTGAGGCCCCTTTAGTCTTGACGAGCAAGGGTGTTACTGTGAGGACGCAGCTATGCCTGAGCCAAGCCACGGTACTTTAAATTGCCTCCTACACATGTAATAGTTGGACAATGGATAAAGGAAATGGAAGAAGAATTGGTGCATTTGAATTTGGTGCCGGAGAATGCTACTGAAAGTACCATGGGATGCTAAAAGGACAAACCAATCCATCTTGGAAGAAATAAGGCCAGAGTGTTCCCAAGAGGCAAGAATGACAAGACTTCGTCTCACATCCTTTGGACATGTTGTCAGGAGAGACCGGTCCCTAGAGAAGGACTTCATGTTAGGTAGGGTAGAGGGCAGCAAAGAAGAGGAAGGCCCTGAAGGGGTGGCTACAAGGGGCTCCAGCACAGGCACAATCATGAGCGGGGTGCAGGACCATGCAGTGCATGTTACGGTGTGCACGGGGTCACCAGGGGTCAGAGCTGGCTCCACAGAACCTGCCAAGCACAACAGCAAAGGGCCCGCATGCCAGATATCTCCCCCCCACCCCTTACTCCAGGGGAAGTAATAGTAATGACTCTCTGCACTGTTTGACTGCCTTTCTTTAGATGGGGCATGACTATGGATCTCTTGCATTCAGCTGGCCATGCACCAAATTCCCACCACAGCTGAGCAGACATTCCACCTTTGCATCCGCTGCTTGTGTTATTGCCGTCCAATGGAGGCCGACTCATGGCCATTCACTCACTAACCCTGCCCAAGGATGTGCCTGGTGCTTCCCATGGTCTGAGTACTTATAATCCTTTGTCAACAGTTCAACAGAAGAAATGTAGAGAGAAAATGTGAATACTGTGTACTACTTTTAGGAAATCAGAAACAAGTCTAAAATGCCAAACATCAATTCTAATATTGATTTCAAAGGCAAAAACAAATTATTGGCAAGGAGACAGAATTGTGGTGGATGGGAATTTCTTAGTATGGCTCATCCACCTCAAACTCTGTAATTCCCACTATAGGATTGTGTGAGGCTATGCAAATAGGCCTTGTACAATACCTGTAGAGGGGCCTGCACAATATCTGTTCCCCACCCCTCACCCCTCAACCCCTGGCTGAAAGGAAGGTGAATTAGTTAATTGTGCCAGCCTGGCCGATAATCACATGTGGGGCTGGTTGAAAGGCGGAGGGATAAATGGGTGGTGAAGCCTTGCCTTTCTAGTTCTCGGGTCTCTTGTTTTGTGATAGTTGCATCGGGTGCAGCTGCCTTAGCAGTTTCCTGCTTCAGCTTGCAAGATGGATTTCCTACAAGACATCCCCAAGGAGAAGCCGCATGGATCTATCCCGATGCAGACCTGGGTGCTGGAGCAGCCGTGTGGAGACCCCTGCTAGTGCTGAGATGCTTACACGTTCACTGATTCAGCTTTCCTCCTGCAGTCGGCATCATTGCCTCTGTTTTGTGAGGTGAAGGACTTTGTGGACTGGTGTTGGGTATGGGTTAATGTTGGACTTGTGGGCTTGGGCAGCATTGGGTTGGGATGTTTTCGTGATGCACATTTTCTTTGCATAAAACTCTCTCTTATATGTGAGTTGCTGTGGATTTGTTTCTCCAAAGTACCTAGAATAATACAGAAGGCAAGTCGTCTTTGAAGGGATAGCAGAGAAGAGAGAAGCCCTGTCTTGCCTCGTTACACCCTTGACCAGGAACACTGTCTGTGAGTTCTGTGTGGCTATTGCGACTCATTATGGAGCCAGCATCCTGCAGATGGAGAGGGACAGCGGTGTCCGAACATGGGCAGTGGAGCCTCATCGGATCCCGCCTCCCTCGTGGCAATAGGAAAGCCAGAGGAGGTCATCCAGGGCCCTCTGTCACCATTTACTAAGAGGACCATTACTTTGTTTAAAAAGAAAAGTGCAGCAGGAGCTCCCATGTCCAACTTCAGGTGCTTTTGGACAAATATTTAGCAATTGGACCAATTCAAAAAAAAGGAAAAATATGCTGTGACTAGACTATTTGTGATAAACCAAACATTAAAATGGTCAAACAGGAAACATGCGTTGGGTGTTTTGAAATGTAATTTAAGAACAGCAACTTATAAAGATGAAATGGTTGTGATAACATGTTTTAATTCTTAAATTGTTTCTGTTGGGTGTATAGTTTGCATTGAAGTTCTTTTGCTTCTAAAGTTTTCTAGTATCAACTGCTCACTGGCAGAAATATCCCCTACGTGTGTAATAGTTTTGTAATTGTCAATTTGAGAAGCTATGAGTGAAGGGGTGGAGTCTAGTCTGTCAATCGGATCACAGCCAATGATGCTTCTGTGTGGACATGGCCTTCTCCTGAGAATTCTGGGAAATCTGGTACTTCCTCCTTGGAGGCAGGAGACACTTCAGACTCTCTGCTCACTGCCTGGGAGACACAGCAGCCGAGA
>NW_022103906.1:99759169-99767056 GCF_000313985.2 Echinops telfairi | reverse complement strand
TTTACCCAATAAATAAGTTAATTAAGCAACTCACTGACTAATTTTACGATCAGTCAATATTAATTTAACAGTCACATATTTTTATGGGCGCTATACTGCATCCTGGTTGACTCGTCCCTTCCTTGCGACCCTTCTGTGAGAGCATGGCCCAGTGTCTACAGACGGGTTTTGGGTCTCTGCTCCGACCCCCCTCATTCTCACAACAATATGCTGTTTTTCATTTGTTTGTTTTGCGTCTTCTGATGCCTGTTACCCAATCCCATCGACACCTCGTGATCACACAGGCTGGTGTGCTTTTGCCATGTGGGCGTGTTGCTTCTCTGCTCAATGGCCGCTAGTTTCACCTCGAGCCTTTAAACCCCTGGATGCTGTATCTTTTGATAACCAGGCACCGTCCAATTTCTTCATCACATTTGCTTATGCACCCGCTTTGTCTTCAGCGATTGTGCCCGGAGGGTGAGCATCACAGGGGCACACCAGGACAGAGGGCAATCCTGGGGACCCAGGGCGGGGAGTTGGTTTGGTCTATTCGTTTATCGAAAAGAAATAGATTTCCTTGGAAACTCGTGTTGGGAAGGAGCCTTGAAGCCGACATAATCCAAAGAAATGACTGTCCTCTCAATTGTCCCTACTTCATCTGTACTCAAAGACCGTCCTGGACTGGCTTCTCCACGAAGGGGAGACTTCCTGCGGAGTAACACCTGTTAAACACACAGAGGGAGGAAGCAGGACCACGCCAGCCAGAGGGCCACATTGCAAGGCTGACAGGCTGCAGGCTCAGCCAGTCCACCAGAAAGCTTCCGAGCACAGAATGCCTTCCGCGGAATCCCACCTTGAGCTACAAGGCCTGCACTCAGGGCTCGGGCGATGGCTGGGAGCTGCCCTGGGCGTGCAGAGCAGGCCCTCCGCTGGCCAGCTGAGGCTCGCCCAGGGGACCGAACAGCGGCGGCTGTCACCTACTGCAGTTGGAGAGTGAGTCCTCTTACCAAGGGGTAAGTGCATCTGCCTCAGGACAAAAACAGCCAAAGAAGACAAGAAAATCGTGTGGGACACCCTGAGCGCTTTGAAAGCAAGAACATGTTCTGTGCGACACTTTTGCGGACAATACAACACCAAGAAAACGCTCAAATATAAACTATGAACTTCAGATCTCACGATAAAACCTGTCAGAGCTGGAATCTGTGCAAGGCAGAAACCTGTCAGAGAAAGAAAATTCAAATATTTTCCAGGGAAACAAGTGATAGGTAAATGGGAGGATTACCCCTGTCAGACCCAGAAAAGCTAGGCAGTCAGGTACACTCCCTGTCCTTGCGGTCACCGTGTAATGGACATGCTCAGTGGTCACAGTGTGCATTGAAAGACCTTTAGCAACGGGACAAACACAACAAAACGACAGAAGGGGGCCCAGGGAGCCCTCAGTGTGTTCTGTAGATTTCCCTGTAGACCTACTCTGAAAATTAATAAAGCCGATTGAAAAGCGGGAGAACCCCACAATATCAACAGTCTCCCAAAAGCCCCATGGAATTTTGCAACGTGCTTACTTTAAAAGGAGTGATTTACATACCAGATGAAGGAGGTTCTATGACTGGAGTCTGGGGCAAGTCAGAAATGCACTCTGGGTGAGAAGGTGTGGACTCCTCAGCAGGGTTTGGCACCCAACCCACAGCACTAATGTTAGGTGCCAAGGAACGAGTGCATTCTGAATCATAGCGACCCATGTTCAGAAGGTTCTCTGCTAAATAAAATATGATTTTGAAAAATGTTTGGGAACCCTACCCGCACTGGACATACATTTTACAATAAAGTAGTAGAAGTAGCTGTTTATGTGGCAAGTTATATTTGGGGTTACACTTTCCAATATAACTGAATTTCTTACTAGATGGAAATGTATTGGAATTTTGGCTCTCGAGTGCCTCCTTTAATTAATGTGCAGCAAATAAAATGATATATTTTACCCATGTGCTCCTGGGATCACCTTGTATTTGCAAAGGCTCACAATAAAATAATAGGCCAGATTTATAAGGGGGACTCTCCATTTTAGTCCAGACAATTAAAATGGAAACACAAAAACTGCGCCCACAATTGCTTAATTGCAGGTGCAATCAATAGCCAGCAGGTCAGTTAGCCAGGACTCTCATTCAGAGGCTTGAGTGACAGATTCGCCAATTACTCAACGATTTTCACATGCATTTTTGTATTCAAGAGTATTCATAGATCCAGAAACTGGTAAATAATGGGAAAGCCTCATGAAAAAGTTCTTTCCCAAACTAATTGTCTGCCATGACAGAAGAGGATTGGATTCCAGGGCCTACGTCAAGGGATGGCTAAACAAGAGAGTAGCACAATCCCTGAATTTACCCAAATTTCTTTAGAACCCTCTGAAGAAGGAATTCCGGATCATCCGAGATCTTCTAAGGCCCTACATAGACCTGCGATAACCTTCCCAATCAAGCCCCTGCCGTGGCGCTGGCCCAGTCCTTACCGCACGTGCATCATCTATTCACCAGAAACCAGGGAGGGCTTGGTAGGCCCCAGAGAGTAGGTACAAGAGTTCATAGGACACAATTCATGCCACAGAGCTAATATCCTCACTAAAAGTACAGATTTGAAAATGAAAAGATGTAACAAATGTAATTCTTGAGGTGTAAGGTGAGGCTAGGGGCGATATCCTCTGCCCTGCCTGGGGGAGACGGGAGACCTTCGCGCCGTGGTGGTGGCTTTGGGGAATGGCTCTATCTTCAGAGGTGCAGATAGGACAAGCTATTGGGGTTTGATAAGTAGCTTACTTTGTTGAATACAAAACCAATGGTCTGTAATTCACAATTAAAAAATGGCTAAAAAGAACAAATTAATTTTCTCTAACTTCAACCTGAACTTGTATATGAGCAACTGATGGCCATCTGTTTCACAGTCAAGCCCTGACTGGTTCTCACTTATGATATTGCGCATCTCCTTGGCTCTTCTCGCCGTCAATTGACCCATGCCTCTTTCACCTGGTGAAGCCCACCTGTACAGTTGCCATTTGTGTTTTTGAAAAAGGGTATTTGAATGGAGAAGTCATTGGCTTTCCAAAATTCTATCATACGATCTCCAGCTTAATTTTTTATCACCAATGCCATGTTTTCCAACTATAGATTCTTTATCTTTGTCCCCAACTTTTACATTTCAATATTGAACCGTCCAAATGACAAGCAGATATAATGAACATCTGTAGAACACCAAGCCCAGCAATGAAAACACACATATTTTTCTGGAGCATTGACATCAGGGCTCCTTGTGTCTCACTGCTGAGGTGTGAGACAGTTGATCTCGATTATGTGTCCTGGGCTGCAGCGATGACTATTTTCTGGTTGAAATTAGTCCCATGCAAACTCTAGGAATTGCTCATCATACATCTTCCAGTCATCCTTGCTTGGAATTAACAGAATTTCATGTGGTGCATATGCTGCTTAGTAATTCACAAAATAATCATGGGAAAGCCTATGTAAATTCCTGCCACTCTTTCTCTGTGCCCCTCAGTCTTTCCTGGTATTCTGGTTTTGTCACCAGGTCTGTCCCTCTGCCTCTCTGAGTCTGTGTTTCTATCTCCTCAGCTCAGCAGTCCCACTGTGCTCTGCTTGGACTTCCCCTCCTGGCAGCATGGTCTGAGTATTATCGTCTCTGTGTGAAAAGACAGGGTAGTGGTGGACTTCCCCTCCTTGCGGCATGGTCTGGGTATTGCCTTGGTGTGAAAAGACAGGGCAGTGGTTCACCTTTAGCATCTCAAGAATTGTTTCATATCATTTATCCAGGTTTCTACCTGTCTGTTGCAATAGAGTAAATGTGATGCTAATTGCCTCATCATGGCTTCTTACTTTGTTTTCTTTTTAACAAAATTATAAAAATGCACTGCGTTGTCCACTGATTGTTCTAGACTCCCTGAACCACCTTGACAGAGGTGCCTGTCATCTTTCTGCCACTAAGAACGTGTTTCATCTTTGGCATGTCACGCGCGCATTACCATGCACACAAGGTCGTGAGCCCATCGATGGCAGGAACCCTCGAGTCTGGCAGACTTGCATCTAGATCTAAGGGGGACTTGAAGAGAGTGTCCAGTTCAATCCTTTATGTCTAAAGGTGGAGTAGGAACTGACCAACTGCTTGTGAAATCTGTTCTCTCTTATTTCTGGCAGAAAACCAGAATATAGACATATATCAGCCTTATCTGAGCTAAGCATAATTACATGTAAGTGGCATATGGAGGGGCATCACTTGAGCTATTACATTTACATTAACCAGTACAGAGCTATTAACCATTACAGGGTGCCTCCAACCCACCCCAATGACCTCCTCAGTAGCACACCACACAGAACCCTTAATAAAGTTCACTATCCAGCTTTATTACAGGAGAATATGTGATAAGCATACTTGCTACTTGCTTAAATGTAATACTTCTGAGATTATATGAATACTAACCACACAAAAAAATGTTTTGTGAAATCTTTCAGAAAATTACAATATCTTTAGGAACTGAGGGGGTGCGTTTTAAAATGTTTCTCCTTTGTTTTCTTTTCAGGACTACTTAATTCTCAAAAATCTGATAATGTAGTTTCACAATTACCTTTTACTAATTCCCACACTACTGTAGCTAAAATGCCAGACCATTGACAAGAGCAGAAACCACAAAGACTCTGGAAGACAGGAAAACAAGGGCCCCCTAGCAAGGCGTGGAAAACAAGGGCCCCCTAGCAAGGCGTGGAAACCAGGACATTGGAAGCATTAGATCATTGTTGTAATCAGATAATAAAGATAGCTCTGACTCACATGCATCGCAAGAATAAATGAGCAAATCAGGGTAGAATTTTAGCTTTGTAGGTATATTGATACAAGTAATCTTGGCTTACCCCCCCCCCAAATTTAGTGATATATTAATTTTAAGAATTTTTCAATAAAATGAATCCATTTATGTAGAAAATAATAAGCCCTGCAGAACTGTGCATAGATCATCAAGTTGGGGTCATGCCTCTGATGGTGCTTCCTGGGCTGCCCATGTCCCCATCCTCCCCTAGTGAGGCACTAAGCCGTAGGACTGAATCCAGACCAAGAGAAAATGGGGTGATAGACCCATTTATAGGACCGGTCTATTATTAATTAATCAATAGTCTATTATTAAATAATCAACAGTTTTCTTCTGTAGCAGCACCTTGAAGAGAAGAAATTGTTCAGAGGAACAGAGCCATACTATGGAACTTCCCTTGATTACTGAATGATTACGTGAAAGACTATCCACCCATAAAACACCCAGTTGGATTGTGCAGGTGGGAGGCATCTATACTGCTAAGCCACTGGGATATGGGGTCTGTCGGTAACAGCAGGCCATGGTACCTTGACAGATGAAAAAGGGGGAATCGATATCTATGGTGGTATGATGATATGTGGTCCGTATATGTTAGGGACCCCTACTAGTTCCACATCCGTGCTGTCAAACTCCTGACACCGAGTGGACTCTGATGCACGGTGCCCTAATGGACGGGGTAGAACTGCTCCCCAGGATGTCATTTTTGTAGGAAGAGCCAGCCTCAGCTTTGTCCCACAAAGTGACTGGTAGGTTGGAACCAACACTTATCCCTACATGCCACTAGGAGTTGATGTTATTCCTATCATCAGAGCCAAGACTATGTCTTATGGAATCACTTTTCAGCACCTAAAACAGTGTCTTCTAAATTTTTCATTTTTTGCCACTAGACTGGGATAAAAATGAAGAGCTCATTCAAGTGAGAATAAACCTCCCCTGACATTGAGCTGATTCTGACTCATAGCGAGCCTACGGAACAGAAAAAATGCCCTGTGGCCTTCCGGGACGTGACATCTGTTAGGGAGCGGACAGACTGACAGCTCTCCCTCACAGCACTGGCGGGTTCTAACGGCAGACGTCGTAGTTACACCTCCGTGGCATCCTGAAACCGCCTTAGGAACCGGTACAGATTTGTGTCACAGTTACCGGAGGAGACAGGGCCCAGCACATGAATAAAATCAACTCCTATCAGAATCATTGATACCCTCTGGGTAGTGATTATTTGCCAAATAATGCTCAAGAAAGGGTAAGTTAGAAAGCTAAAACAATCATCAAATACTCTTTCATTTAAAGTGTACATAATCATAGATGGACTGTAAACAGAGAAGACACCATTGTAACCAGCAAGTCAGGCTGTCGCACGCAGTCTAACCTCTGTCTAATGTCTCTCCCCTCCATGGGCAAGTTTGAGTAAAGAGCGCCAGTGTTTTGTATGGCAAGTGTGTAGTGGTGACGCGTTGGGCTGCGGTCCGCGCTCTGCAGGAGAGAGACTGTGCCTTCTCCTGCCTTCAACATTGGCAGCCTCAGAAGCCCACAGGGGCCCCGCCGAGGCAGCGCTGGCTTCTTGGCAGTGGGTTTGGGTGTGATTCATTCTGTCCCCTATCCATGCCAGTACTGTGGGCTGACTGAGCAGGGATTGACACTTCTGAGCCTGATACCCATGTACTGTCTTTTCTCGCCCAATTTGCCTTCTTCTGACCTGCTGTGTAAAACGCTAAGGCTCCCTCTTCCTTCCCCACAGTGCGATGGGACATGATCATGACCCTGGTTTCCTCCAGAGCAAACACCGTCGAGTACTGGAACCCTTATCCAATGTTAGCAAGCCATCTCTGACCACAGTCTGCTGGTCACCCTGGTGATGCTGGTGATAGTTGAATGTCACTACTTCCATCACAGGAGGGGGTTTCTGTTCCGAAAACATGTCAGCCCCCGATGACACACAGTCATCTGGAAATAGGAAGCTAGCAAGTATTTCTAATCTCCCCGGGCCCATCAGCTGTTTGCCCTTCTGCTTCTGCACCTGTCCGCGAGCCTGTTAGTCATGGGGAAAGCCCGCCCGCCCGGGTGCTCAGTCCCACCCGGGAGGAATCAAAGGAAGGAAGGAAACGCTTCTTCAAGCCCATCTGACAGGGGGTGGGCAGCCAACGGGGATAGGCTTGTTGCCCCTCTCTCTCCTTCTATTGAATAAACCCCCACCGCAGTATCATTTCTGGTCAGATTTGTGCACCCACAGTCCTCACGGGAGAAGGGAGCAGCCGCACGTGGGAAGCATTTCAATTGAACTCTAACAAGTCTGACTGAAAACTTCCCCCGAACTTGCCATGTTCACAGCGGCAAAGCACAGGTGCCCTGCTTCCTGTACTGGGGTGACTGGCCCGGTGGCAATGACTCAGTCGTTGAGGTCAGCCTCGCTGCAGCTGAGCCGTGGAGCCGCTCTGAAGACACAGGGAGATCGGGCTGGGCTGGGGTCTCTGCAGCCCCCAAAGTGCCAGGCCAAGGGCCCGTGAACACAGCGGAAACTCCTGGTCTCCCTGCCAAATGGCGAAGTGGGGGAGGGAGGTGGGCCTATGGTCTCTGTAGTTCTTATCACAACCCCTTCTAATCTTCAACCCTGCTGCCTCCAGTTCACCACATGCAATTTCCTGGCCTCACTCAAGCTTGGAAGGCCGGATCAAGCGTCCCGAGGGTCCCAGCGACACGGAGCTCCCGCAGACTGAACAGTAACTGGCCCCAGCCTGGCACATGCGGGCACTCCGTGTGCCTCCGCTCTGCGGGGTCGCTCGTGTGTGACATGCCCTGTACCACACTGCACAAAACATTCCTTAACGTGCTTGTCTCTCCTGTGAAGAAACAGGTCTGCCCTTGTTTGGGGTTTGCACCTCTCAGGCACCCAAATGAGGAGAAGTGGGGACCCCGTAGTTCTCATCAGATAAATTGACTCTAAGCAACAAAGCCCTCTCATTCCCCACAAGAGGAGACTGATGTGCTAAGAGTCTTCAGTCACGTCTTAGGGATGACAGCAGTTCAGAAAGTGGCATGGTGTGTTGGTGCTT
>NW_022103906.1:99757154-99758641 GCF_000313985.2 Echinops telfairi | reverse complement strand
AGGTGGCATAGGGTCACGGGGATTTTCTCCACTGCTCATGGGGTGGTGCTGAGTCGGGGGGCCTACCTAAAAGCAGTTCAAAGAACAACAAGGAGCCAAGTGCGTGCCCTCTAGGAGGACCCAGGAATCGGTAGCAGATGAGTTGGAGCTGAGGGGTGAGCCCAGGCCCAGGGCACCTGCAGCATTTAGGATGGCACCCAGTAGAGAGGAAGCTTCCATAGAGTTCATAACGAAGCTGGTTACACAGATTCTGCATGGCTAAGCCCGTGAAGAGGGAGCAGAGAGAAAGGCACTGGTTCCTCGTCTACTGAACAAAAACAATGAAAGTTTGTGGGGAGAAGCAAATGAGCTAAAAACTGCTTAAACGAAAGGGTTATTTATTCTTTTTTTAACAAATGAAACAAAGCTTACCCAAGCCTCAATGGCTTATTTGAGTAAAATCTGAATGTGTTAAACAATTCGAGCCCAACAATAGTCCCTTCAAATAAGATGGTGCCTGTGGGGGGGACGTCCCTCACAGGGTCTTACACAGTTAGTCAAAAACCAGGCACAACTGTTCACTAAGGAGCCTGGGGTCTTCCCAGCACAGCACTCATTCCTCCTTGTCTCCTCCCGCAGCTAAAGCACGGCTTCCTTTGCCACCCGGCACCTTCCCTAACAGCTAAAGGGTTTTGCCTGTTTCTCATGGGAGGCAAAGGGTTGGTAATTACTCTGTTGTCCACAGCACCCAGAGGCCTGGAGGGCTGATGGCAGAATCACAGGCCGACAGCCACATGTTTTGGACAGAATGAAACCCCCTCCATCCGTCCATATCACCAGCACAACATGCTGCCCATCGCTCTGAAGATAACTGGCGGTCCTGCTGCCCGGAGAGAAGCTGTCCCCTGGCTCTTCCATAGACAGACTACCTAAGCAAGCAGTCTGAATTACACAAGGAAGCCCAGCGGGATCGAAGGAAGAAAAGGTGAACATCATTTTCAGCACGTAGGAGAGGGTAGGAAGTCACAGCTTGGAAATGCAAAACCCACACGCAACCGTGAGAAGAGATCATCGTGTAATCTCACCCGAACTTCCTGGACGTCCTTCTTGTCATAGTGGTCTGAGGGCCTCAGTCACTTCTGAAAACACTATCCCTGGGCAGAAAGAATTAACTTCTAGTTCCATGTAAGGAATTAAGTTATAAGCAGTTGTGACATAAGAGCTCGTGGTCTTACAAAAATAAGAATTTGAAAAAAAGTAACTTTGGTTTCACTTACAAATAGCCCCTCACTGGGATGCATGCATCTTCCGGGCACTCCCGGTGCGCCCCCTGCCCGCCCCAATCCTGGAGACCCCACCCCCACCCCACCCAGTCCTGGAGACGGATTTCGCACGGCTGGGCACACGGTCTGCTTCTCAGTGGCATGCTCATTGGCGCTGCTTTCATCTGGCACTCTTTGAAAATAGCTTTGCCACATTTGAGTCAGTGGTCCTCATCCACCACAGCG
>NW_022103906.1:99751579-99756639 GCF_000313985.2 Echinops telfairi | reverse complement strand
CTGTCCCTCTCCCAGGGAGGAGGCGATACTTAGATTCTTGTAATTGGTTCCCCCCTTCTACCCCACATTCCCTTCACCCTCCAGGCCTGGGCCCTCTCACCACTGGTCCTGAAGGAGTCATCTGTCCTGGGAATCCAGGACAGGGAACTCAGTCATCCTTTTGTGAACGCATGGTACCAGCCTCCATCTCACCCCTCTGAGCACAGGGGGCTTCATGTTCCATCTCCAAACTGCACGGCACTGCAGAAGAGGGCTCCATCCCACCGACCCTAACAGCAGAGACCCCGTGGGACATACACATTTCACGGATTGGGTCAAAATCCATTCTTTAAAAATCCACTGCCAACAAACTAATCCCTACTCACAGTGATCATCTAAGACAAAGTAGGACTGCCCGCTTGAGTGTGTGTGGCTATCCATAGTTCTGGGAGCCGACAGTCTCACCTTCCGCCCACGAGCAGCTGGGGGGTTAGAACTGCCAACCTCGCAGGCACCAGCCCAACAGAGAACCCACCCTGTCACCAGGGTTCCTTTTCGAAGTCCATCTGACCTCAAAGACCTTTTTTGCCTTTATTTCCTTCAAATGCTCCTGTTACTGAGAATCCATAGCTTCGCCAGAACACTCGAAGCAGAGTCACCCCATCATGAAAGAGATGACATTGCTGACGGACAACCAGCCGACTTCCCTGCTAACCGCTCCATCACCCACCAGATGGAACTTCTCTAAGGGAATATTTTCCCCAGAGAGCACATCACAATCTCCCTGCATTTAGGAACCCTACCCGGCACTCCAGCACTACCCCTGGGGACCATTGTCAACAGTGAAACCACCAGCTCACAGCACACACATGAAAAGCATGCCATCAGATCAAGGAGCGCGTGTGCCAGGTGCGGAAGCTGGACCAGAACGCAGAGTTGGCTGACTTGACTGCCTCTGGGAATATGCACACCAAGCCCCCCGATTCCCACCGCCGTGCGTGTCCACAGACAGCTGCCGACGGGCTCTGTGTGGGGTTACAAACGAAACTTAGGGAGCAGGTGAACTTGCAAGTGCGGTCAACTGAACCTTTCAAAGGATGTGGCATGACCAATTGGTGACACCATGGATTAATTCAGATCAGTCATTCAGACAGTGGAGCCTTGGTGCACAGTGGTTATGATTTGGGGTGCTAACTTAAGGTGACCAGATTTTAACATTGGTAAAGTGGGACACCATTGATAAAACTCATATCCTGCCAAAAATAACCACATGGCAGCTGAAAACTGTATACCCTAGCTTGTCGTGCATTCTTTCAAAAAATCGGGCCTTTTTAAAAACGCCGCAGGATGTGGGGGAAATTGTTAAAAATCGGGACTGTCCCGCCAAAAGCGGGACGTCTGGTCACCTTATGCTAACTGCTAGTTCTGCAGTTTGAATCCATCAGACACTCCATGGGAGACGTGCTGCTCTTGTAAATAGCTACAGTTTTTGGAAACTAGCAGGGGCCGCCATCCTCTCTTCAGACATGTTGTCAGGAGAGAGACTGGCCCCTGGAAAAGATCGTGATGCTGGTGAGAGTTGAAGAGAGCCGTGAGGAGAATCATCTGTGATAAAATGGACCGGCCCAGTGGCACAAACAATGGCTCCAATACAATTTGAACTGTGCGGCTGGCCCGGTCTGAGCACCGATTCCTTCTGTGTGCGGTCAGGTGGCTCTGAGTCCGAGCTGACTCGATGGCACGCAACAGCCACTATTTAACATGACACCGGCACATATTGACAAGCCGTGTGGATCCCTTGAGAACGAAAATGTACTCACTCCCTGCGCTGGCTCTCTGCATTCCCCTTCATGGCCAGGCTGCTCTACATCACAGGCCTAGTGAAATCTCGCTGGCAGCTGAAAACCTGGGTTTGTGTCGGGGCAAGTTATGCAAACTTCGGTTGAGAAACTAACATCCCAAGGCTTCCCTTTCTCTATCCATAAAAGGAGGCAAGAATGGCTAAAACATCTACCGGCAATTATTTTAGATCTCTCTCCTATACAGAGTCCCACCACTGCCAGCAAGTTGATTCCAACTCAAAGCAATGCTTACGCAGGTGTGGTAGTTACATAATCTGGTGTCAATTTGAGGGTTGGAAGTGAAGGGGTGAAGTCTAGCCTGTCAATCATTGTATAGACAACGATGCCTCTCTGTGGGCATGGCCTTCTCCTGAGAATTCTGGGAAATCTGGTATTTTCTCCTTGGAAGCAGGAGACTCTCTCTCTCTGCTCACTCCCTGAGATGACTCTCTACTGACAAGACACATGGAAATATGCTAGAGCTTTGCTGCTGGAGGAGCCACATGGAGACCCCTGCCAACGCTGAGATGCTTAAAATGCTACTGGGTCCAAAGGCTTGCTACCCACTGGCCTGTGATCGCCCTGCATTCAATGGCATTGCATGTGTTTCATGAGTCTTAAGAGGACTTTATAGATTGGTATCAGACATATGGGCTAATATCGGACTTATGGGCTTAGACTGGACTGGATTGAGATGCTTTCTTAATGTACAATTACCCTTTACATAAAATTCTCTCATACACATATGAGTGTCCAAGGATTTTTTCTCTAGTCTACCCAGATTCACACAGTAGAATTCCTGAGACTCCAGGAGCAGGCGGGTGAGTCTGACACGGAGGGCGAAGCAGCGATGCAGGCCTGAGTAGAGGACGGAAACGCAGGGGTGTTTCCTTTGAGGTCTCAGGTGCACCGGCTCTGAGGCTCGGTGTCTTCATGGCCTCGTCTGCATGTGAAAGACGGACACCGACTGAGGAAGCCCCAAGAAGAACTGTTGCATTTGAATGGTAGGGCTGGCGAAGAATGCTGAGAGCATCATGGGCGTGCTTCTAGCAGAACAAACAAATCTGTCTTGGGGGAAGTATAACCAGAAGGCTCTTGGGAAGCAAGATTGGTGAGATTCCATCTCATAGACTTCGGACATGTTGTCAGGAGGGACTAGTTCCTGGAGCAAGACATCAAGTTCACAAAGGGGAGGGGCAGCCCAACCGAGGAAGACCCTCAGTAAGAGGGATTGATGCAGGGGCTGCAACAATGGGCTCAGACATCAGAAGCACCCTGAGGGTGGTGCAGGACTGGGTCGTAGTTCATCCGGTGGGGCACAGGGCCATGTGCGTGGCAGCAGACAGGAAGGCAGATGGCACCTGACAACAACAGCCCCATGCCTCACCCGCAGCACCCCAAGGGCCCCCACATAATTCACAAAGGGTTCAAAAGACTAGCGGGAGGAGGTGACCGTCAGACTACATTCTGGTCCTTGAAAGCTAACCACATAACTGATTAACGACCAAGACATCTATTGAGGGACAAGGAAATTTTGATTCAGGCCTCAGCTGAGGCCCAGGGTAGAGGGGGAAACGATGCACACACACACACACACACACACACACACACACACACACACACACTCCTCTAGATGATTCTGCTGCCTGGATAAATTGGGGATCGTGTCTTTCTGACAGCACAGCATATTTGAAAGCCTCCAGCTGCAAAGTGCAGAGTCAGCATGAAATGCTTGCACATATTAAACTCTATCTCATTATCTGCTTCTAATGATGCATCCTTGTATTCTCTTTTCCTCTGAATTGGATCACATCATACAAGTGGGGTTCATGCCCAGATGCCCCTACATGTCGTGACCTGTCACTGCAGGCCCCTCTGCATGAGGAAAACCAGAGGATCCCCCGTGAGCTCAGCACGGGCCTCTCTCTGTCCGTCGGCAAGAGGCAGGCCCAGACCTAGATGGCTTTTCATAATTGTTAAGGTCTCTCAAGAATCTGCAATCTCTGTGATGTGACAGCTTTGCTTTCCATGACCCAGATGTTTGGGGTCCAGATTCCAAAAAATAATGGGGAGAGGGCAAGCCAGCTGCTGGGCACTGGCCTCACTTTGGGGGCCGTGCGTGCAGCGGAGACATGAAATTCAGGTGCCGAAAGGGTATTTCTTTCTCACGACGCCAGCTAGAAATTGATAGGGCACTCTCTGTGGGAAGATGGGTCATCTGTGAACATGTGACATATTTTACAAGCAACATATCCTCAGAGTCATATTTCAGCTCCACCTTAAAGCATTCCCCCTTCTTGAACTTTAGGCACTAGCAGTGAAGTTCAGTGTTTGGGTGTGGATTTGAGGGTTTGGGATTTTTTTTGGGGGGGGCGGGTGTTGCTAGTTATTCAAAACCTATAATCCTTAAAACATAACAGATATCTCATGGGCATAGTTCTTCACGCTTGCAAACATTTAAAATTGCACTTGTGGTGCATAAAAATTTATAATGATCTCACCCACAAATATGAATTTTATCCCATACAAGATAAAAAGACCTAGAAGCAGAAGCAGTAAACAGCTGAATGTGAGCAGAGTCATAAATTCATAACACTTACAGATTTTTAACAACCTCATCGTAAATGTGACTGATTCCGATTTAATTTATGGAATTTTGCAGCCGGGTTCAGGAATGTTCTTTGAAAACTAAAAATCCAGAAACACCTTCAGCGAGTTCAGTTTTCCATGAAGCTGTGCAGTATGCTGAGTCACTCTGGGGGGGCAAGGCCTGCATCGTGCACAGGCCACCCTTGGAAAACTCCAAACTACTCAAGAGAAATTCTAAAATCTTTGCAGCAACTACAGGAAGCCTGAAGGCTCAAAAAACACTGGAGTCAAAGCCCAGGATGCAAAGCAAAAGCTGTGCAATGGTTTTGAGGGAAGCAGTCCACTCGAGTCGAAGAAAAAGCACAAGAGACAAGTCTGGACACAGAACCCAGCCAAGCGCTGCTTGCCACATGCTGATCAGATCAAGTGTGTACAAATATCTATGTCTCGGAGTTTCTATTTTGTTTTTATGTTATAGTTTTTGGACTCATAAATCTTGTCACAATCCATATATAACTTGCATCAGGCAAATGTGTAAATATGTTGCCTTCATTCTTTACTTTCTATTGAGCTCTTGGTATCGGCTCCTTTTTCCCCCCCTCCCTACTCCCCTCCCTTGGTATCAGCTCCCCCCCCACTCCTGTCCTCATG
>NW_022103906.1:99746664-99751479 GCF_000313985.2 Echinops telfairi | reverse complement strand
CCCTGATAGATTGTACATTGTTGTTATTTTCATTTCTCACATCGACTGCTGTCTCCCTTCCCCCATGTTTTCTGTTGTTCTTCCCCCCGGAGAGGGGCGTATGACTATGTGTTGATCATTGCCATCGGTTGAATACAGTGTGTTTCATCGATGCTTTACTGCACCCTGGTTGACTCGTCCCTTCCCTGTGGCCCCTCTGTGGGGAGATTCTTCCAGTGTCTACAGATGGATTTTGGATCTCTGCTCACACCCCCTCATTCTCACAATTATGTTTTTGTTTGTGTGTTATGTGTCTGCTGATATTTTAAATGAGATGTTCTTAGAACCTGTGTTATGTGAAAGATGAGGCTTTCTGGTCCCATAAAAAAGAGTCAGTGTCCTGGAAACCCACAGGGGCAGCTCTCCTCCGTCCTGTAGCGTTTCTATGAGTCAGAAGTGAATTGATGGCAATGAGTTTTTGTATATTGTGTGCTGAACACAACTCTACATATATATTATACTACATGTACTATACTACATACATGACCTCACTGAAACATCACAGAGCCTTTTTAAAATTTGATTTTAGACTTGATAACTGAGAGAAACTGATGACTGTTTTCTTGGATTTTACTACTAATAAATGGCTGTGAGATTTGAATCAGATAAGCAATCTGATAATTGATTAGATTCCAAAGCTTTTGATTCCACTGTTCCACTAAGACCCTTGTCTATAAATGCAAGTTACAGGATTCATCTCAGAGATATATATTCATATATAAAATACTCAAGATGTTGTTCCTTCTCCTTCCTGAGAGAAAGTACTATCTCATCCATTATCATCTTCAATGATCATTACATTGACAGACATGTGGAGGACACCTTGTCACTATTAACCATTGTCCATTGATCATTCACACAGTAGGCCATTGGCTGTCCACCCCAAATGTCTTCCGTTCTGTTACGAACTATCCTTGTCCCAATTTGGTAATCAGAATGCTATGGAGCTTTGTCCTGGGAAACTTCTGCACCCCACTTTAGGTCCTGATGACTTTCAGGGTCACCATTCCAAGCTTCCAGGAAAGGTACAGCTCATCTTCAAATAAAACCCTCTATCCTCTTTGGGGATGATCACATAGATTCAATTGCCACTTGCAAAGGACAAAGAACTTCCTATAAGTCACATTGACTTACATGCCAAAGACATCGAGTGAACATGTCCTTGAGAAACCTTCCAGACCAGGAAGGACACCTTCAAGTCATAGGGACTCAGGAAGAAAAGGAAGCAAACAAACAGAGACAAGGAGAACAGAGCCGGTGCCCAGGGAAGGGCCACTCAATGGGCCAGGAGAGCTTCTGAGACCTGACCTCCGAGCAGGCCCCAAGCTTTCCTGGCAACTAGGAGCATACAATGTTCAAGAGAAGCCCCGGGGAGGGCCTGATGCAGGCCGTGCAACCAGTGGTGGCGAGAGCTGGCCAAGCACCCCATCTTGCTCCCCTGCACTCTGTGCTTGCAGCGTTGGGTGGGCAGGAGGGCAACTCACAAGCAAAGTGAGGAGATGGTGACCCCACTCCCAACACAGGCGTTGTTGAGCTGATCCCTGAGAGGGGAATGGAAAACTGAGAGGCATGATGTGAACCAAAACGCTTACCAAGAAGACGCATCATGTGTGTGATTATTACAACATTTGTCATCAAGTTGGTGTTGCAGGAAACTTAGGACACCCCAACAGTCTTTGATTCTCTTGTCCCCAAATCCAGTAAACATTCTGTATCCTTCCCCACAAAATGATTTTGAAGGCATTACCTTGTATAGGTCTGATTAACACACTTGATGTGTCTTTCTGCATTCACAAAGCAAAGTTCCATTGACTAAGAAAACTCAATATCATAGGAAAAATCAAACTAATAACTTTTCCTTCCTCTGAACCTTGCAGTTAATTTCCATGCTGGACAAGTCTTTAATAACATCCGACCCACCACGGGAATGTAGGAAGCTCTCATTTAGTTTTGAACCCTCTTAAGTTGTAATTTTCCTTCCAGCTCAGATGGATCTTTTATCTCTTGTACTCTTAATACCCCTGCTAATCTCAGGATAGAAAAGCTTCATAATTTGAAAAGGAGAAGTTTAACAAGACACGGAGCTGATTGTTTGCACAGTCAGAACATCTAATTGAGCTATAGTATTCTAAACCAGGCTTGCGTGCAGGGAGATCATTTTTCCTTCATTTCCTATTTTATCAGAAAATTAACCTTCATTTAAAATGCTGTGGTCTGAAACACTTTTATAGCTACATTCTCTCTGCTTTTCGTAAGAATTTGAATTTTAAATTTACCATCCCGGTCTTTGAAATTGTACCAAACAGCAAGATACTCCGGGGACCAGGTGCTTATGATCAAACAGACATCAAATGTGACCCATGTCCAAAGCAGACCAACTGCCAACCAAGGGACGATGTAACCATATCTGTTCTTATTTTTCCAACCTTTGGTAGGAATAATGAGACTCCAAATTTGCATAGCAATCTTTTTGTCTGAGAATCTCCCTGATATTTCATTTAATTGTATGAATCGCTGAAGCATTTAGTAAGGATCTCTCTGCATGCCGAAAACAAGCCAGACTTGAATCCCGTCATCATAGCAGAGGTGGCTGCAGTCCAAGTGAGGTTCGGTAATTATTTGAAGAACATTGTGCTGAGCTGTGTGTATGTCTCTAGGGTTGGCCTGGGTTCTTCAGGGGTGGGGGTGCGGGTAGGGGTGGGGGGTCGCCTTGTCTTTTAACCCTTTCATGTCCACCAACATTGCCCTCCTCTAGGGCTGACGAGGCAGGTGCTTCCCCACTGACAGGGCACGTAGCCATTATGAGGGTCACAGACCACTTCTTAAAACCTAGATGAGCAGGGGCCACCAGTCATTGTCATTACAGGGTATTTTATGGGGCGATGGTCCCTGGCGATGTGATGTTGCACCACTTGGGGCTTTTTTTCCTGGGAGGTGAAGGTGGTAAGAATGCTGTGGGGGTCTCTGCATTATTTGAAAGCTGTCTTTCTTGTGTGATACCATGGTCATACAAATTCTACATTGTCAGGCGTCCTAACTTGTAGGGATCTAGAACAGTGCAGGTTCCAGAGGGACACGTGTGTCCCACAGAGTCCTACCCCAATGTCAAGGAAGACATTCTGCTTTCTATGTATTCCTCTCCCAGAGTCAAGAGGGACATATGTGTCCCACATAATGATTCAAAATCTGTATTGCAAGAAATTATTGCAGAATTGCTTCTGGACTCATCATGCCTTGCATTATTGAAAATACATGGTATAAATTAAAATTTCAAAGGGGAAAATAATTTGGTGATGAAATAGCTAATAACCTGGTTAGAATGGAATTGCGTCCTCCAAATTATGTGTTAAAAATATGACCTTCAGTATCTATGAAGACAGCTTTATTTGAGAATATGATCTTTGTAGATGGTATTAGTTAACTTTTACATGATGAAAGTATTTTTTGCTTTAAATTTTTTGTTCATGCCATGTGTTCTCAGTAATGGAAGGTGTGTTGAAATCAAGGGGAAATTTTAAAGGAAATGTCGATTTTGAGTCCATTATGTGGGACCTATCTCTCCTAAGTGGGTTCTGGAGGCGTGAGGACAATTTCCTCTGATCCACAAAATTATCTGGTCCTCTGCCAACCATGTCATACAACTGGGGAGAGGACCTTCCCCAGAAATCGGAGAGATGGAAATGCAGGTGGGTGACGTATGTCCCATGGGCCATGTAAGAGTCCCCAGGAGGACATTCTGGGGTGGGTGACGTATGTCCCATGGGCCATGTAAGAGTCCCCAGGAGGACATTCTGGAAGAACTCTGCCCTCATTTGTCCTTCAGCAGGTGCCCACTCTTAGCAACCTTGTGTGTCACAGGAAAACCTGCCCTTTTCTATGCTGTCTCCTGGTCTCTGAGGTTTTGAGCCACAGGTGTGGTAGGGGAGGTCCTGATTCCATCCAAGTGGTGTCCTTATAAACGGCAAGCATGATGCAGACACACAAAGGAGAGACACCCATGTGAAGACCACCGAGGCAGTAATTCCAGTACAAGCTGCAAGCGAAGAAGCGCAGAGGAGTTGCGGGAGCCACCGATGCGAAGACAGCGAGTCCAACATGTTCTCCCTCACAAAGAAATGAACAAAGCGGACCCCTGGTTTGGGTCTTCTGACTTCCAGAACCGTTTCTGTCCATTAAAGTCCCTCCATGGTGCCTCGTTCCCCCAACTCTGAGAAATGAACTGGCTGGCACAAAACCAGACCTCACTCTCACAAATCCCCGATCTTTCCTGAATAAACACGGTTCTCTTCCACAGCCTTTCTACATCTTGGAAGAGGTGGTGGGTCCAATCTGGTGCCCTGCATACTTGAGTCCGAAAGAGCTTTCTATCAAAAGGTCCTCATTTATCAGGAAAGCTTCCCAGCCGGCCCATCTCCAGTGCGTAAGTCCATGCTAGCCCACCAGTCCCTCTGCAGACTCACGTAGCAACTTGCCCATGACAGAGAATGCTGAACCAGAAGCAGGAAGACCACAGGCCTGTGGGTGCAGAGTCTCTGGAAACCTGGCAGGGCACCAGGAGTGATCAGGGTAGGCTGCCGTCTCAGCAAGTAGGAAGGGGAAGCCAGAGAGACAGAGGGGGGATGGGTTCCACATTTCCCCCACCCCTAAGGAGGCATCCTCAGGCTGTGACCTGATTGACAGGTTGGATTCCGTCCCTACACCTTCATCCATCTCAAGTTGACCTGACATCAACTAACTACCACAAACAGGAACACTCTCATATCTGACCCTCTTGGC
>NW_022103906.1:99703435-99745101 GCF_000313985.2 Echinops telfairi | reverse complement strand
GTGCACAAGTTTAAAGCAACCAATACAGACTGAAACCAACCTTTGGAATCACACGTCTTTCATCCCCTCTGTGTAAAAATGGCAAGAATGGAAAGACTGATAAAACATTCTGGAAAGTTCCCTTAAACTCGGTCACATCTGACTGGAAAGTTCCCTTGAATTAAAAAGTCCGATCTGACTCCTTTTCCACAGATGGCAACGCTTGCACACACACAATGCCAGCCTCTGTTCTTCACCCAGGGAGTGTGGCTACCCTTGCCCGGCCTGCCGTTCTCTGACCACGGGGATTTCAGTCCACAAATGATGTCTCTTCTTGAGGGTGGAAGTCAAACCGCAAAGATCACTTCTCAATGAAGTCTTGGGATGTTCTCAATCACACCAACTCAATTTCTCCTTCACCTTCCTCCTCATATTACTACCCTGGGGCACTTGACAGACCACATTTCACACAGGGCGCGCTCCATCTAGAGATTGTGGCTCACCTGGGGACAGAAACCTAGTCCCACTCAGACCTTGTGTGTTCTCCATTATCTCCTGAGAGTTGACAATATCATCAATAAAATAAACCCTCAAAAAATCGGATCATGCCTAGGCTGGTGTCCCAGGATTTGATACCATTGATAAAATATGCAAATGAAGTAGGGGAAGCAACAAATGTGACCTATTGTTGTCACTAACTTTCCCTCTTTTCTCCTCCTGTCCTCTTTTCCCAACCTCTTTTCCTCCAATTCATGCACACATGGTAGGAAAGATCCTAGTAAAATGACATCAGGTCCCTGGAAGTAGCTGTCAAGAACGCAAGCAGTATTCAGCAATTCTGCTACAAAAACGAAAACTTAGGTACCATTGACGCAAGCCATGATCTTTCCAGCAGCCTCCTACGCACACAAAGCCAGACAGATAGGGAAGACTACAGCACAATTAGTGCCTTTGACTTGTGGTGCTGGAGAAGAATGCTTCAAGTACCAAAGGCTTCCGGAGAGAGAACAAATCCGTCTTGGGAGAAATAGTCAGAAGGCTCCTGTAATAGTTATATAATTGTCAACTTAAGGATTAAGCATGTAGGGGTGGAGTCTAGCCTGTCAATCAGGTCATAGCCAATGTGGCTTCTGTGTGGGCATAGCCTTCCCCTGAGGATTCTGGGAATTCTGGTATTTCCTCCTTGGAGGTGGGAGACTCTGCTCACACCCTGGGAGACATGGCAGCTGACAAGAGACATGGACCCACCCTGATGCAGAGACCGCTGCCAGCGCTGAGATGTTTCCAATGACACTGGATCCAAGGACTTTCTACCCACTAGCCTGTGATCGTCTACATTCAGCATCATTCATGTGTTTTGTGAGTCTGAAGAGGACTTTATAGATTGGTATCAGACTTATGGGCTTGATCTGGACTGGGCTGGGACGTTTTCTCAATGTTCAATTGCTCTTGTATATAAATCTCTTTCTTATACAAATATGTGTGTCCATGGATTTGTTTCTCTAGTCTACCCTGACTAATACATTATGGTACCAGGAGTGGGGTACTGGAAAAACAAATCAAAGATGCAGAGTAGATGTTTCTTTGACTTCTGCCTTGTGGTAATGTTCCTTCTTTCACTAGCCAGAAGTCAGATATATCCCTGTAGTTTACTGAGTTGTTTTCTGGAAAGGATATGGGAAGTTAAAGTTCTGATTATTCTGTTTGGTTGTAGTCTTTGATTATTCCTGTTTTAAATGGTGAGAATGAATGTGATCAACGTATATTTTGAGCTCAGGGGTAGAAATCGCCATTTGAATTTTTCAGAAACCATGCTTGTTATAGAAAACGGTTGACAGAAGGTCAAGATGACTGTCAGAAAGCCTGACTCTGCCTTGATACTCCCAAGAGCCCTAATCCCATATTTTTGTATAAATAGAATAGTTTAGGTAAGGATTTAGATAAGCTAAATTAGGATTGAACTTGACTGTTTTAAGAATTGAGTTTAGTATCTGATTCTACTTTGTTTATACAGATTTCCTCTGTTTATTATTATTGATAGAAACGTTTATTGGGAAGTATAAAAATAGAGAGTTTTTAAGCCCATTTGTCGTCAGCCATTAAAATTGGATCTTTAGATGGGTTTAGGACTCACCAGCAGAGAAGGTTCTGGAGAACTCAAGACATTTGCATTCCAAGAGACTTGCCTGGGGACAAGATTGACAGATTGAAGACAATAAAAACAAAATTAACTCTTTAGATTTGGAGTTTGAACTCTAGTGGTTTCTTCAGAAGCTGGAAAAAATCTGGAACCATGAAGAAAATTCCTCTCTAGGACTGAACATTAAAGGAAGCCTGTGGACAGGCTGAAATGCTTGCTAGGTGACCACCTGGATTCGCTTGTTGAGTGGAAGTGGGAGAAATGCAGCAATACAGACATGGGTTGAGTTTGGGCACTGACACCAGTGGACCTGGTTTATAGGAGCTAGAGGAGAAGATGAGAGTGGGTTGACTGGTCTGAAGTTCATGACCTAGCACAAGGGACTAGGGTTATTGAGAATTTGTGATGGGGCCATGGTCTAAGGCAAGGTGACCAATAGACACCCTGGTGAGGCTAAGAGAATCAGCCCACACTGAGTTGACCAGAACCCAGCCGGATGAAGAGAAGACTTTTGAGCCTGTGAACTGGTGCATATTGCTATTGACTTTATGGATGGCCTGTCCTGATTTGACTCTGCCAATGGATGCGGATTTCACAAGGTTCCAACTGGAATGGAGATTCTTCATGTCAAAGAATATGATTGTCTCCTCACAGCATTGGGTTGCTGTAAATTGGCAATATAGAAATTGGATACCCAAAATTGGGAGGATAAAGGCATGAAGTGGTTGGCTTACAAACTTTCATAGTTGGTGGAATATATTCATAGGATTTTGTATCAAGGTGTAGGTGTTACTTAACTGCAATTGTTAAGCATAGGATAATTTTGCTTTGTTCACTTATAAAATGTTATGGTTCAATGAGAGTGGCACATATTGAATTGTATGCATTTTAGTTTTATCCTGTTAGGTACGGATATGATTTTATTATTGTTTGTTTGAAAATTACATATGGTTACAGAGTTATGTGAAAGTGTCAAATTGACAAGGGGTGGTCTGTGGTAGTTATATAACTGTCAATTTAAGGATTAAGCATGTAGGGGTGGAGTCTAGACTGTCAATCAGATCATGGCCAATGGGGCTTCTGTGTGGGCATAGCCTTCCCCTGAGGATTCTGGGAATTCTGGTATTTCCTCCTTGGAGGTGGGAGACTCTCTGCTCACACCTTGGGAGACATGGCAGCTGACAAGACACATGGATGCACCCTGATGCAGAGACCCCTGCCAGCGCTGAGATGTTTCCAATGACACTGGATCCAAGGACTTTCTACCCACTGGCTTGTGATCTTCTACATTCAGCATCATTGCATGTGTTTCATGAGTCTAAAGAGGACTTTATAGATTGGTGTGAGACTTATGGACTTGATCTGGACTGGGCTGGGATGTTTTCTCAATGTTCAATTGCTCTTGTATATAAATCTCTTTTTTATACACATATGTGTGTCCATGGATTTGTTTCTCTAGTCTACCAAGAATAACACAGCTCCTTAGACATAAGGATAGAGAAACGTTGTCTCTCATGTTTTGGACATATTATCGGGGAGACCAGTCCATGGCAAAGGTCATCATGCTGGATACAGTGGAGGACCCTGGAAAAGAGAGGATGCTCCAGCGACCCCAGCAAGGGTGGCCTGCGGGCTTGTCTCCAGGACACTGTGTCAGATGACTCTGTTTCAGGAAGCTGCAAAATACTCTCCAGGGAGCTGTTAAAATTTCCAGAAGAGAGATTCTGATGACCCGTTTATGAACAGTCAGGTCACAGGGACATGGTCTTTCAGGGAAACGGCAATCCAGGCAGCTCAGGGACTTTGCAAAGAATATTCCAGACAATGAAGACCCTGAGCAGAGGCTTACAGGCTGGCAGTTCATTGTCTTGGGGGACTCCAGACACCTACTGTAGTTAGAGCCTGGGCTCTATGCAGAGAGCAGCCAAGGGAAAGGAATACGGATTTTATGTGAGGGGCAATGACAAGATACTCCGTGGACCACTGAGGGCTACTCCAAGGTCAAGGACCAGGGGCGCTTCCTCAGAAGGTACGGTCAGGCATCCAAGCCCATTGAACAAGAAGCCCCTGACACCGCTCCATTCTCTCCCTGGTGGGAGACTCCATCACACTGGACATTCTGGCCTGCTCTCCGCACTGCCAGAGGGGATTGCAACTCACAGCAGCTCTTTAGGGCAGGCCGGTGGGACGACCCCTGTGGGTTTCTCAGCATCCTTTCATGGAGTAGAGAGACTCATCTTTCTCTCGAGGAGCAGCTGGAGGGTTGGAACTGCCGACCTTGCAACCAGCAGCCCAACACACAGCCCACAATGCCACCAAGATGGCTGCCTCCTCACTCGGCCTTTCTATCTACACCTCATGGTCCAGGGAGGTCTGGATATGCTCGCTACCAATGTGGCCAGGATCTGGGTCCTCTTCCTCCCCAGGAAAGCTCATTTCTCAAGGGCACCCTTCTTCTATGAAGACAAATCAATTGCATGGAGACCGTGGAATTCAGGAGACATGAATTGTCCATACACTCGCTCCGACCCTCCACCCCCCAATTCAGCAGAGTTTGGATCTTTTCAAGTGTTTTAAAAACCATCTGTACATGGCACAGTGTTCTTGCTAATGCCCTTTAAGGGCCAAATTTTCAAAAATGGCAAGTACATTTGTTTGTGGTCTCCATGTGTAGTTTTACAGGCGGGTATAAATACTGTAACTGACAAAGCAAGGTGTTTTCTTTGCAAACATTTACACTCGGGATCAGATGGGCTGTACATTAGAACTGTCATTCTAGTAGTCTAATACAAGAGAGAAAGGCCACTCTCAGCCAGGGGCACGCTGGACAGATTGGATCGGGAGGGGGCTCTGAATTCATGCTTCTCAGAATATTCTCCTTAGCAAGACCAGGAACGCTACTGGCCTGGGCTGCCCATATGGCCACAGGAAAACCAATGTAGCTTGTTCTCTGACTCAGGTCCTCTCTCCTTCTCCATATCCCATCATGCCTCAAGTATAACCAGACAAGCCATCCTACACATCATTCCCGTCTGCACCCCCCAGGTCCGACGGTCACTTATGTATCAACTCCAGCATCCTGAATGTACTGGAGGGCCACTTTGCTTGAGCAATTGGTGTGGTCTCTGATTTCAAGCATCCATGCACCCCTCTCCCTCATTATCCCCGAAACCAGCGTTGTTTCTTGCCTGCCTTCACCGTGGAGCTGCTCCAGAGTCCAGGGGAGGCCTTTCCTGCCGTCCTTAGAACTCCTACCAACCGGGCCATTCCCACACACATTCTCCTTCCGCCCAGCCCCCCACCCCCCTACACACACACCCACGTGTGCAGTCTCTCACAACCCAGGGCAGCAGGTCCCCTTTTTACCGGACAACTCAGAGATGTGGAGAGTTTCCTGCCAATCAGTGCAGATAGTTTTGAAAGAATCCAAAGCAAATTGGAAGTTTAAAGACTGGGTTTGGTCTTTGAGTTCCTCTGTTTCCAAATCATGTTCATCTAGGCTCTAATCAGGGTGGAAAATTGGCTGAGAGGTACCAGGACAGCAGGGCCAGGAGTTCAAAGCTGTAGGTGCCCTTTTGGATCGGCCGTGTCTATTCTGATTGGTCTAGCCCATTCCCTGCTAGGTGTTCAGTATTTTAAATCTCCTCCCTGGAAGAAACTATTGAAAAGTACGCAGAGTGAGATAAACCTGGGAATCCAGGTGGCAATACGGAAGGAACCAATGACAAGCTTTTAGAGTATACCTTAGTAGGTATTGCGAGCAGGTAACCATTTGGTTACTAGGATGGTGGTGTTTCCTATGGATGGTGTTCAGAAACAGGCCTGGTGATCAGCTTTCAGTAAACCACGGCCCTGTAACCCTGGGCGACAGCTCTGCTTGGCCAGATAGGGTCCCCACAAGGTGGCTCTACCACACTGTGAGCCGTGCTGGCGAGAAGCAGGAGACACTGTGCTGGAGAAGAAAGCTGGCTGCCCCGCCTGCTACACTTTCCTGGTGAGGCAGACAGGGCATCCGAGGGAGGCAAGCATGAAGGACTGTTGTAGAAGTGGTTCCCTAGGCTCCGGGAAGACACACGTGGAGTCTCTCACTGCCCCTGCTCCTGTGAGGTCTCCTTCTCCCCAGTGACACACCCCTGCTCTCAACCACGCTCACAACTACTTGTGGCACAGCGGTGACACGCTGGGCTGCTAGCTGCACAGTTAGCAGTTTGAAACCACCAGCCGCTCCTTAGAAGAAAGCGAGGCTTTTCTACTTCCTGAAAGAGTAGAAGCCGAGTCAGACACCTCCAAGGGCACATCCCCCTGTCCTGTCCGGCCGCTAAGCCTCAGAATCAAGTAGAGGAGTGAGTTTGGTTTGGGTGCTACCCTCCTGATGCTGTGTGCACACGCATTACACCGTCCGTGTTCTCCCAGGAGAGCCTGCCCCTATGCTCTGCACCCTCACCCTCACAAGCACCTGTTGAGCCAAATGAACGTTCTAATTTGAATCACTGGACGTAAGCAGGAGGACAGAGCCCGTCTGCTCCCTTCACTGTGGAAGTTCAACAGGTTTTGAGTGTCCGTCAAATAGCTTACACGTAATAAATATATGTTGACAAAATTAATTCATTAATAAACGGGGAGAGTAAAGCTTTCCTGGATTGGGAAAACAAAAATCCTTCCCCACCAATAATGCCCGATTCTCAGATAAACTCAATTTTATCATCACCCATAAAAGCCTCAGCTTATTTGAGCAGCAAATATTAGAGTTATTGGATACATACCCTCAAACAAATTAATGACGAATTGCTCAACTGAGAACTGGATTAGTCAGTATGTCTGGCTTGGAAGCTTCTAGCGTCATGAAAGTTAGCATTGGTGGCTTGAAATTTTCCAGTACATTTTCTCCAGGTTTAGATATTTAAAAAAATAAGGGGGGAAATCTAATTCAATCTTTTTTTTTCCCCTGCTCCCTCCCTCTCTCCCTCCCTCTAGCATTTCAACATTCCGCTTCGGGATCCATCACTCGTGCGTTCTCCAAGGGAAGGGAAAGGAGACTTTCCCTCCAGTGGTGTCTCGTGTCAGGGTGAGAAGCAGAAATGCTCTCCTCCCTGGAAGCCATTGCGAGACGCTGGGAGCCGAGCAGCCCGGCTTCTCTGGGGCAAGAGTCAGGTCGGAAGTTCGGTCACCTGCCAGACCCTCACAAGGCCACACAGTCCTTGGTGGAATATTGCCAACAGCCATTAATCAAATGCTATCTAATTGTACTAATTAGCGTACCCTTGAGGGTGTCCGTGTGTGGAATTTGGAATGTCTTTTGCTGATGAGCTGCCCTCGTGAAGTTTGGGTCTTGGTTCCAGGAGGCTCTGTCAGAGTGGAACGAACAACGGCCACTTTTCCGAAAGCTGGTGAGCAATGTGCCCAAGAGCACGTTGCTGCCAGTGGCCGGCTGTCCCAGCCAGGAGCAGTTCAGGGACACTGACGACCCAGGCTGAGTGGTGATGTCAAATGTTCCTGTCCTGAGCCTACTTCTGACTAGGCTTCCCTGCTAAGCCTCACATCTGGACAGCAGTACAGACTCCCACCCTTTGGGAAGCACTCCACCAGGTTTGACCAGAGACATAAAGGTCTAACCCTACTAATTGGTGTCTAGAAATAAAACGAACACTACTGAATCTTTATTTACTGTGGCCGAGGAGAATGCTTACTTTAGTTTATAAATAAACACTGTGAAAACAACTCCATGACAAACAAGTGTGTGTTGGAATCATTGTAGAGTAAATCAGGAATACACCTGGCTTTGCTTCTCAACCTTGCTGGGAGACCGTAAGCACCTGGAGGAAACAAGGAACATTGGGCACCGGTCCCTGACAGCTCTGCGCTCACCGCCCGGCATGGAACCAAGAAGGCAGTGGCCTTGAGAGAAGAGTCTCCCTGAGCACAGCCTCTGTGGTTCTCCCTGGGCCTCTGCCCTGGCCCCCAAAGCCTCAGATCATCTGTTCCAGCATTTTAGGTGTTGTTCAACTCAAAACACAAACGCTCACATTGAATCTGCGTGTGCAGGGACAGTCTGCTGGGTGGTCAGTAACTGCAGGTCCAAGGTAATGTGTGTCCCACGAACAAACACTGCGTACTGTACTCATTGGTACACCACCTTTTATGGGAATCTGTTTCCACACCACGAGAAGCCCCCAAATCTGAGGCAGCTTCCTGGAGAGGCCCTGGAAATGGACACAGTTCTTCTTTGAATTTGAACTCCTTTTCCAGGGACCTGATCCGGCCTGGGAAGCCTGCCTGGCGCTGACTTCCACACAGAGCCTCGGCTGCTGCTGTTGGGTGCTGGAGAGCCGGCCTCTCCTCACAGCGGCACTGCGGTGAGACCAGGAGAGACACTGCCCAGACCTGTGCCGTCCGTGAAGTTCTTGTTAGATTTGAACCCACTGTCGCAACCACTGTGTCGATAATCCATCTCCACGAGAGTCTCTCTTTGGCTGCCCCTCTGCTTTCCCAAGCAGGGTGCCGGTCTCCCCCGAGAGCGTGTCCCCAGGACTGGAACGGAGTCCCAGCCCCCTGGCTTCTAACTCCACTTCTTCTAAGACAGATCGGCTTGTTTTCTGGCAGCAAACATCTCGCTGTGAATGAAATTCTGGAGGATGGTTGTTTGAAGTTTGCCTTTATTTCCATAATTAAAAAGTACTCCGTTGTTGAAATAATTTGGTGTAGAGACTCATGGGATGGTGTTTTAGTGGGAAGAACATAGGCGCTTGAAACCAGAAGACCCTCTGAGGCTGCGTCAAAGGGGCGGGTGCTTCCATGTACTGCAGCCAAGGGTGTCAGAGGCTGCACGTTCCGTCTAAATGAAAGCAAGCAGCAAACAGAACAAGGCTGCCCTGCGGCACTCGGACTGGGGCGGCCCCGTGTGATACGGAGCAGAACTGCATGGTGGGGGCCTGGGTGGGGTTCGGGGTGACCTGTGGGGCGGCTAACAGCAAGGCCCGGAGTCAGAGCCTCCCAGCCAACCCACAGGAGAAAGGAGGCTGTGTGCGCCCCAGAGACTCCAGGCTCAGGAAGCCCAAGGGGCAGTCCTACTGGCAGCAGGTTTGGGCTGAGGGGTTATTCTGCATGGAAACGGATTCCCAGGGCTTTTTGTGCAGAGCGTCTGGGTGGGGTTGAGCCACCTGCTTTTAAAGTAGTCGTTCTGTGCAGCTGTTTTCACTCCCTGGGACTGACTATCCTATCCTTCAAATGTCCTTGTCTTTTACACACACACACACACACACACACACACACACACACACACACACACGCCCTCGCCCTCACTCCCCGCCCCGGCTGTAGGACTTCGCTTTGCGGTGCTGTTCTGAGTGAGTTGATGTCTTACAGCTCTCAGCGTAGTCACCATCATCCATCAGAACTTCTGACATTGTACCGTCTAGGGGAGGGCGATAGTCACTTAATGGGCCTGAGCCCTGGTGGCATATTGGTCACCTATTAGACTGCTCATCACAAGGTCAGCTCTTCAAACCACCAACCACTCCAGGGGCAGAAGACAAGGCTCTCTAATCCCAGAAAGCACCATGGGCTCAGAAACCCGCAGGGGCAGCTGTACTCTGTCCTACAAGATTGCTGTGGCTGGCAGTTACTTGGCCGCGGTGAATTTGTTTTTGGGCGTTTGGGGTTTAGGACAAGACCTGTGCTTGTGTCTCCCTGTAGTGCTGCAGTTCGCTTTGTGTCCTGCCCCCTCGTTCTCCTCTGGGTACAGTGGTACCCGTTCTGAGCCATGATCCCATTGACTAAGTGTGCTGGTGGCTTTTTCTTAAGTGAAACAGGAAGGTGGGCCCCGCCTGAATTGGACGGAGTTCCTTCTACAGGTGGAATAAGGTGGCATGTTGTGCCGCTGACCCGACTCCCGAGGCCTAGATGGAAAGCCATTCCTCTGTGACAGTGGCCCTGATCCCCAGCCTGGTCCACAGAGCTGCTCCGCCACCTGCTCTCTGAGCAGGGCTGTGGCAGACCAGTAGCGAAATGCTCACCTGCCTTGCAGGAGATCAAGATTCAGGTTCCTGCCAATGCCCTGCAAGGCAGCCACCACCTAACGGTCAGCAGAGGACTGAGTGTCGCCTGCTAAGGATGATGGACCGGGGAGAAGCGCGGGGCTGTACTTCTGAAACGGCAGTGTTGGCAGCATTTAGCTCCATCGCCCACGGGTAACCGCTGATCTCGGCAGCACACACTCGCTTATCTATCTCATAGGCCCCGAAACACTTCTGCACATAGCGGTTTTCCGCAGGTGTGCTTTCCTACTACGGTAGGGCAAGGGCGGCGGCTTATTTCACGATGCAGCCCTTCAGCCTGGGACAGTGCCCAGGAGACGCGAGATAAACGGAATGCACTGAGAAGGAAACCTCTGCGTTTTCATCAAGAAGATCCCTCCGTAGGTTCACACTTCTGTACAAAGAGCAGAAAAAGAGAGTGTTTGCCATCATGGAAACCAAAAGAAAAGCACATTTCGGAGGCCACTGCTCTAGTGTAACTGTGGGCCCCTTTCCCCGGGACCTACCTGCCCGGAGAACCAGGAGTGAACTGGACTTGGGGGCAGAAGCCTGGCTTGAAGGTGAATGCTCATGGGAGCCTCAGCCCTAGCCCCCCATCCCTGTGCTCGCCATGCTGTGGAGACTGGGGCTCCACACCAAGGAAGCCCTGACAAGGGGGGCGGGGCCAGAGGAGGCAGGGGGGGTCCGTCTCCCCCCATGTCTTTCTCAGCAAGCCCCGGCTGCCACACTGCTGGAGTGAGAGGCTCTGGATGTGCCAGGGGTGAGAAGACAAGGAATGCCAGCACTGTGCAGCGTCTCACACCCAACGCACCCCTGCCCTTGGCCGCATCGGTTCAAGGACCAGGAGGCTTGTGTTATCTTTGAAGGGCACAGGCAGAAGGAGGTGATGTCCCTTGGGTTCATTATGTGTCTAACACTTTTTTTTGGTCAAATACCAAATAGTTGTCTATTTTTCTTTCACCTTTCAACTCATCCAAAAAATAGACTATTTTGTTTTTCATAAGTTTAATTTCCTTCCTCCGTCTCCTCTCCCTCTCCCCGCTCTGGGCCCCGGCTGGCCTAATACCATGCACCAGGCCTTCTACTGGTTGGCCAGTAGAATCCAGTGGCATTTACGCGGGCTGGCCACGGTTTGTCTGGTTTCCAGGGTTACAAAGGAAACCGCATTTGGAGAAGCTAAGGAAGACTGCTGTATGAACTGATTTGAAGTGAAAATTTTCTCGACATTTCACGTCAAAATCCGATTGTGTCGAGTACTGATGCGGCTGAATACCAGGGTTCTGCTGTGTAGCTACAGAGCAGCTTCAGGCATTGCCCCTCTTTAAACTGAGAGAATGTCCCCCCAATTTGTCTGTAACAAAGAGAGCTATTTTAGGGGTCATGGGAAGCAAGAATGTTGCTTTTATTTTCTATTTCCAAGGATGCCTCAGATAGATCTTCAGCACAGAACAACTCAAACCAATAATGCCGTTTCTTTTCTGTGGGGAAAAGGCAGCTTCTTATTTTTATGTTAAAGAGTTGTCAAGATACTTATATTTTTCATAGCATTAAAAGTTTTTTTATTATTCTGCTTAATTGTACACTGAGATTTCAAAACCAAATCTGCCTCCTTGCCAAAAAAAATCTTTGTACTATGTGCATTTCACACTGGCTTATTATAATAGGGTTTCTCATGGGATCTAGGGTTCTGGCATCTGCTTTGTTATGATATTATAACAATAATTAACATTTAGCACTTACTGTATAGCCAGGCTTTGATCCATATTTTTAACAAAATGTAATAACAATGCTCATTCACACAGCATCTTTCATCCCAGCTCCTCAAAGTACTTGGCAGCATCGTATTATAACGGAGAGCACTGCATTCACTCAGAAAACCCTCCCAACGCCCCCATGGCATCTCTGCACAGCAGGCATGCTTTGGGGGGAAAGGCAGGGAAGAAAGGTCAAGGACAGCAGAGCCAGGAATAGAATCGAGTCCATCTGACTCCTTGGTCAGGGATTCCCCCAACCTCGACGACACTGATTTTTAAAATAAAGTAGATAGAGAGAGTGGAGAGAGAGGCATGCATCTTATTCCAACAGGGACTAGATTTGTGTCTATCCAGAACATCTTGCTCTGTCTTCTGAAATAAGCCCTTTGAAAAAGAGCTATGACTCCATGATGAGGTGTTGGTTCAAAAAATATTAAAAAACACCTATTCTCCTCCCAGGCGCTAGGTGCTTTTTCTTTAATAAAGGGGTTGGAAGGGAGAACAAAAAGTAGTATCTCTTCAGTTTTTCTAAGAAGGCTCATCAGTAGACTGCCCGCCTTTTTTGAGTAGATGATCAGTAATCGATAGCTCACCTCACCACTTGTTTGAGTAGAGCATACAGAAGGATCAGTTTTGCCTGTAGCTACAGTTGTACTTTTCTCCGTGAGTCCCAACTCTCAACCCCCTGCTTTTCAACTACCGATTCGCCTCACAAAACCTCAATGAGGCCACCATGTCATTTCCATTTAATAGATGAAGACACTTAGCTCCAGGCTCAAATGACCAGCGAGTGACTTCTTCAATGGATCTGTTTGCATCAAGCGATGTCTTCTATCCAAAAGAAAGCCAATCATGATGTTAAAGGTTGGATAGATTCCGGGATAATTAGTCATGTTGATAAGCCAACAGATTACAATTGCCGCTCAAATTCAGAAGGAAGAGCTTAACTATTGAAGGGAGATGACCAGTGTGCCATCTGCTGAGCGTTGGACTGCTACCGCAAGGCTGGCAGCTGGCTTCCCGACAGCCTCAGAAACTCTACAAGTGGAGCCAAGAACAATCCTGGGGCCTTCATCCCCCCACCCCCTCCGTTTGTCATGATGTTGCTCATTGGCCCGATTGTGTGAGGTTTTTGCTCTCTTTACATTGGAATCTAATTCATACTGGAGGCTGAGCGTTTGATCTTCCTCAAGATCTTCCACATAGTGTTAGGTCTGAAGCTTGTTGATGGGTCTTTCTCTAAGCCGACTTTCTTCTCCATATAGCACAGCTTCCCAATAATTTGCTCAGCATACAGACTGAATAAGTACACAAGGATACAACCTTGCTGCACACCTTTCCCTGTTGAAAACCACCCGGCATCCCCTTGCCCTGTTTGAACGACAGTCTCTTGTCTCTTGGTCTATGCACAGGTTCCACATGAACACAATGAAGCCTTCTGGATTTCCCATTTGGACAGGCCATCCTTAGTTTGGTAGAGCCACACTTTGAAATAGCTTTGCATGGCCAATAAACCCAGGTAAGCCTGGGTCTGCTGTTCTCTGCTTTCGGCTGAGACGCTCTGATATTAACAACCATATCATTCTGCATGATCTTCTTAATCGGGCTTGCATTCTGGACAGTTCCTTTTGGGTGTTCTCCTGCAACTGGTTGTGGATGATATGCAGGTGAATTTTTCTAACATGATAATCTTCAATCATTCCCATGGTCCATTGAATCACCTTACTTTGCCTTGGTCTTCGTCTGGATCTCTTCCAATTGGCTTGCATGACAGCTGGATGCCCAAGTTCTCGACTTTAAAAATGTGAGTGTTTCCAACCTGCATCCAGTTGTTGAAATATCGCCCTCAAATGGTATTCTATGAGATGTCTGGAACCATGTTTTTTTAACCAGTGTGTTTAGTGTGGCTGGGGCCTCCTTCACCATGACCATCCGTTCTCGATTCAGAGGATGCCTCGTGAGATGGTGGAACGCCAGCCAGTTCTTTTGGGGACAGTGACACAGTGACTGGGCCTGTTCCTTCCATCTGCCTCTGGCGCTTCCTGCATCAGTCACCGGTTTGCCAGAGAAACCGTCAACATTGCCGCTCTTGAGACTCGAATGTCTTCTTTCCCCCAGAGCAATCCATGATGTGCTCTTCTGCCTTGGCTTATAAATGCCTTATTTGTAAAGCATTATGGATAAAGTATTTAAATATAATGTGTTACAAACAGTGCTTTGTTTTGTCTTCCCAAGCTGCCTCTGGGAATCTCTTGTTCAGCTCTTTGACTTCATCATTTCTTCCATATGCTTTAGCTACTCTGTGATCAAGAGCAAGCTTCAGAAGTCTCGTGACATTCATTTTATCTTATTTAAAATTTATCCCTATCTGAGTAGTGATGGTGAGCATTAGTAGTAACGGTGTTGGGGTGAGCACGTATGTAGTGCTGGTTGATTGGGATCCGCGTGTAATGGATGGAGAGAGAATCTACGTACCAGGAAAACATGGCTAGTGAGTGATTTCCTGACGGGATACGTCTGCATCAACCTCTCTGCTGTGCCCCTTTCCTTCGCCCACAAGAGAGAGGAGAGAAGAGAATGTCAACTTCTGTGACCTGGAGCAGGGGCGGCACTGGAGAAGGAAGTCCTGTCCCCTCTCTTACCAGGCTTCAGTCTCCTTCTCCAAGCACAAGAAGTTCCCCTGAACCCACTGCTTCTGACCCTGTGCTACCCTCATTCCCATCACTGTCAGCACGGGAACAAGCACTGTCAGAAAAGGACTGACTCAATGACACACACTGCCGGCCTGTCCACAAGCAGACGTCCTGTTCCATGTTAAAGTAAATCTAGCCCAGATCGACATTACCAATGCCATGTGCATCCTGCCAGACCTTCATGCTAGCACATTCTCCTTCCACGTGTAAATACAAATAATAACACTCATCAGCGCAGATCTCAGGAAAGAGCTTTCCCCTGAAATCACAAAGCAGAAAAACGTGTTTGGCTCTCATCCAATGCCCCAGAGTCCATGTGAGAAGCAGGAGCGTGTATCAGTGTAATCCACAGCAAACGTCGTCTTACCACTCCTCCACCACCCCCACTCCCCAATGCAGCCTAGCAGCCATTCCAAACTGACTTGCAGAGACCAGCACACTGAGTAAACCAAATAGAATCCCATTTCTTATCACTTGGGCAGTGAGCAAGGAGAAGTTATAAATATTACAATTTACCTAGAATGATCAAATGGCACCTCAGTACCAACCCGGGTTCCTGAATCCAATCGTGTTTCCTCTTAAATAGAACGTTTTGCCATTCAGATGAACTTGAAAATGATGCAAGTGAGACCGATGCCATTTTCACTTGTCCCCGCAGGATGGGTGGCATTATCGTCTCATAGTCCTTGGGATAGCTTTTTTATTTTGGGAAAGATCCTCATACCCCGGTCTTCCTAGAGCAGTTAAATTACAGTTTTTCATATGAAAAGCTTTACTCTAAAAATAATAAGGAAACGATGCATCGTGTAAGCAAAAAGCCAAAGCTCTCTGCATGGATTTCCGGTCACAGTGCATGCCAGTGATTCAGTCCCTGAGAGGAGGCTGAGCGGGCTGCGAGCTCAGACATTTGGGTGCAGGTGCTGCCCCAGCACCGGGAGTGCTGAACAAGCCCGGCATCTGAGCCTCATGTGTTCGCAGCTAAGATGAGCACACGCCGGCTTCCGAAAGATGCTAAGCTTCTGCCTGCCCCCCTCCCCAACGCAAACCAGACAGGGTTCTGTGGATCGGGCCAGCAGCACCTTCCCTGGGAGCTCCCCCTGCCTCTTACTCCCAAGCAGAGAGGGCCGCAGACCCACAGCCTGGGCTTCTCTGGCTGCTATGGACGTCTAGGGAACAGAAAGGGGAAACTCCGCTGAAAGACCTGTTGCTTATGATTGGACCCAGTACCCTGGGTGTTTCCCCCACTTCCTTGGGCAGGAGGTGGCAGGGCTGTGGCAGACTGGTGCTGGCAGGCAGCATGAGAAAGGGTGCTGCGTGTGCAGTGGTGAAGGCAGGTGTGATCAACCCAATGCAACCATTTCCCCCATTTCCTGCTCACAATTCAAAAGGACAAAAAGGCCATTTCAAAACTCAGTCTCAGGTTGGCAGAATTGTTCATCCAGAGAACATGCTGGTTCATCAAGCTGATTAAACACGGAACATTGGAATGGGAGGACAGCCAGCCACACAGTGCGGGAGCTGCGCTGGGTCTAGAACGCGCTCCTCAGAAAGGCACTGGGACTTTGCTGTGGGTTGGAGCACCTGCCTCCCCCTCACAAGGTGGTGTGAGGGCCAAGTGTGACCCTGGGAGAAAGAACGGTGACCTGGCTCCATCAAGACCACGGCCCGGAACATCCTGGGGTCCCTGTGAGCCACTCTCCCTCTCAGTGTCCCTCTCCCTCCAGATCGACGGGCCTCTGCCCTGCAGAGAGCCAACCAGAAGGCCGGCCTCCATGTGACCTTCAGAGCAGGACCCCAGTGGACGCAGTTCTGTGGGATGCCATCCCTGGTTGAGCCTCCCTTGGCAACAATGGGGAGAGGTATTCTCCAGCCCCTGATGAAGGTTTGCAGAAATGTGCTACAAATCAGAGCTGCCTCCTGGAAAGATACCTGTGTGGGAGCAGAGGGTGGTAGGCTTGAACTTGTAAGATGGCATCCCTTCCGACTCTTCCAAACAGGGTCACCTATTACTATGAAAATTAATGTAATAGGTTTGGCTATTTCTCCTAACACAGAGGCAAAAGAGCCACATGAGATTACTTTGTGGCATGATAGAACTTCCCTATCTAGTTCATAACCCTGGGGAGATCTGGAAATGCGCGGATTTTGATTTGATCAGTAATGAACTGGTAAGTGATACAGCTTTCTGCGGCATAATGACTGTATTAATTTGCAGGCTCCGGCGTGAAACCCAAATACAGGCCCTGGAGGGGAAGGACTGTTATCTAAGCAACAGCTAATATGCTGAAAATGCTCTTCAGAAGCCGCCCTGGCCTATACTGCTGCTCTGCAGTCCCGCGCCCAGCTTCGACTCCTCGGGCATCTTTAGAAATTCTTGCACAAAAAGTGTAATAAATGTTGTGCAATCGAAAGAAGAACAGGGATGCTGTTGACAAATAAGAGCCAGTTTCCATTTTCCTTTCAGATCAAAAACTTGAAAAACACATCAAAAAGGAGAAACCCTGCCTGTGCTCAGATCTACCTCCCCACCCAGCCCCCCCAACTGTTGAAGGGGAAAGTGGCATTGCTGTGATGAACACATTGAATCTGCCCCTCCAGTCGGCACTGCGCCAGCAGGGTAGACCCTTATCTGGTCCTTGGCCAGTGAGACGGTGTTTTCCAAGGGCACCTTGTCCTCTCCACAAAAATCCACTTCTGATTTTAATTTGAGTGTTAAAAAGCAGCTAAGAACAAAGTTGAACTTTGTGCATACTAAGGATTTATAACTCTATTTTCTAGGCGTCTGTATAGGCAGCGCTCTTTGAATTGTATGGATTTTATATAGTTGTCAGTGCAAGGCACTGCCTTATCAGCAGCTGAATTGCAGCCATGGCAGTATAATTATTCCATATTGGATTGGTGGGCTTTCCAATCCAATCTAGAGGACAACTGCACCATGCTTGGGGCCCGGCTCTCAGCAGGCATTGTGAAGCATTTGGGTGCCGAGCAAGGCCATTGGGACTTTGGGAAGGTTGTGCATGATCTGTGCTGTCAGCTCTGTGTAGCCGATTCTGCTGGGAAATTTCCAGGGGTGCAGCTTGCTTTCCCAGGTCTGGTAACCAAACCTGCCAGCAGGCTGACAGCCCACCCTAATGGCACACGCTGTGCCGACTCTACGTATCCATGGAACGCCAATGGCCAAAGATTCCCCAAAGAGTTGCTCTCTGCAGCCCAGGGGACAGCAGTTGCCAGTTTTCTCAGTCGGCCCCCCATTTTCACCCCGGAATCTTACTGCTGGTGTTACTGTCTGGCGCCCCTGGATCAGCCCCCACCCGTGTAATGCAGTGGGAAGGCCTCCGTCAGGTTTACTGAGCTGTGATCTCCACAAAAACACATCACCAGATCACTCTTCGGAAAAATTTGGGGTGAGTCGGAACCATCAACTTTTTGGCTAGCCATTAACCATTCTGCCACCAAGAGCCCATAAGATCTATTTCTTAATATCAAACTCACTGCCATCTCGTCAACTCTAGCTCATAGTGACCCCATGGGAGAGGGTAGAACTGTCCCTGTGGGTTTCCAAGCGTGTGACTCCTATGAGAAAAGAAAGACTCATCTTTCTCCTGAGAAGCACCTGGTAGTCTCAAACTGTCAACCTTGTGGTTGGTGCCCGATGTGTAGCCATAGCAGACTACACCAGCAGGGCTCCTGTCAGGCACCTTGAAAAAGTAAGAAGGAAAAAAGAGAAATTTTCCTATGGCGGCAACTCCTACTGTAAGCACAGCAGCCCACACGTGTTGTCTCTGTCCTACGACACTGGAGACTAGGAAGCAGAGTGGTCAGGGCACGTGCCCTAAGGACAGACTGCCTGGGTTACAAATCCCCACTGCTCTAGCAAGCCGGATGACTCTCAGCTAGCTGCTAGAATTTCTGAGTCCTTAATGTTCAAGTCTTACAATAATGTGAATGCTATATAGCAGGGGTGTCAAACTGGTGGCCCACGGGTCACATGTGGCCCCCGAAGTAATTTTTTGTGGCCTGTGAAGCTCTGATATAAAATGAAAATAGAAAAAAATTGTTATGAAGAAAATAGCACTTGGGGGAGATCGAGGCAATACCGTACACACAATATTCCCTCACTAACCCTTTAACTACTGATGTGGCCCGTGTGAATCTTGCGTGCTGTATGAAATGGCCCGGATTTTAATTGAGTTTGACACCCCTGCTGTATAGGGTTGTTGGGTCTTAAATGATTTAATCCATGTAAGTACTTAATGGTCTGCCAAGTGGTCAGAGCTCCCTAGTCTTATTAACAATACTCGTCACTCTTACATACACCTGTGGCCTTAGCATGAGAGCCATGCTTTCATCTGTAGGGATCAGCCCCTCACCAAATGGCAAGCGCTTGGAGGGCCAGAGGTACATGGAAGGCAATATTGACAGGAAGAGTCAGAAACCAGGTTGGCCGGTTTTTACATCTTGAGCAAATTGCCTACTATTTCTCTACCTCAATTACAGGAGAAAAGGAAAGAAGGGTGTAAATGAGGAACATCAATAAGACCAGCCGCAAGGGGTGGTTGTATGGACCAAAATTAGATAGCAATGAGACTATGTTCATAAATTTAAAAGCTCTTTTCAGAGACCTACCTCAAAATTATCAGGCATGCAAACATACTGGTCAGTTCTCCAAAGTCATGACTTTATCTCTGAGGATTCTCCCCTCCGGGAACGATGAAAAGGTTCTATGAAAACAGGACCCATCACTAGAATCTCCTCTTCTTTCTCCTATTCTACAAACTGCCCCATCGCTACAACATAATCTGTCCAAAACCCCTCCCAAACTTGACAAATTTCAAACCATCGGCTACAAATGGGGGACTTAGCGGAATCTCACTCCTAATGGTTTGTCCGAAGCCACCTTGAGTTCCCCTTGAAAGGACACTCAAAGTCTTTCCAAAGAGTGGTGAAAGAATGAAACAGGAAAGCATCTTCAAAGGAAAGAATTCCTTTGTTGCCTGCAAAGTTGTTCTTCTGGAAAAGTCTAAAAGCACTTTCTCATGAATGATCCCATTGACCCCACAGCAATCCTAGGCGGCAGGTATTATCAGTTTCATGTTGTCGATAGTGAAACTGAAGAAAGATGTTAAATGACCTGCCAGCAGTCAACAAAGGCCTTTTGTGAACTGGGGGTAAGCTATTCATGCAAATTCATCTTGGAGCAAAGAAAGCCCTGGAGAGAAGGAGAAAATAGGTCCTGGAAGATGCTGGTTAAATCGCTCTTTCACTAAAGGTGAAGATTGCAAATTAGATTTGCTTAAAGAACCACAGCACAAAGATAGAGTATGGGTCATTTGGGTCTTCTTAATGCTAAATGATACATGGATCCTCTAAGAAAAAAATTAAGAGTCAAATTTGGGCAATTCTAGACTATCATCCATCTTCCCACCTATGATAGCAAATAGAGTCTATCTCAGATAGCATCTGGTCTCTCTTGCCTCTAGTTCATTAAGTACATGACTAACTGAGCACTGTTCTGTAAGTAAATACCCCTTCTTTATCACCACAGATACTTGCAAGGACTCCCTGCTACCTGAGATACCATCTACAGGCTTTCAATGAAGGTAAAACCCTCTGTAAATCCATGTCCTGCACCCATCTCTCCAATATATCTCAATACTACTCCTTCTCTTTACCTGCTTCTCCATCCTTTAACTCAGAACTCAAACTCCTCCCATCCTTCAGCACCTGTGTAGATGCTGATACCTCCAAAAGACCTTTACAATTACTTCTGCCCAAATTCAACTCCTCCAACTCCGAACTTGTTGCGTAGCTAGAGACAGGAACCAGGGGTTGTTCCTCTCCATGCCAAGGCCCCCTACTGGAAGTTGGAGGCCAATAAAGGCTAAGGGGCATACGTCAATTCCAACCCCAGCCAAGGGGGTGGTACCCCTAGGTGGGTGGTACATGTGGGTTGGCTCCAAACTAGGCCAAGTGGGCATAATTCAGCCAATGGGGTCAACCAGTACCATCGACTTTGCCTCCCAGCCAAAGGCCCTATAAAGGCGGGAACTTCAAGACCATCGCTGTTTTTCCCTTCCACTGCTACTGTGTTTCTCTGCTTTCTGCTTCACTGCGCCACGCTCGCCGTACTGTGCCATGCCGTGCCAAGCTCTCTCTCTGGCTTCAGGCCACCACGTGTGGGTGTGCAGTCCTGTGAGGTTGCCCATGATCAGTGACTGTAAAACCTGAAACTTCTTCTGTCCTTCATAAAAACCCACTTGGATCACAAACCAGGCTTCTGCGGGAATGCGTTCTCGTGTGAAGCCAAGAACTGAGGTATTTCCCACCTGAGAAACCTAAAAACATCATTGGTTCAATGACGGAGCATGTACTGAGGCCCGCTTGTCAACATTGTGAGGAGGGGAGAATAGGGCAATGCCCTTGTTTATATCATTCCTACACTGGTGCTGGGAACTTGGGTTCTGTTTTGAAATGTGTGTACCAAATGACCGCAACGGGAACAAGAGCGCTTTTTTTTTTCTTTGAAAACCCTGACTAATACTATGCACATGGCAGGAGAGGTAGGAACCAAGGCAAGAACCGAGGCAGAAACAGTCTCATCTCCACGTTGCCCCAGTGGCTGACTACGCACGGGCCCATGAGGAGTTCCCCACTATGAGTACCTGGACGAGGCCAACTCTAGTTTCATTCCCGGCTGGCTGCCTTCAGCCTGCTGATTAGCTTCTGTACGGCTTCTGACTGAATATCAAAAACACGTGTAAATCACCAAGGTTTGCAAAACACTGTAATAGAATGCAGCCATTGGTGAGATTTAATATTTAATGGCCCACAGGCATTCTCCTTGGTCTTTAGGAAGGATGTGGCCAACAGAATTAAAGTCTCCCAAGGAATAGCTTCATGACTGGCATTTGCTATTAGAAATTAGAAGTTTAATTTCTACTTACAGTCCTTTACATATACGTTGTTGTTGTACAAAACACTGCCAGTCCTCAGCCATGTCACAATTGTTTCTATGTTTAAGTCCCGATTGCGGCCACTGTAAATCCATCTCCTCAAGGGCCTTCCTCTTCTGTGCTGCCCCTCTGCTCTACTGAGCATGAGTTCCTCCTCCAGGGACTGGTCTCTCCGGATACTGTGTCCAAAGTTCATGAGACCAAGTCTCACCAACTTTTCCTCTAAGGAGTATCATAGTTGTACTTCCTCTAAGGCAGATCAATTTATTCTTTTGTCAGCCCATGGCTCTTTCAATATTCTGTGCTAATACTGCAGTTAACATGCGCTGATTTTTTTTTCTTGGCTTCCTTATTCAGTGGTCAAGTTTCACCTGTATATGAGGCAATTGAAAATACAAAGGCTTGGCTCAGACTCACCTTAGCCCTCAAAGGAACCTCCTTGCTTCTCAACCCTCTAAAGTCTGTGCTGCAGGTGTAACTAATGCAACACATCCTTTGAACTCTGACTCTGCTGCTTCCACGAACATTGATTGTGGAACCAAGGAAGATGAAATCCTTGACCACTTCAATCTTTTCTCAGTTTCCCATGATGTGACCTAGTGGTCCAGTGGTGAGAAATTGTGTTTTTTTTACAGTGAGTTGTAATCCATAGGAAGGCTGTGATCCTAGAGCTTCATCAGCAAGTGCTCCAAGTGCTCTTCACTTTCGCCAAGCAAGGCTGTATCAGTTGCATATCAAAGGCTTTTAATAAATCTTCATTCAATCCTGACACACATTCTTCTTCATATAATGTATACATTCACCTATATTTTCTCAGATAGTTTTGAACAACAATAGTCTGCAAGAGGTATTCCTCTCCTTTGGGGATAGCCTCCCAAGGCCCAAGAGAGTGAATGACTAGGCCCAAGTCTCTAGCTTGTGATGCCAGAAATGCTTAAACCTGAGACTTCTGAGAATCCCCAGAACGTTCCTCATCACTCTTAGAAAAACTGGAGCTATTTCTCCTTCAATGTGTCGGAGGTGGCATTTTATTTCAAAGGGCCGATGAATTAAACAAGGGATGCCTCAAAAAAGTTATCATCTGATTAGAGGAGAATGCTCAAACATACACAATATCATTAATCTCACACACAATATCCCAATCTTCCTGAAGCTCCCCAGGAATGGTTGCTGCAGTGCATTGACAGGGAGCTGACAGAGTTCCAGGCCTGATTCAGAAGAGGATGTGGAGCAAAGGATGTCATTCCTGATGTCAAATGGATCTCGACTCAAAACAGAATGTTTATTTGTGTCTTTTGACTAAACCAAGGCATTCGACTGTGGAACGTAACAAACTATGAACGTTTGAGAAGAATGGGAATTCCAGAACACTTTGCTGTGCTCTTGAGGAACTTATGCATGCATCAAAAGGCAGTTGTGTGGACTGAAAAAGGGAATACTGAATGGCTTAAAATCAGGAAAGGTGTGTGTCAGGTTGTATCCTGTCACCATACTTATTCAATATGTACGCTGAACAAATCATCAGTGAAGCTGTCTAATCTAAAGAAGAATGCGGCATCAGGATTGGAGGGAGGCTTATTAACAACCTGTGATATGCAGATGACGCAGCCTTGCCTGCTGAAATCGAGGAGGACTGGAAGGATTGCTGAAGAAGTTCAAGGACTGCGGCCTTCAGTGTGGATTACGACTCGATGTGAAGAAGCCCAGAACTCTCACAACTGCACCAATAGGTAATAAATGGGGGGAAAATAGTTGAACTTGTCAAGGATTTTATCTTCTTGGATCCACAATTGATCATCATGGAAGCAGCAGGCAAGAGATCAAAAAAATGACCTCTTTGGAGTATTGAAAAGCAAGGATGTCACTGTGGAAACAATGCCCCTGACACAAACCATAATCTTTTCAATTGCCTCATATGCATGTAAAAGGTGGGCATTGAGCAAAGGAGGAGGGATGCATTTGAATTGTGGTGCTGGAGAAGACTACTGAAAGTACCAGGGGCTGCTAAAGGCCAGAGTGCTCTTTAGAGTCAAGAACGGCAAGACTGTCTTCCGTACATTGTCTAAGTTATCAGGAGAGACCAGTCCCTGAAGAAGGACAGCACGTTTGGTAAGTAGAAGGGCAGAGAAGGAGGGGAAGACCTTAACAGAGATGGATTGACACCCTGCTGCAACAATGGGCTCAAGAATACAAGCAACTGCGAGGATGGCTCAGGACCAAGCAGTGCTTTGTCAGCTTGTGCGTGGGGACCCTGTGGGTCACAGTTAATTCCATGGCACCTGACACAACAACAGCAGCAGTTGGAGGAGGGAAAATGAGAATTCCTTTAAGGACAAGAAGGAGTCAATAGAGCTACATGTTTCAAGTGTCACGTATTATGTTCCTTGACTTAATGGAAAGATAAAAAAGACGTATTTGAGGGAAAGCAACAAGCATTTACTGAGAAGTCCCATATTTTAGGATAAAATCACATGAATAGCATCAATCAAATAATCTCTGAATGCATCTCAGTTTGTAAACAGAAAAAAGTAGTTGAGTGCCTAGGGCAGAGAAAAAGATTAACTGGTCTTACAGGGGCCTGTGAGTTTTTAGTTTTATAGTTTGGTCGCATGAGGGCATCCTCTCTTCCCAATACATTTATCAGGCACACACACACTACAGACTCCCTCAAACGTATTCCATGTTCACCAACATCTGTGCCTTGATGTTCACAGAAGGCCATTGGTCTCTTCTTCCCACCTGAAGCCACGCCCCCTTCACAGCCGATTAAAATGCCTGCTACCACTCGATACAGAAATCCTCCAGACCATCCACAACTAGGCTTGTTCCTTCCATCCTTTATTAAAACTCACTGGGCCATTTCTACCTTCTATTGACTTTGATATTTAAAATTTTAATTTATTATTAATTGAGAGTTAATACCTATATCATCCCACGGTCCAATCACATCAAGCAGAGGTGTAACATTGCTTTTGCAAAATCAGTTTCCAAACATTCTGCTGTTTCCGGGACTCTGTGACACCGATATTCAATTTTATATGACAGCTTTTCCTGTGCCAATGTTCCCTCATCCATACCCAGCCACCCTACACGCACCACCCCAATAGATCATCATCAGCACAATCACACAGAAACACGTGTGCTGGTCTTTCTATGCCTGAAGGGCAGGGACAATGTGTTCTACATATTAAAGATGAAACTTGCCCTTCCACACTTGAAGCACTTCAGGTGCCTTGCTGCGGCTGTTCCTGGGAGCTGTGCGTTGGGTTTGTGAGCTGCAAGGAAGCACTGCCCAGACAATTGCCATCCCCACAGTCACTGCTGGGCCAGCTCTTCTTATTGAGAGTCATCCTTTCTTCACCCACCCTCTAACTCACCCAACAGATGGCCTTCTCCAGGGAATGCTCCCTTCCGGTAGCATGCCAAAGTATGTAAGGAATAATCAGACCAAACTTCTAAGATAAATTTGCTCATTCTTTTGGCAGTCCTTGATATATTCAAAATTCTTTTCTACTACTATCATTCAAAGGCGCCAAACCTTTTTGGTCTTTCTTATTTCTTATACAGCTTTCTCCTGGACATGAAGCCATTGGAAACTCCATGGCTTGGGTAGGGTGCATCTTGGTCCCCAGAGTCTCATCTGTGCTTTGTGTGAAATGTGCCGCTGGATTTCTTGACTGCCATTTTCAAGGGCATTGGTTGTAGATCCGCAGCCTTAGGCAACGTCACTTGGCAATGCTGCTGCTTCCTGGGGCCATGTGAGGACGCCTGTTTCCTTACAGTTGAGGTGTAATTCCTACTGAAGCTGCAGTGTCGCTCGTCCTCGGGAAGTGTGCCAGGTCCTCTTCACTCTGCAGCAATCACGCTGGGCCGTTTGTGTCTTGCAGCGTGCTAAGGAGCTTGTCCCCAAGTCTTAGGTGTTGCTGCTTCAATGTAACCGAGCTTCTCAGATGAATCGCTGAGCACAGAGATGGAATAAGTCTGGGGCCAGAAGACACCCCTGATGAATAGTTTGAGTGTTAAACTACACTGCAGGCTACCCCTAGTGGATTTCATGTGTTTGTATGAATGTAGATATCAGTTCGGCTTCCCCAAAGACATCTTCCGAAGTTCACCTTCCCAGAGCAGTCTGCATCCAAGGACTCATCAATTTAAGGCTTGACTCATGGCTGAAACTCAGGACATCTTTAAAGAGCCATCACCATTCCAGAGTTTTCTATAGGTTGGATTGAAGCTTTCATTGATGCTGCCTTTCGTTTCCGTTTCCCTCTCTACCCAGCCCTGCTTTCGTTTGCTCCCTGCCACCAGTGTGAATCCCATGAAATCTCAGCCAATGTCCAGAAGCAGCATTGTGAGGAAGAACAAGACATGCACATTCTGGATGAGGAGAAGGAGTCTATAGGAGGCGGGAAGGGCTGATGCTTTATCAAGGTGGCAACCACGCTTTGCCCCCTCTTCATCTCCCCTCAGAAGCCCCTGGGGACGCCGACCCAATGCCCCTTACTGTCCAGGAGCAGCCTTCTGGGAACAGCACTTCTCGGAAAGTTAAGCTGCAGATCGCTGTGTATTCATGTTGCATCCTGGTAGCTCTCGTGCCTCGACTGGGGTTGCCTGTGTGGGATGCTGCAAAATGGGCCAAAAGGCGTGGTGCCCACAAACGCCTGGGTAGGAGGCTGAGCCCAGGACTGAGATTCCCACAAGGGTAATCAACTCTTGGGGAGGTGGGGACCTACACCCTCCAGATGACAGAGAGGCTGGGGATGCGACACCCACATGGGAAAATGAGGGACAGATTGGAAAGAGAACTTGGAGAAGATAGCATGTGGAAAGGGCATTGAGGGGGGGCCCCCGGCTGGAGGAGAGCCCAGAATTTCAACTTTTATCCCAGATACTATTCAGAGATTTGGTAGCACTTTTAATTACAGGAGTGCACCACGAATGCCGATGGGTTATTTTTACTGGTTCCATTTTTAACATAATGAGTGGTGGACATGGGTAGGTTCATTTTGTATACTCAGGGGGAATGGAGCCTTTCCTGGCTCCAGATTTTCAACCTGTTGTCAATCTCTTGAGTCAGTCATCAATCCATGTCTGAAACTCCACCCCATCTGAGTTAGTTAATTGTGCCAGCCTGGTCGATAATCACGTGTGGGACTAATTGAAAGGCGGAGGGATAAATGGGTGGTGAAGCCTCGCCTTTCTAGTACTCCGGTCTCTTGTTTTGTGATGGTTGCACCGGGTGCAGCTGCCTTAGCAGTTCCCTGCTTCAGCTTGCAAGAATGACTTCCTACAAGACATCCCCAAAGAGAAGCTACATGGACCTATCCCGATGCAGCCCTGGGTGCTGGAGCAGCCGTGTGGAGACCCCTGCCAGTGTTGAGATGCTTGTTCGTTCACGGACTCAGCTTTCCTCCTGCAGTCGGCATCATTGCCTCTGTTTTGTGAGGTGGAGGACTTTGTGGACTGGTGTTGGGTCAATGGGTTAATGTTGGACTTGTGGGCTTGGGCAGCACTGGGTTGGGATATTTTCGTGATGCACACTTAACCTTCTTACATAAAACTCTCTTATACATGAGTCACTGTGGATTTGTTTCTCCAAAGGACCCAGACTAATACACCATCCCACCCCAGCCCACCCCCTCACAGAGTCACAGACAGCCCTGCTGCCTGGCCCACCTTGAGACCACCAGGTGTCCATGGAAACCAAGTGCAGGGAAATCCCACAGGGACTTTGCTTCCCTAAAAAAGTAGGGGTTTGCTCTAAAGGAACATTTCGCTTCCTCCTTCTCCTCTAAAACTTCAGAGCCAGATACAGGTGGTTCTGAACCCCCGCTTGTCCTCTGTCCATGGATGTGGCCAGACAGATGGAGAAGTGGGAAAGACACTGAGGAAACGTTGGATGAGACAGGGGCCTGTGTTAGTCCAGGTTGACCAGAGAAACAAATCATGGACATTATTATGTATATAAGAAAGATATTTATATAAAGAGTAATTGTATATTAAGAAAACATCCTAGTCCAGTCCAGAGCAAGTCCATAAGTCCAATGTAAGCCCATATGTCTGATACCAATCTATAAAATCCTCTTCAGGTTCAGGCAACGCATGCAATGATGCCAAATTCAGGAAGATCATAGGCCAGTGGGTGGAAAGTCTTGTGGATCCAGTGGCAGTGGAAGCGTCTCAGCACTGGCATGGGTCTGCACGTGGCTTCTCCAACTCCAGGGCTCTAGCGTAGCTCTATGTGGCTTGTCAGCAGGAAAACAAAGCAGAGGGTGTGTCTGCCCTCCAGTGATATCTCCTTCACATCTCCAAAGGAGTTCATCAAGCTGCAACCTGATTGACAGGCTAGACTCCACCCCTTTGCAAGTTGACAGGAAATTATGTAACTACCACAGGGCCCCAGTACATAGCCAAGGTCTGCCGTGTGATCATGAGTATGCTGCTGTTGCCTTGAAAGTGTGCAGCACACAATTTTATCACCCCTCCGCCCCCAGGTCGCACTGGACTTTCACAGTAGCTGTTAATGGGATGGGTATATACTTAGTCTTCAGCCAAAGTCTAACAAACGGCTTCCCATCTACTTTGGAGGGGTCCACAGAACACTCCTCTCCCCACTGCCCCTCCACCCCCCAACAGGGCCATCAGTTTAGTAGAAGGATCATTTTCTCGGACAACTTTTTTTGGGGGTGGGGGGGGTTGTTCATTTAATTTGGGTTTTTAATGACTTGACTTTGACACTTGGCATGCACCCTTTAAATTTTTTACTAAAATGTCAGCCTTGAAAAGAGAATTTTTAAAATATCATTTGATGAATTTAATCTAAGTGCCAACCAAAGCACAAACGTTCCCCCATGGCCCTGTTACAACATTGGAAGTTCACGATTGATTGCTTGAGAATGAGCAAACTAAGGCAGCAAAATAGTTACTAGCTCAGCAAGTGTCGGCACATACAGACAGTATGCTCACCCAGATAGTCACACCTGTGTCCTGTAACTACCAAAGCCTGAAACTTGTTAAAATTAATGAGTAAATAAAAGCAAAACCACCGAATTTGTTAGTGGCAGGCCAAGCTGCAGGGATTGTATGCTTGGGAAACGTGGAACTAAACAAGAAACTCGGCCGCGGTGCCTTTCCTTGCTGCGCAGTTGCGGTGCAGGAAAGAAAAACATAACCAGGATACGATGCTGTCAGCGATTGACTTCAGGTGCCATCTGCATAGATTCCTGGCACTATTAATCTGCAATTAACGAGGGCCTTATGTTTTATCCCAGGCAAGTCACTGTCTTCAAGTCTGAGGGAGGGGATTTAGCAGAAGGGACCGCGCAGGTGGGTGGTGAGCTCGCTCAGCTCAGAAACAAATAATTCTGCTTTTCGATACTGAATCACTGGTATGTAAGCTGCTCTCTCAAACTAATAAAAGGTCATTTGTTGAAGAGAAATCGAATATTTCCATTATGTCATCATGTGAGGCAACTTTTCTAAAGTCTAAAGTGCCTCACCGAGATGGGTGTTTGGCCATCTTTATCCACACGAGACACAACCCATTTGAATGCCAAATTGATAAGTGTCAACTCTTCAAATCTTGAAGTAGGTAGAGGCCAGCAACATCTGCTGAATGGCTGTGAGGGTGGAGAGCAGAAGAGGAGTTCTACATGTAGTTATCCCTGGCTGTTGATCCTGAGGATGTCACTCGGCAGCGATGTGAGCTTGAGCAAGCACCTTAGCCTCTCTGTGCCTCGGTTACAACATTTACAAAACAGTGAACACCCACACTAGCTATGAGAATTAAATGAAATCATTGCACAATGTCTCCCCAGCCAAATGGAGCACAAGGTGTGTTACTACATTCCAAGCACATTCCTAATTCTTCAGTCATCTCAACCATTTATTCTCAAAGGTCAGTTATAGTTCCTAAGTGTTCTGGTATGGGTGCATAAGCAAATGTGGTGAAGAAAGCTGATGGTGCCTGACTATCAGAAGATACAGCATCTGGGGTCTTAAAGACTTGTAGTTAAACAAGCAACCATCTAGCAGGGAAGCAACAAAGTCCACATGGAAGAAGCACGCCAGCCTGTGTGCTCATGAGGTGCTGACACGAAGAGGTATCAGAATTTTAAAAACAAAATCGATGTCAAGGGGCGTGGATGTAGTGGAGACCCAAAACCCACCTGTAATATAATTGGACAGTCACTTTCAGAAGGGCCACACAGAAGGGCTGAAAAATGCAGGGTGCGGTACAGCACTGATGAACCACATAACTATCCTCTAGTTCTTTAATAGTTCCTTCCCTTACTAGTATGATTCTTATTTGTTTTACCTCATTAATCATGTTAGGTTCATACATGTTCATTTGTATATTTAAGATCATTTGTTGCATGAAAGCCAAGACAGATAACCCTTCAGAAACAGTAACAGGAGTAATGGTTCCCTGAGGTGATGGGAAGGGAGGGGTGTAAGGGGTAATGGGGAAGTGATGGCATTGATGACTGTATAACCCCACTCCATAGGATTGAACAACAGAATTACATGTGAATTGATATATTGGATCACGGAAGATATGACACCACCCCCCAAATAAAACTATTATAAGGAAAAAATAATAATAATAAGGGTTCCTGGGGGTCTGGGGTGGGGGAGGGAGGAGAAAGAGGAGAGCTGATATCGAGGAGTTCAAGAAGAAAGGAAATGTTTCGGAACTGATTGTGGTAGCAATTATACAATACAGCTTGATGTGAATGAACTGTGGGATGTTAGGATATGTGTAAGAGCACCCAATAAAATACGTAAACATTTCTTAAAGAAAGAAGTGTTTGGGTCAGTCATCAGCTGCCACTTCCTGGTGAGGAGAACCATCTGTCCATCTTACTGAAAAGGACATGAGGCGCTGAATGTGACACAGACACAATGCGCTGTGTCTGAAAGGGAGGCTCTCGCTGCTTTCCAATGCTCTAGCACAAATTATTTTAACTAGATCATTAAAAAGGCATAGATAATTCATGCATACCCTCCCCCCACCACCATGCATTCATCAGACTTGTTTTGATTCTCCAAGGGATCAATAGCATTTAGGGGTGACAAAGTCGTAGAGAATCCAGCTGGCGTGTGGCATGAAAATGGACAATTGACTGAACAAAGCTGCTTTTCTCATTTACCATTTGCTACTATCTGTTCCAACAGATGTCTGTCAAAGTTGATTGAATGCTGATGGAAAGCTGCAATAGTTCATCAATAATAAGCTGAAAATCATAGCCTGTGCTGAAAGAACAGCTAGTTATTTAATAAGGCGAAAGTCAATAATGCCACTGAACATCAGGCAGAGGCACGCGGCCTCCGACCCCTGCGCTGTCTGGCACCGAGTCAGTAGGAAAGACAGGACTCCGAGCCTCTGTGAAAAGGGTCGGTGACACTAAGGAAGAGCCAACTTCCTGCTGGAAATGCAGGTGCCTCTGCTTCATCCCCAAACTGGGCCGCTCCAGAAAGAGCAGTCCATGATTGGGAAGTGCTGGGACACGTCTCCCTGGAACACCCACGCCCGGGCCAAACTGTGCGGACATGACTCATCTGGAGTGAACAAGGCCATTTTGTGTGGTGGAACGTGTCTCCGCCCCAGATGTTCGCCAAGTTCTGCTTAATGCAGTAAAGTGCTGTGGGGCTGCTCACGTACCAGCAAAGGCTCTCAGTTCTCCTTTTACAGCTGTGGGAACTGGCATGATGGCACAGGGGAGAGGGATCGTGCACACTTGCACGCTCACTGTAACCAAATTCAGATTGTGAGTTTCTATGATTTGCACAGAAAGAATTGAGCAGAAAGGCACCCATAATTTTATCTGAGCTGCCTGTACTTCACAAAGAACACCATTTAGTTTCAAACATAGTTACTGGTCACTTACTAGGAATAAGTAAATTCTAAAAACAAAACCGAAGCATGGTCGGGCTGGTAGGTGGCAGGGCAGCCAGCTGTTCGGACAGGAACCGATGGCAAGGCAGCCAGCTGTTAGGGCAGGAACTGGACCCAAAGGTCCATGAAAACAGTTCTTCGACCAGCGAGCTTTCGCTTTCCGACAGGCCCTACTGTGAGGAACAGGACACGATATAGGCTGCATGGGAGAGACAGACACACATTCTGTGGAAGAGGAGATAGACTGACCAATCCTCACTCCAAAGAGCGTGCCATAGAACCACTGTAAGCAATACTCCCATCTGTAAGGTGGGTGTCCACGCTGTCCCGTGAGGCTGCTGGGTGTTGGAATTGATTCAATGGCAGTGAGCAGGACTTTAGTTTCAAAAATATGCTTTGAATGCAACTGTATCAGTGACAATTTACCAGCATAGAACAGTCTGCAGGGTCGGGAGTACGGGAGGGGTTGTTCTGTTGTAGATGGTTCACGTTTGGGAAGCTAGCCCCCTGGAGTGTAGTGCCCAAACAAATGCTCCCCAAAGACACTCCGGGTGATTGAGGGGGGAGATGGTGAGAAAACCCCACAGCATGTCTACGTCACATTAATGAAAGATTTGTAGTTTAGCTTATATTTTTAAAGCCTTCTTTGGCATATAATGATAAAACAGAATTACAAGTAAACAGTTATGTGTGAGAATCCTTCGTTCTAAAATAATTTACTGATAAGGATGCATAATCAGAAAAGTTTTATTAGTATTGAAAATGTTTGTTTTTAAAACTCTGTAATTATGGAAGGAAAATAATTCCCCTAAATTTCATAGGCAATAAAAACAGCATGTGAGGGTAGCTTTTATTTTTTCCTCAAAAACCATTTTAATGGGAGCTAAAACAGATATCATACCATTCCATAGTTCAATCAGATCAAACAGTATTGTGCAGTTCCTACCACAATCAGTTTCAAAACATTTTCTTCCTTCTTAAACTCCTTGATATTAGCTCCCCTTCACTGCCCCCCCCACCCCCACCACACACACACACTTTATACCCCAGCAAGTGTGACTGTCGACAAGAGTAGAAAGCCCAGTCACAGGCAGCTGGTAATCACTACACCAGGAGAACACAGTCGTTCCAAACATGCCACCATCTAAGTGAAGCGTCCACGGAGCCCACGTGGAGGAAGCACACCGACACCGAGACTCGAGGACTGTAATGATACAATCCAAAGCCGGAGGAAAGCACCGGAATGGAGCCCGAGACTCTGGTGAGCACATGGCTATGGAAGACAGTGGAGGCCCAAGATACATTTGTGAGATCTACACAGAAAACAGGCCTCTGGTGATTTTCTTCTAACCATAATTGACAGAAGGTTACCAAACTGGCTGACAAACAGAGAGATGACTGTAAGATATCAAAAGGATAAACCTGACTTGAACAGTTAGAACCTCGTCACTCGATATGCCCCTCTGATACACATTTGGCCTGACCTGGTTTTCAATATTTTCTGCTTGTGTTTTGTTTTCATATGGGAGTTTTTCTCTGGTGTATTTGCTTATTGTGGGTACCCTTCTTAAATCTTTGTTAGTATTTTTCTGTTTCCCAATATATGAAACCTAGGATTGATGAGCCTCTAGAGATAGGCCCTAGAACCTGCTCTCCAACGTGACAGCAGGTGGCACACACCAAGCAACTATGGATTTGCTTGACACACACCAAGCAAGTCTTTTGTTGGATTTAAGTCAAAGGTTTGCCCACTACCTTCTTTAATCAGGCCAGGCTTACTTTCTACACATCCAGTCCTAACTAGAATTTGGACCAAGTTCAAGGCCACTGACTAGAGTGTTTCCTCAGTCCCCGAGGCCTCCCACCGCTTGCCTGTCAGGTTGTCATACTGGGGAGTGGGGTGGGGTGTTGCTGTGATGCTGAAAGATTTGTCACTGGTCCTTCAAATGCCACCCAAAGTGACCCATTTCAGCAGAGCTTCCAGACCAGGAATGGCCTATGAAGAAGGAGCAGACTTCTAGTTCTATTTCTGAGGAAGGAACTCCTGAAAACCTTTTGGAGAGCAAGTACGATACTAAAACCCTCATGAATAGAACAGAACATTGTCAAGGACAGACCCAGGAGACGAGTCCCTCAGGTCAGACGTCACTCAAAATAGGCCTAAGAGCAGAGTTGACCATAATACCGGGGATGGAGTGAAAGCTTTGGAACCTTCATTTACTGATGGGGCACAGCTCCAACTGACAAGGAGCTGCAAACATCAATCAACCATTAGAACTTGGAACACATGAAGTACAAACTAGACAAATTGTAAGTTCCCAAAAATGAAATGGAACTCATTAATATTGACAGTCTCAGCATTAGTGAGCTGAAGTAGACTAGCCTTGTCCATTGTGAATCAGTCAACCAAAGAGGTCACTATATCGTGAAGGGCAGATTTAAGAGGAATGGCTTTGTATTCACCGCCATAATGGACATTTCAAGATCCATCTTAAAGTTCAAGTTGCCTATAACAGGATAATCTCGCTACATACAAGGAAATCCAACTACGATCTAAATTTATGGAACAACCACTAAAACGATATCCAGAAATTGAAAAATTCTACCAAAGTCTTCAGTATAAAATTAATCAAACATGCAATTGATAATTATTGGCAAATGGATTGCAAATGTTAGAACACACTGGGCATATCTTAAAATGGAAGAACTCAGAACCAAACGCAAGCCTGGGGTTACAATATTGGAGTAATCTATGACACAATATTTAATGGCGCAGGAAGCATCAAAAGTAGATGCACAGAACACTTAAAAGAAGAGAGAAAAAAATACACTGTAACAAAAGGTCCCGGTCAGCATTCAACCATTTCAAGAGGTAGCGTGAATTCACAGCAAGAATCAAAGGTGTTGAAGGAAGTTTAAGCTGCAATGAAAGCATTAACCCAAAACAAGCCCCAGGAACGAATGGAAGACCAATGTAAACGTTTCCGCAACAGATGAAGCACTTGTCTATGCCAAGAGGTTTAGAAGACTGCTAACGGGCCAACTGACTACAACCCATTCCAATGGACTTGAATCTATTCCAAAGAAAAGTGACCCAAGGAATGCTCAAATTACAGAACAATTATCATTCACTTCACATGCAAGTAAATGTTTTGCTGAATTCGCTGAATCTGTGGTAATTATATAATCTGGTGTCAATTTGAGGATTAAGAGTGTAGGGGTGGAGTCTAGCCAGGATATAGCCAATGAGGCCTTTGTGTGTGGGCCTGGCCTTCTCTTAAGGATTCTGGGAAATCCTGATTTTCCTCCTTGGAGGCGGGAGAGACTCTTTCTACTCACTCCTTGGGAGACATTGCAGCTGACAAGACACGTGGAACTACACTATGCCCTCAGCTGGAGACGCCACATAGACCAAGACCAACCTGATGCAACCAGAACTCTGAAGTCAGAGAAGCCACACAGAGACGCCTACCAGCCCTGAGATGTTTACGTCACTGGATCCAAAGACTTTCTATCCACTGGCCTGTAATCATCCTACATTTGGCATCATTGCATGTGTTTCATGAGTCTGAAGAGGACTTTATAGATTAGTATTAGACATATGGGGTAATATGGGATTTATAGACTTGATCTGGACTGGGCTGGGATGTTTTCTCAATATGCAGCGGCTTTTGTATATAAAGCTCTTTCCTATACAGATATGAGTCTCCTTGGATGTGTTTCTCTAGTCCACCTGGACTAACACATCATACAACAACACTTTCAGTAGCATATTGACAGGGAGCTGCCAGAGGTTCAGGCAAAATTCAGAAGAGGCTGTGGAATAAGGTATGTCACTGCTGAGGTCAGATGGATCTTGGCTGAAAGCAGAGAATACCAGAACGCTGATTACTTGTGTTTCATTGATCGTGCAATGGCATGTTGACTCTGAAGACCATAACCCACTGTGGACAGCCTTGATAAAAATGGTAAGCCCAGACCACTAGTAACTGGGCACTGCATTGGGTAAATCTGCTGCACGGAATGCCCTTAGAGTCAAGAACGGTGAGATGTCTGCTCATGCACTTTGGGCTGTCAGGAGAGACCAGTCCCTGGAGAAGGACACCATGCTTGGTAAAATAGAGGGATGGCATCAAAATGGAAGTTCCTGCCAAGTTGGATTGACCTAGTGGCTGCAGCGTGGAGGATGGACCGGGCAGCGTTTTGTCCCAGTGTGCCTGGCATCACTGTGAGTGGGAATCACTCAAGGACACCTACCGTAGGAACAAGGGAAAGCTCTGAACCTATGGGCTGGTTCAGCATTGAAAGATAACCTTAATGGTGCAGTGTGTCAAGTGCTGGATGATTAACTGAGAAGTTGTCCATTCACCCCCACCAACGACTCGATGGGAGAAAGATGAAGCTGTCTTTCCCCTCAACATGGACAGCCTCGGAAGTTTATGGGGCAATTCTTCCTTGTCCTGTAGGGAACCGTGAGTCAGAATTACCCAGATGGCAGTGGGTTTGGGTTTGGTTTGGTGAGACCAAGAGAGATACCTTAAATGACTTGAAATCCCGTCCCGTCTGGTGCAAGTTAATTGGCCCAATTGACCCAGGGCGGGGGTGATGGAAATAGCAGACCGTTTCTATTCAGTAGTGGAACAAGCTCAGGTTTGGGCTTCGGACTGACTTAAATGTGAATTCTGAATTGAACACCTCTATACTGGATGACCTTGCGCATGTTACCCAGCGTCTCTAAGTCTCACTCTAACACGATCTCCCTCATTAAGGCTGTGACAGGGTCAAAGGAAGTGAAGCAAAGGAGAATGTCCGGCCTGCTGTACGTGCTCAACAAGCGCCCAATGCGCACCTTTCGTTCTTTCTCTAATGCTGCTGCCACCGCTGCTTCTCCCGCCTCCCCTTCCCGCAAGCTCCCTCCGTTTTCCGAAGATAGAGACACTGAGAGCACTACTGGGAGAAGACATTTTCAAAAAGAAGGGGTGGGGGTGGGGGCGTTTGAATGGGATTGTGTTCTATCTATGGACCGCTGTCCTTTATTTCCTTATCTATCTATTTATTTATTTATACTTAGATTTCCCCCACTTTTTAATTGTAAATTAGTTGAGGGTCTACATTTTGGGGCCTCAACTTTGTATCCCACAGTTTAAACTATTAATCACCACAAACGTTTGCCATTGACCTACTGCTTGATTCTTTTCTCCAATTGAGGGTTACTATCCTCCATGACAGTAAAGCAGGCGTGCGTACCAAGGAGCCGGTAACTCTCTTTCCTTCCTTGTCCTCCCCCTCGGCAGTCTCCACAATCTGCTCCCTTGGACAGGAACGTCTTTCTCTTGTATTTAAAAATGTTTTTCACTTAGCATCACTGATTCACATAATATCGGTCCCTCGTCCTTATGTGACTGAATAATTTCACTCGGCATGATACTTTCCAGTTCGTCCACATCAGGAGGTGATTCCTGTTTTGTCATTGTTGTGTAGTGAGGCACAGTATTTCACTGAATGTATGTACCAATGTCTCCTTTCTCTCTTCCTTTCTTCCTTCCCTCCCTCCCTCCTTCCTTCTTTCTTTTTATGAGTTCTCTTATTACTGTTCAGAGGTTGTTGTGGATGCCAGTACTTCCTCTCAGACGCAGCATTATAAATTTCCATAGGCTGACGGAGTCAGTACGGTTGCTTGCTCTTGTCTAACTTGATTTCAGGTAAGACGTCATTCAATTCGTTCAAGTCAGTGGTCATCTGTTTAAATGAAGTCTGTCCCGCATCGTTCCTAGCGACTTCTTACACTTCTCAATCCTGGTCTTTAAAAGACAGAAACCTGGCCCAATTCTTCACATCTTTTTCTGCAGCATCCTCCAGGGCTGTAAACGGACCCTCTGGTGCAGGGATCCTCAGGGCCTTCAACTTCTCCTCAAAGTCGTCCACTATTCCAGCCATGTGGTAAGCCTGGTCCATGACAGGAGGCACTGTGGGAGAGCAGCAACCCCGAGGCGTGGATCTCCTCCGGGGACTCCAGGGAGTTGCCAACAGTCATTGGCTTCAGTGAAGGACACCATTCCTAGGATCCCTCCTCTCTACCCAGCACGATCTTTTTCCATTTCTACTTGCTCACGTACCGCTTCATGTAAACATTGTAGGATTTCTCTCATCCTTAAAAAGTCTTCTCTTGACACGACTTCCCCTTGCAGTTACCCTCCCTTTCTCTGTTCCTCTTTCCTGCAGGACTTCCTGAGAGAATGTTTGATGAGGGCTTCAATTCCTCAAAAAGGATTCTCCCCTACCTCAGTCCTAAATCTACCCCTTTGACTCTGCCAAACTGCTCCTACGAGGAGAGTGGAGCGCTCTGGGTAACTGAACCACAGCAGTGCCCTGTGCCTCCCTTAAGTCCTCCTTTCTACTGGGGACACTGCATGCCCGCACGTCTGCTCCTGTCTCATTGCCGACTCTTTCTCAGTCTCCTTAGCTGGTTTCCTGTCTTTCCACCCAAATCCCCTTTGTCAGAGATCTCCGACTCAGTGCTTGCGTACACTTTGCTTCTCCTTAGTCTACACTTATGCTGAAGATTTTTAAGTTGTATAACTCCAGTCTGAACCTCTTCATAAAACATATATTTATGTGCTTGCTTGATAGCTGCTTGTCTATCGAATAAAAACTCCAAATATCCAAAAATAAAGTCTTGACCCCGTTACCACTCCCCCGTGGCAGGTGGCTTCATGTGGTCCTCCTCATGATCAATAGAAATGTCCCTCCTACTTGCTCAGGACAGAGACCCGAGAGTCTTTTTTGCTTCGCACTTTGACTACTTATCCTCCAATGTTGTCAAACACCTATGCTGGCATTATCTTGAAACTATACCCAGAGAAAAATATAACTCTCTAAAGGAGGGTAACATAGCTCACAGCCTCTATAGTATGCAGTAAATATCCAATATGCTTTCGAAGATCGCTCCTGCCCCAGTCAGTCTCCCCGTGCCTCCCAGGCCACCAGAGACAGAGGATGAACCGCGGACAGTTGAGTCTTTCCCGGTTTCTTTCTTTGAACTTCAGTTTGGAAGTTTTCTTTTCTTTCCTTCTTTTTTTAATCATTTTACTGGGGGCTCCTACATTTATCACAACCCATACATACACCCATTGTGTCAAGCACTTTTGTACATTGGTTGCCATCATCATTCTCAAAGCATTTGCCTTCTACTTGAGCCCTTGATATCAGCTCCTCATTTTCTCCTCCACTATGAACCCTTCGTAATTTATAAATTATTATTATTTTGTCATATCTTACACCATCTGATATCTCCCTTCACCCACTTCTCCACTGTCCGTCCCCCAGGGAGAAGGTTATATGTAGATCCTTGTAATGGGTTGCCCCTTTCTCCCTCACCCTCTCTCCACCCTCCCGGTATTGCCAGTCTCACTGCTCGCTCACTCTGTGTCTGCTGCGTCCAGACTGCTGTCTCACCCACCCAATTGGTGGTTCATTCTGACCATCACAGTTTCACGTTCGAAGTGGCCTGTTTGATTCTTTTTTAAGGATCCCCATTCGTTATTGAATTCCTCTCTTCATCCATATTGTTTATATTTTCCTCCATTTTCTCCCCCATATTAGTCATCATGATTTTGAGTCTTACCTGCTTATTTCATCTATTATCTTTGGGACTGATTCTGTTTAACTGTTTTTTGATCACTTCTACTTCTCACATCTAGTTATGTTTCCTGGTTTGTTGTCCATTATGGGTGACATGAAGTCTTGCCCCTGAGGTATGGTATCTTCCCCTACAAGAGGGCTCCAGTTTGTCCCGTGGAAACTTAATGACCTCAGGTTACTTCTCCTAGGGCAGGTGATCTATTCCAGTTTGGCCTTTAGTCCTAGGACACGGCCTTTTAGGCTTCATATAAATATCTGGAGGTGTTTACTAAAGTCCTTATCTGTAAATCGAAGATAATCATTATATACCCTACAAATTGGATAAGACTTAGTAGACAAGAAGATATTTCTGAGTACAAGATACTGAGTTCTATAGGTCTTCCAAGTGTCTGACGTGGAAGTGCCCCTACCACTCTAGACAAACACCATAACTTCTCTTGAATTCAGATTTCACACCGGCAACACTGGAGTGTCTTCCTTCCCTGCCTCTTGGGTCAGTTATAATGATTTTTAAAATGAGCTTTTGATCCAAAAATATTAAAGGAGAGGCCAAGCAACTTTCTTGGTTTCCTTGAGTTACAGGTACTTCATTTATAAGATAGGTACCCCCTCCGATGACGCGTTGTTATGAAGATGTGTAAAACACCTCACATAGTGTCTGCTCAGACCAAAAAACAAAACAACAACAAAAACATACCCACTGTTATTGAGTCAATTCTGCCTCATAGCGAACCCATAAAATGAAGTAGAACTGACCTTTTGGGTTTCTGGGACATTACATTTTTACCACAGTAGACAGCCTCATCTTACTCCCTCTAAGTGGCTGGTGGGTTTGAACTGTGGGCCTTATGGTTAGCCACTCAATCCGTAGACAACTACACATGACTGCACATCAACAGGTGTCCAATGATGATGACTATTTTAATGTTTTACTCTTTCCACAATGAAACACCAACAACGAGCTCTGTTGGTAAAGTACGCAATCAGTCCCTCTGCATCTTCTCCAAAGTCCTGAGGGTGGTTTTCAATCCAGACCCACGATCTACACCTCAGACGCCACTGATGGTGGTTCTGCGATAGATCATCTCCCTTCCATGCCAGAGACCTGGGTTTAGCTTCCCAGCCCCCACGCAGAATCATCACCACTGTGCCCATGGAGTCTGGTGAGTTGCTACGGCCAGTGGACTAGTATCAAAGAGAAGCCTGGAAATCTACTCCTGAGAATCAACCACTGGAAAGCCTGTGGGCCACCGTGGTCTGGTCCAGGCCCAGGCGCTCTCATTCCATTGTGCCTAGCGTGGCGGCTGACAAGATGACAGCTAGTAACAACAGCTTCCCAATCATACATGCCAACCTACTTCAGATACACTCTTTAGACCCAACTTACCTACTCACCGGGGCACGGGTGGCATAGTTGGGCTGCAAGTCTCAAAGTCAGTAGTTCAAAACCACCAGCTGCTTGTAGGAGAAACCTGAGGCTTTCTACTCCTGCAGAGAGTTCCGGTCTTAGAAACCCATAGGAGCAGTTTGAGTCTATCCTACAGGGCTACGGTAAGATGGAATTGACTGAAGAGCAATGTGTTTGGGTTTTGTTTCCTTCTTCAAAGTCTGAATTTAAGACATGGGATGATTCTCTGCACATTGACAGGGAAGCTGAGCTACGTAAGTAACCGGAAAAGAAGCAAAGGTGTCTGAAACGGCCTTCATGGCAGCACCCTGACCTCGCGGTGTGTATCCCTACTGATGACATACCTCACTGTGCATGCGGGGAAGGCATCCGAGTCTCCATTTCCAGATTAACACACCAATAATATAATTATTGGCAAAAGGATTACATTATGAGGCATATTAAATGGCTCCTTAAAGATGTCTCATTCACACATATTTAGTGCATTGGACATAAATAAAATTTGGTTTGGGATTGAAAAATTATTTCAGACGAGAAGAATCCATCCTTTATCTTCCAGGATGTGCTCTGTGAAGTAGGACTCTGTGTGACTTGGACATTGTGTGAACATCATATACAGACTTCATGGTCATTCTGCTCATTGCAGCAGTCACTGGTGCTGCTGGAGCTGCAGGCCTGGAGGCTGCAGGGACGAGCAGGAGCAGCCGCTGCAGAGGAGAAGGCAGTGGGAGAGCCAGAGGAAGTAAGCAAGGAGGGGGCAGCCAGCACTCAGTCCTGCCCACTGTCCCACCTGCCCAAAAGCTGCCTGGGTCCCCCAGGAGTCCCCACTTGTCTGCCTGTTTTACAAAGGCTGGGAGTCTACACCCAGGCCCACATCCTCTGCCTGACCTGCCTCACATGCTTGTATCTCACTCCTGGTCTAGCCCTGCAGGAGTCTGGGTTGGGGTCTTCTAAACCATTAGGGAGAAATAATAAGCATTCCTTTAAAATATCCCTGGATTGGGTTTGGCCCCAGCCATTGTTGCTGGACATCATCTCAGGGATGTATGTATACAGTAGCTTTTCCTTGATGCCCTGAGTGTTTGTTTGTTTTTAAGCTTACCTCAGTGGACACATGTTGTACTTGTCCCTTTGTGCTTGGCTCACTTCACTTAGCATGATCTCCTC
>NW_022103906.1:99699774-99701120 GCF_000313985.2 Echinops telfairi | reverse complement strand
GAATTCTATTGGCTCACCTTTCTTTGGAATGGGCACAAATGTGGATCTCTTCAGTCAGTTGGCCAGATAGAAGTCTTTCAAGTGGCTTGCCACAGATCAATGAATATGAGCATTTCATCCGTTTGTGGAAACGTTTCCATTTGCATTTTGTCAATTTCAGGATGTTTGTTTTCTGTTATTACATTAAATGAAGTCTGGATGTCTTTCGCTCCATCTGTTCTTGATTTTATGTTTCCTCTTGAAATGCCTGAGCGTCGACCAATTCTTTTGGGCAAGTGCTGTGAGTCTGTGTATTCCGTGCATCTTCAGTAGATGTGTCCTGCATCATTCAATGTTTTTCCTCATAGAATTTTTAAATATCACAACTTAAGACTTCAATGTTTTCTTTAGCTCTTTCAGCTTAAGAAATACCTCCAGGCCTTGCCTGCTGTCAGGTCCAAGGTGAGTGACCAGCCCCAAGGCTCGAGCTCACCAGGACTTCACATGAGAAAGCGGAGGCCATCTTCCCCTTTAAAGATTTACAAACTCGAAAACCCAGGTCAGGGTGACCGTAATTCAGAATTGATTCAATGCTAGTGGGCTTGTTTTTGTTTACTGTTTTATTTTTTCATCTTGGACTATTTTATTATGCTTCCCTTTGTCTTCTTACATTACCTTTGTAAACCACATGATTGTCTGACTCAATACCGATCCAGCACATTGATGCCCAGTATCAAGGCCTATATGCATTCCATATCACTTTTGATAACATTCAATTTTCCTAGATTCATACCTTACATTTCATATTCTGATTAACAAAGGGCAGTTGCAGCCGTTTCTGCTCACTTTCAGCCATGCCTCATCAATAACGGAAGTCCTGAAAGCTGTGCTCCATCCATGTCACTAAGGGAGACTGTGCTCTGAGGACGTAGTGCTTCCTCAGTCATATTTTGGGTGCCCTCCAGTTTGAGGGTTTCATCTTCTGCCATAGTATCAGACAAAGTACCGTTATTATTCATAACATTTTAAATCATAATCCCTCAGAAGTGGACAGCTCCTTCCTCTTCCTAGCCTGGAAGCGCTGCCCAGACCAGTTCACCAAGAGTGACGGTATTGGTGTTTGAAACACTGGTGACATAGCTTCCAGCATTACAGTACCACACAAGCCATCAAACATGACAAACTGACAAATGAGTGGTGCTCTCTAAGTGAGATGCTAGGAAATAAGATATAAGAATCAGATAATATTGTAAGATTCTTTTAATTTATTTCAAAGGATGGCACTGAATCTGCAGCTTTGGGAGAAGGATATATCTGACCAGAGCACACAGGAGCAGATGACGGGGGAGGAGGAGAGACTGGAGCAC
>NW_022103906.1:99690458-99698111 GCF_000313985.2 Echinops telfairi | reverse complement strand
TGAGGACCTAATGTCGGGGGTTTAAGTGGAGAGAAAATGTTTTGAGAATGATGTACAAATGCGCTTTACACAATTGATGTGTGTATGGATTGTGATAACAGTTTATGAGCCCCTCATAAAATGTTAAAAAAAAGATTCTTTTAAACAGTGTTTATAATATACAAAGATCATTGAAAATTCAATGAAAATTCAGTACTAGAAAATCATAGACACTTTGAATAACAAAAAGACTAAAATGTTGTTTCTCTACTACATATCCCCCATCCAGGTCTATACACTTTGGAAGGAGGTTTTGGGGTTGTTGTTTTTCCCATGCTCCTAATCTCTGGGAGCCCTGGTGGCATAGTGAGTCACATGCCAGACTGCTAACCACAAGGCCAGAAGTTCAATATTACCAGCTGCACTGTGGGAGAAAGATGAGATTTTCTACTCCCGCAAGCTTTCTCACTGCCATCGAGTCAATGCTGACTTCCAGGGAGCCTGTGGGTTTCCGGGACTGTAACAGTTTACAGGAGTAGAAAGCCCAGTCATTCTCCTGCAAACCTGCTGGTGGTTTTCGAACTGCCAACCATGTGAATCACAGCCCATGTGACCTCTAGACCACCAGTTTCTGAAACCCACGGTGGCAGTTCTGTGCTGCCCTAGGGGGCACTGTGAGCCAGAAGGGCCTGAATGGCGTTGAGTTTTCCGGTTTGAAACTCCCCAGAAGAATTCTGGGCTACCCTGCTCCCTTGAGACGCACATCACGTTCCTCCTCAATGTTCTTCAGGTTTGGGGAACAGAAAGAAATCTGAAGGTTCATGATCAGGGACGCAGGGTGCATGGGATACAATTTACCCAGGAAGGTCTCCCAGAACAGAACCAGCAAGTGCGGTGTTGTGATGGAGAAGACAACTCCTCGGCACGCGTTACCGACCGTTCTCCCACCACTGCACTTCTCAGTGTTCTTACTTCAGAGTAAGGCTCTGTAGCCAGCCTGTGCCCTTAGCCCAAATCTGTCAAGATTACTCTCTTTGAATCCCCAAAAGCAGCCGTCATAACCTCCTGAGCTGACCTCTCTGCCTTAAGCGCAACTGGCCCAGCCGGTCCCCTCAGGAGCCCCTGAGTTGACTGGACCTTTTGTTTGTTTGTTTTGGAATCCCACGAAGAACCCTAAGCAAGGGTATTGCTGAGAGAACTGGTCTGCAGCTATCCATGCTTCATGGAGATGTGCTCAAGCGTGTTTTATTTGGAATGAACCCGTGCTTCTGTGAACTGGGACCTGAGGGGCGGGGAGCTGACATCTCACACAGCTCCTGCCCCTTTCAAGTCCCCCTGACAAGCAAGGAGCCATGCCCTTGCTGGTGTGTGCTGGAGCAGAGAGCTTCATCTTCGTCCTGGGGGGATTGAACTTCTAGTCTTGAGGCTACTAGTGCAAGGCTAGGCGACAGTGCCACCAAGGCGCCACAGGAGCACCGGGGAGGAAATGACCCCACTGGGGGCACGGGATCTCTGAGCGTGTGGAACACACTGGGCACTCAGTACAAAAGGCTTTAAACTGGGAAACACGATCTTAAAGGGACACTTTAAAAAGAAGACAACTAGAAAATCAGCTTGCTCCCTTCTGCTTTCTCCTTGGACCAGTGCTGCCTCTCCCTCCCTCTGCCCAACACAGCAGCTCCTCCTGGCTCCCAAGGTGGTGATTCGAGTGAAAGAACCATCCGCCTCCTCTCAGGTTCTGTGGGACCATGACCTGCTAATGCACATTCAGCAGCGCAGGTTGCCGCTCAGACATGCTGCATGCTCATGTGAGCAAATGCCTGAGAAAAGCAAGCCATACCCCATGTGACCGTGGGGTACCCTCCTGGGAATGCTTGCTCCAGCAGGCAGGCTCCTTCTGGTTGGACAGCATACTTCCACCTCCTCTCTGGGCCTCCAGCCTCCATCCCTTTGCAGGGCGAATGTCAATGGGAGAGAAACAATTGTTCGGGGAAGATTGAAAACACCACTTCTGCTTCCTGCCCAGAGCACTTGCAATTTTGGAAGAAGTTCTTATTTCTTTTTAAGGCTCAAAGTGAGAAGCTTTTACAAAAGCTAAAAATAGCTGCTGAAGAAGAGGGGTGGGGGTGGGGAACCCAGCTTTCTCTCCTTCTGAGCAAAGGCACTTGGCCTGCAGAGTCAGCTTTTCGATTCTCCGGTGGGCTGAAGGCACAGGGAGGGAAGGTGGCATCGGCCCAGAGCTTGGGAAAGCAGTCATGACTACTGAGACCAAGGGGGAGGCAACTCAAGAACACACAGTGGATCCGAGAAGTGTAACGCCAATTCCTTTAGACGTCTGGGGGCTAATATAAATTCTGCCTGTGAACACACACCCCTCAGCACAAAAACGTTCACACATGAACAAACCACGCCCAGCACAGCACCGCTGCCGCCCCGCACCACTGACAACAGCAGCGACCACCCAGAACAGCCCACCACCACGCCCTTCTGCGGCGCCGCCGCGAGGAGAAGAGGCGTTACCCTTTGTTTTCATCCCTCCGTCCTTCAATTAACCCCACTGTGTTTACCGGCCAGGTTGACACAATAAACTAATTAACTCAGTCATGAACCTTAGACCAGTCAACCCGCGCTCTCATCTTCTCCTTTTTTTCCTGTACCAAGTCCACAGGTGTCAGTGGCCAAACTCAACCTGTCTCTTTATTGCTGCATTTCTCCCACTTCCACTCAGCAAGTAGATCCAGGTGGTCCCCTAGCAAGCATTTCAGCCTGCTCTCAGGCTCCCTTTAACATTCAGTCCCAGAGAGGAGTTTCCTTCGTGCTTCCAGATTTTATCCAGCTTCTGACAAAGACTACTGGTTCCTGAGTACTCCAAAGCACTGGGTGGGACATATATTTTCAAAACGTTCTTTGTAGGCATGGCCTAAACCCATCTAAAGATCAAATTTCAATAGCTTAAAGCAAGTGGCCTTACAAACTTTCTATTTTCCTACTTCCCATATTTTCCCCAGAAAACAACCTAGTAAAATGTGGCATTATCTGACCTCTGACTAGAAAAAGAAAAACTATCACGAGGGAGAGGTCAACTAAACAACTACTCTCCATCTTAGGATTTGTTTCTCCAGTGCCCCACTCCTGAGGTACCATAATGTATTAGTCTGCGTACATTAGAGAAACAAATCCACAGAAACTCATGTATAAGACAGAGTTTTATGTAAAGGTTAAGTGCGCCTCAAGAAAATATCCCAACCCAGTGCTGCCCAAGCCCAGAAGTCCAACATTAACCCATTATCCCATATGTCCAACACCAAGGGCATTACCCTTGTCGACAAGCACTTAACTGTGTGCATGACCCAGGAGCTCATTTTTGCAACACACCTCGATTTAATGCATTACCCAGATCCGGGCGGCATAAGCTCACGGCAACTAGGAGGAGGATCTGCGAAAGCACCGCAGCGACAACTCAGGGGCATCTGCCCTCAAAGCATCGGCCCCTGAGAGCACCTGATGCACAGATTCCTTTGAAGCCCCTCAGTCTCAGGCCTTGACTTCTTGAACTCACTGAATTCTTAGCATTCAGAGAAAATTTCCAGGAGGAGGCAATGCATTATCAGTTGGAAGGTCATTAACTCATTAAGGATTTAGGTTGATTGCTTGGAGAACTTAATTTTCAAAGGACTTTAGAACTAACAAGGGCCATCACTATGTGCTGAATTGTGTCCCCAATAATAAGTGCTGTAAATGCTTCCCATGTCTCTGGGTTCAGGAGCTCTGGTGGCGCTGTGCGTTAGGCCTGGACTGCTAACCCCCACAGCAGTGATGCAAACCCATTAGTCACTCAACTGGAGAAAAATACGGCAAGCTGGAATCAATCCAGTGGCAGTGGGTTTCCGTTTTGGTCATCCTTGTGTTTATAATCTCATTCAGAAACGGTGCCTTTTTGCTGGTTTTGTTAATAAGGTAGTATTCCTGTAGAACATTTCATCAGTTTCTTCTAAGATATGAATAAGCAGAGTACGCAAGGAACTAAGGAAGCCAAAAGAGGAGAAGAGAAATATCAGGAAACATGAGATCTCCAAGGATCAACAAACAATCAAAAGCCAAACCCACTGACACGGAGTCAGTGCTGACTCCTAGCGAACCCCCATGGGCTCCCAAGATTGTAACTGTTGATGGGAGTAGAAAGTCCAGTCCTTCTGCTGTGGACATGCCAGTCATTTTTGAACTGTTGACCATGGGGATCACAACCCAATGCGTAACCACTGCACAACCACTGGGCTGACTACTAGGACCTGAGAAGTGACCAAGACCTTTCCCCAGACTCCACGGAGAGAGACCATTTTCCCCGGAGCAGTGGTTCTCAGCCTTCCTCACGCTGCAACCCTTTAATCCAGGTCCTCATGTGGTGGTGACCCCCAACCATGACATTATTTTCATTGCTAGTCCATAACTGTCATTTTGCTACTGTTATGAAACAAGCAACCCCTGTGAAAGAGTCATTCGACCCCCAAAGGGGTCGCCACCCACAGGTTAAGAACTGCTGCCCTGGAGCATGTGCCCTGAACTCAGACTTACATCTGCATAAACTATCAGGAAAGACTTCGCTCGTTAAACTCACCTTCTGGTATTCGGTCTCCGCAGGGCTGGATAGCTAGCACAGTCCTACCCTCCATTCAGGGGAGGGAGGCCAAGGGAATTGTTCGATTGCTGTTCTTGGAGACTAAGCAGCCACGCACCGTCCACGTAGAATAACTGCAGATAGTGTCATCAAACTCCTCACCTTGTGGTCTTTGGAGACACCCAGTTCAGGTATTGGCAAATTATCAGAATGCACTTTAACACCAAACAAACAAGGAAACAGATTTGTGTGCAAATTATTTCCTTGTTTTCCAAACTCCTATACTAGATTAACCAAGGGTACATAGAGAAATAGAATCAGAATAGGGTGTGTGTGTGTGTGTGTGTGTGTGTGTGTGTGTGTGTGTGTGTGTATTTTAGGAAATTGATACTTGGAATTGTTGAGGCCAGCCAGTCCAAACTCTGTAGATGAGGTGTCAGGTTGGAGACCCCTGACTCTTGGGTTCCAGTCTCTAGACTGACAGAAAGAGTGTTGGGAAGATGTCTGTTTGTAGTCTGGAAGCAGAATAAACCCTAGGGAAAGACTCCCCTTTGTTCTGAAGACCTTCAGTTAATTAGATGAAGCCCACATACATTATGGAGAGGAATCAATTGATTTTAATGAAGGCCAAGTGACAAGGTTTTGATGCTATTCATAAGGTTTTCATTGGCCAATTCCTCCAAAGTGAACAGCCTATTGCATCTTCAGTCTGTTCTTCGTCTGGCAGCTCTGCTGAGACCTGTTCACCTTGGGTGACCCTGCTGGTATTTGAAACACCAATGACATTGCTAGCAGCATGTCAGTAACACACAGGCCACCACAGTCCCACAACGTGACAGATAGCTAAGATAAATTAAAGAAATGATGAAGTCAAAGAGCTGAACCAAAATTTTCAAAGGGTAACTTAAAAAGACAAAGCAAAATATTGTCAGGAAACATGCAAAAGACTTAAAGATAGAAAATCAAATGGGAAGGACACACCCAGCAAATCTTAAACCAAGAGAACTCAAGAAAAAATTCAATCCTGAAATTGAAAGATTGAAAGATTCTATGGGCAAAATACAGAACGATGCAGGAAGCATCAAAAGAAAGTGGAAAGAGCACAAAGCCATTGTACCAAAGAGAACTAGCCAATGTTCAACCACTTCAAGAGATAGCAGATGAGCAAGAGCCAATGGTACTGCGGAAGGAGGCCAAGCTGAGCTGAAAGGATTAGCCCAAAACAAGGTCCCAGGAATTGACTGGACTTGCTACTCTCATCAACAGTTACAGTCTCAGAAACTCACAGGGTTCCCTAAGAGTCGGCATTAACTCGATGGCAGTGAGTTTGTTTCATATCATTTTAAAAAGTAAAATTTTGCTGAAGATCATTCAACCATAGTGGCAGCCGAGGCAACAGGAAGCTGCCAGAGGGTCAGGCTAGATTCAGAAGAGGACATGGAATAAGGGATATCATGGCTGATGTCAGATGGAGCTTGACTTAATGCAGAGAATACCAGAAAGATGTTTATTTGTGTTTCATTGACTATGCCAAGGCATTTGACTGTGTGGACCATAACAAATGAAGGATAGATCCAGGACACATGCTCTTGCTCATGCACACCTTGTACCTGGATCCAGAGGCAGTTCTGCACCAGAACAAGGAGATAGCACTACATGATTTCAGATCAGGAAAGATGTATTTCAGGCTTGTATCCTCTCACCACACGTATTCATTCTGTATGCTGAGCAAAGCATCAGAGAAGCTGTATTATATGAAGAAGAACGTGGCATCAGCATTGAAGGAAGGCTTCTTAATAGCCCTTGACAGGCAGATCACAAAACTGTGCTTGCTGAAGGTCAGGAGGACTTGAAGCACTTGCTGATGAAGATCAAGGCTGGCAGTCTTCAGCATGGATTACAACTCAATGTAAAGAAAACCAAAATCCCCTCCGCTGGACCAATAGATCACCTCTTGATAAATGGAGGAAAGACTGAAGTTGTCAAGGATTTCCTCTTGCTTGGGTCCACAATCAGTGCTCATGGAAGCAGTAGCCAAGAGATCAAGCAATGCATTTGTGGTAGTTGCATAATCTGGTGTCAATTTGGGGCTTGAGAGGATTAAGAGTGAAGGGGTGCAGTCTAGTTTGTCAATCGAATCATAGCCAATGAAGCCTCTGGGTGGGCACAGCTTTCTCCTGAGAATTCTGGGAAATCTGTTTTTTTCCTCCTTGGAGGTTGGAGAGACTCTCTGCTCACTCCCTGGAAGACATTGCTGCTGACAAGGCACATGGGACTGCGCTAGTGCCCTGAGCTGGAGAAGTCACATGGACCTACCCTGATGCAACCAGACCTCTGAAGCCAGAGAAGCCATGTAGAGACCCCTGCCAGCACTGAGATGTGTAACAACACCAATGGATCCAAAGACCTTCTACCCATTGGCCTGTGATCGTCCTGTACTCGGCGCTATTGCATGTGTTTTGTGAGTCTGAAAAGGACTTAGTAGATTGGTATCAGACGTATGGGCTAATATTGGACTTATAGACTTGACCTGGATTAGGCTGGGATGCTTTCTTAAAGTATAATTACCCTTTATATAAAAATATCTTATACACATATGAGTTTCTATGAATTTGTTTCTCTAGTCTACCCAGACAAACACAGCATTACATCAGGTAAATCTGCTGCAAAGGACTTTTCTAATGTGTTGAATAGCAAGGCTATTACTTTGAGGACTAAAGTACACCTGACCCAACCCATGGCGTTTTCAATAGCCTCCTTTGCATTTGAAAGTTGAACATTTAATAAGCAAGACTGAAGAATGGATGCATATGAAATTGTGGGGCTGGCAAAAAAATTATGGAAATTACCAAGGGCTTTTTTGGGGTCATATCTTACATGACCCCATATATCCATCCACATACAATTCTGTTGTTCAATCCCATAAAATGGGGTCATCAATACCATCAGCCTCCTATGCCCCCTCCCCTCTTTACCTATACCCCAAGGAAGCTGACAGCATTGGTGACCCCACTTGATGGGATCTAACAACAGAATTGTATGTGAATGGATATTTTGGT
>NW_022103906.1:99687863-99689136 GCF_000313985.2 Echinops telfairi | reverse complement strand
TCTTTAAAAAATTTTACAGGGTCTTCTAAACACATCATAATAACCATACTTCACACATCTCTGCTCCTGTAAAGACTACGGTCTTGGGAACCCTAGGACCAGCTTTACTCTGTGCTATAGGGTCCCCGAGGGTCCACAGCCACTCAAGCGCAATAGGTGTGTAGCTAGATGGCACAAGCACTAAGTGCTCTCGGCTATTAGCCGAAGGTTGACCGCCACCTTGCGGCCCCATAGAAGACAGATCTAGGAATCTGCTTCCACAAGATCCCAGCCGAGAAAACTGTGGGGCAGAGCAGTTCTACTCTGCTCCGAGGGGCCTCCAGAAGTAGAAATCAGCTCTCAGCACCTGTCATCAGTGGCAACAGCACATGCTCGCTAGCCAGCCAGCCCACTCCTCGGTCCAGAAGGCAGGATCCAAGAGACCAGCCTGCAGCAGGAGAGCAGCTCCAGTTGGGAGGAGGAGCAATAGCTCTGCATCAACAGCCGCTCAGAGGCCACATCCTACCGCACACAGGGCCCGCTGGCCACTGGCCCCCAGCTCGAGAGCCTCCGCCCTGCCACCGAATGCAGCCCGCATGGCAAACAAGCACTCGCTCTTGCCATTTCAAACTTAGGAAGACAGCAACCAGAGGCACCAAGAAAAAAAAGAAAAAGAAGAAAAAAATAATTGTTTTTGTCAATAACCCGGACAGCTATCACTCCACTGGCAAAGCTTATTAAATAGGAATTCCTCCTGGCGCACCGGGAGCCGGGCCTGTACACACACACGCAGGCACGCACCACCACCCCTCCACCCCCTCCCAAGCAGGTTCATCCCTGCACCATTGGCTGCCCCTGGTTTGTAAGAAGCTTAGCAGGGCATGCTCTGACTCCAACAATGGCCTGCTAATGGTTTCACATTTCTCTGAGATAAGATAAGCCACCTTTGTCACTCTTATCTTCTAATGAAATCAATAAATTCAGGAGACAGCAAGAGATACAGCCAAGGCCATGGTGTGGTTGTCAGTTAAGCCATAAAGACGCAGCATGAAAGGATGATCAAACCTTGACTTTCACAGGGAGAAATGAAAACATTTCTCCCCACTTCACTTTTAAGGAGGGAAAGAAGAAGGCTGTTTTTGTCAACCATGGGGCTGATTATGACTCCTAGCCCCCTCTAGGGCAGAGCAGCACGGCCCACAGGGCTTCCCAGATTCCAATCGTACAAGACCAGGTCACCAGGCACCGACATGTGAACAGCACAACACTTAACTACTGAGCCGCCAAATCTTCT
>NW_022103906.1:99651862-99686437 GCF_000313985.2 Echinops telfairi | reverse complement strand
CTTCCTCCACTTCTCTTTGATGCCTGGGCTTCAGGTACACTTGTCACTTCTAACTCTTACAGCTTGTCTTATTGCTTTCTGATATGGGATCTTTGCAAATACCCATCCTGTCCCACGACCCCAAGCTCTCTTCTTTCCTGACCTGGCCACCATATAACCTTGAACTTATTTTTCAGGTACACTGTCCACTGTTCCTTCCCCCAGGGATCACTCCTCAATCTTTCTGAGTCAAAAGGGGAATCATACCTTTCACAGGAGCCTGTTAAACTTGTAATCCTAAGGTCAGCAGTTCAAACCCACCAGCCACTCCAAAGGAGTAAGGTGAGGCTATCTGCTCCTGTAGAGAGCCCTGGTATCATAGTTTGGGGCCTAACTGCAAGGTCAGCGGTTCAAAATGACCAAGAGCTTGATAGGAGAAATATAAGGCTTTCTACTTCTATAAAGATTTACAGCTTTGGAAATTTATAGGGGCTGTTCTACTCTGTCCTGTAGGGTGGCTATGAGTTGAAATTAAGCCAACAGTAAGGCATTTTTCAAATCAATTCCTGTAAAGATTTACAAAACCTTAACATCCTATAAAGAGTCTTCATGAGTCAAAACCCGCTCATGGCAACAGCTGGTTTATAGAATTATGCAAGAAGAAGCTCAGGGTCACTGTCAGGGAAGCTCGAGATTACTAACTGAAGGGCTAAACTGGGACTCTTTAAGGGAGCGACGTCCCATCTTCCTCCCGACCCCGTGGCTAGTGGGTTTGAGTTCCTGATCTTGTGCTTAGCAGCCAGTACACCCCCAGGGCCCCTTGCACATTCCATAGTCAACTCCAAACTACAAATCATGCCAGTAGGTGACACACCTGATCAGTCATTCAAAATCCCAAACTTGGACTTGCTCCCCATTTGTTTCACCCTCCACGTAGTTGTGTTCTTGGGTAGCATGTCTCAGAGTCTCATGGACATGGGCTTTCTCTCCACGCATTCTGGGGATTTGTTTCGAGGAGGGTTCAGTTGGTCTGAGAAAGGGCTTCGAATCTGTTCGGTTATGGCTGGCACGGTGGATGGCACATTGGGAAAGTCCGGAGTTTGTACAGTGTACGTGCACCGGAACTATAGCAGACTGGGAGGAGTTGCACAGCAAAGCCCTGCATTGGCGGCTGGGGTGGGGGGCGCACAGTGAGCCATTCAGAAGCCTCATGCAGGTGACTCTGTTATCACGAGGCCTGTGGAAGGGAAAGGGGCACAACCAAAGCACGGAGGCTACTCTGCCATCTTGAGCCGGGCACGACTATTTCTGACTGAATCAAGCAAGAGGCTTGGTTGCTATCCACTGTCCACACTGCCCATGTTTTCTAGTTTCCTGTTGACCCCAAGTCTTGCCCTGTACATTGTTCCGGTATGCCTACATTTCTCATACTCGGGTCTGTTCTTCCATCAGTTCACCAGCCCTGATGGAACTGGGGAACCAATGCCAAGGCCCCGTGAGGGTCTGCATTTCTAATTTCTGACAAGTTCCCTGGTGGGGCCTGTGCTGCCGGCCCAGGAGTCACACAGTGGTGCTGGGGTGAGGGAACAGAGTAGCGACAGCGCTCCTAACCAGCTGGCTGAAGGCGAACTAGGAACCAGTTGTTTCTCTGGCTGTCAATATAGTATAAGGTCATCTCACGCTTTGAGATTTATGTCAAATCAGTTTGAGCTTCCTCTTCTATGCCTAGAGAGCAGCATAATGTGCTCTCTAGTTTTCAGTCAATTACATTGTCATAATGAACCGGGTGGTGCTGGGTGTTAGGCCTTGGGCCACTAGCCACAAGGTTGTTCGTTCAAACCCATCAGTCACTCCCAGGGAGAGCGATGAGGCAGCCTGCTCCTGTACAGATTGCCAGTCTCACAAACGGTATCAAGGGTTCCCCTGACTGAGAAGCAACCCTACGGCAGTGGGGTTGGTGCTGTACGAATTTCTTACAGGTAACTCCTGCCCACATCTTCCTTCAGCGGGCCTCCTGGCATGTTTCATTTCCTCTGCTTACAGCAAACCTAGAGCAATTCCTCAGCTCCCTGCAGTACTGCCATCGGGTCAAAGCTGACTCCTAGTGACCCCCTGTGGGTCTCTGAGACCCTAACTGTTCAAGGGAGTACAAAGCCCAGTCTTTCTCCCAAGGAGCTGCTGATGGTTTCGAACTACTGACCATGCAAGTTCGCAGTCGAACGCACTTGCCACCAATGCCCCAGGTATTTGTATGTAGCACACTTCACTGAATCTTTGGCATCAAGGGATGTGCTGTGGGCCGTGAGTGTTTACATAGGACAATATGTGTCCTCATCACCACAGGGCCGACTCCACCACCTGGGTTTGTTGCCGGGCCTTTCTGCCCCACCTCACCCCAGTCAGCTTTCCCTTGTGCAAACCAGTGTCATTTCACTCTTGTTTTGCCCCGAAACTGCGACTTGCATCTCAAGCCAGGGTTTTGCTTAAAAATGAAATGGCATATACTCCGAAGAAAATTGACACTTTTCTTCTAAGAGTGGAGGACGTCACAGCTCAGTTTAGAGGAAACCCCCACCCGCCTCACTGCTAGACATATGGGCTGGGCCAAGCATCAAATTCCTTCTCTAGTAATTCCCAGTCATCCGTGGCCTTAGACAAGTTATTTGGACTCTGCATCTGTTTTCTTGTCAATAAGCTCTGGCCGATAATACTGACATCATAGGTAGCTGTGGCCTTTAAATACGCTAACAGGTAAAGGTCCTGAATGCGGTGTTTGGCACACAACTCCGCTACTGCTGCCTGCCTCTCACGTTCCTGTCAGTGTCGACGCTCCTTGAGTGTCCATTGGAGCAGTGATCTGGATGAATTTAGGGGGACGTAGAATGTACTCTGGGTGATTCACCCATTTGGATTATCCCTGCCACACCCCTTTCAGCATCATGGATCATTGAAAGTAGGCTGTGTCATTAAATTAGCATGAACTATAAGCTTTTTCTTTAATTAAACCTGCATTACATTATCCTATAGTGCCAAGGAGTCGGCTGTTGTCGGATAAAACCAGCCTGCGAAGGAGGCACGTTAGCAACCCTTTGACAAACGAAAGCATCCTACTTTTATTTTATTTTATTTGTGTTTTCAAAGTCCTAGATCCAAATCAGAAGCGAAGAAAGCATCTGAAGCAAAGCGCACCATTTGGTTTGCCTCCAAACACATTCGTCAAGACACACCTCCTTATGCTTCAGTATTTTTCTCCTCCAGATTTATGACGTACACAAACAGCAAGAAGACAAATGTCCTCATTAAAACCCATTAATACTGTAATGACATTAATCATCATGAAAGCAGTTAAGAGAAGCTTCACAAGAGAGCAGGTATTCTGTGGTTCTGGGACAAGCCCCCATCATAGCAGCCACGAGTGGATGGGGGTGGAGGGAGCCCAGGGCTGAATGGAGATCAAGCACAACAGGCTGATTGTAAGCCCAGAGTCTCAGGACCTGCCTCATTGTGATTTGCAACGCACACCCCACCCCCACTCCTTTTGAACAAACAAAACCAGACTGTGAGAATGAATGCATTAGCCACTTCATAAAAATTCCTGCTGCCCCATCTGAGTGGGGCATTGTCAGAATGACAGGACCCAGGCCCAGGAAGTGGGGGCCCCCTGGCCAAGGCAGCTCCAAGGCATTGCTGCTGGCTTCTGTAAACAACCCCGCGTGTGCCCAGCAGATGCACTGTTGAGGAGGACAGAAAAACATCAGCAAAAGGAACACAAGAAGATGGAAAGATAATCACGGAATTTGTAACACTGATCATCTCAACTCACAGGATCTGGGTCCAACGGGAATTGCTGCAGCAGCCTGATCAGGTGAGGGATTCCATCTCAGGACCAGTTTTGCAGAAGGTGCGGAAACAGGACGCTCAGCATTCCAACTGCTCGGAGCTCCTGCAAGCAGGAGACTCGTGCTGCTGGGCACGTAGGGCCTGGGTGGGAAAGTATCGATCTGTCTATCTGGTCCTCAGCCCTGCCCTGCCGGATTTTCCTCCTCTGTCTCGATCACATCAAAGGTAAAGGTGACAGCTCACACTTGGAGAGAGCGAGTTGCAAAGGGCTCCTGAGACATCGCGCCGAGTCCTGGGCACACTGCTGCATGTTGGACAGAAGAGTGGATGTGGTCGTGCTCACTGTACAGTGGAGGACACAGAGCATTGCCTCCCTCCCTGCCATCGAGGCAATGCTTACTCAGTCGCCCGTAGGTTTCCAAGACGAGACCATTCACGGGAGTAGAAAGCCCAGCCTTTTTCCCGCAGCCCTGCTTGTGGTTTCAAACTGCCAACCATGCAGTTCACAGCCCAGCTGGCAAACACTGGGCTACCAGGGTTGCAATAGTTGCTGTCCCTCCTTAATGGTTAAAGAGCACAGTCACTAAATATAAGGTTTGAGTCCACAAAGAAGTTCCTTAACAAAAGGTTGTACAATGGTCACCCTATCAATTTTAGAACATTTTCTTCTTTCTTGTACTCATTGTTATTAGCTCTTCATTGCTCCCCAACTTCCCTTGCCATACCCCCAAGAAACCATTGACCCAGTTGCTGTCTGTGTAGATTTCCCCATCCTGCATTTCATATACAAAAAAAAAAAACATAGAAAAAAAGCAACAACAACAACAATAACAACAAAGTAAAACACAGAAAAACTTCAACTGAAAAGAAAGCCGAAAATATTAAAAACGAGAACAAATTTAAAATGGGCCAAAGGGCAGATCAAATGGTAAGATGCTAAATTGTAACCTAACTGCATCTGCAGTGACCTACTTCCCAATGGCTTTGCAAGACAAGGCTCTTCCCATCCCTGGGCTGTGACCAGAGGGGGTTCACTGGAGGCTTAATCCATGTCTATTTCCCCTTCACCTTTTTTTTTTTTAACTATGTTATCCAAGCTCTGAATGGTACCAGAGTTTAAATTGTGCACATCCAGTTTGCAGAAGGTTATAGATTATAGAGAAAGCCCAAAATCCATTTGCAGGGTCCACACGTGGTTTAAAGCAGGCATCCTCAAACTACAGCCCGCGGGCCACATGCGGCCCACCAAGGACATTTATCCGGCCCACTGGGTGTTCTTGCTCCATCTTGTTTTTTACTTCAAGATAAGGTATGTGCAGAGGTGCAGTGTGCATAGGAATTTGTTCATAGCTTTTCATTTTTTTAAATATAGTCCGGCCCTCCAACGGTCGGAGGGACAGTGAACTGGACCCTGTTTCAAAAGTTTGAGGACCCTTGGATTAAAACCTCCAGTGAATTCCATCTGACCATAGACAAAGGACGTGAATAGCCTTGCTATCAGACAAAGAGCTTTGTAAAGTTGATTGTGGCAGATGCAGTTAGGTTAAAAGATAGTATCTTATCATTTGATCTCCCTTTTGACCCATTTTAAGTTGTTTCAGTTTTAAAGAAAACTTGTTCTAGTTTGTAATATTTTCTGCTGTTTTCAATCGAGCTTTTACTGTCTTAGTTTGTCATTGTTCCTGTAACCCTTTGGCAACTAGTTCTCTGGCTGTTGGGATTTTTTCCCCTAGCAAAGTGATACCCCTAACCCAGTGCTTGTAACCTCAGCACACAGGCTATTTGCACGAGGTTACAATGGCCTCTCTAACCAGTGCAGCAAAGCAAATATTCCTGAGACTGTTTCCATGGGTTCTTTACTTACCTTGTGTACATCTCTACAAATGGTGCGCTCAGAGAGAGACAGAAAGGGGAAACAAAGGGAAGTCACTGTCATCCATGCAGCCGTGGTAGTGCAGTGGCTGTGTGGGGATGCAATCTGCCTGGTGGGCCGATGGAAACCACCAGCAGCTCCACAGGAGGAAGACTGGGCTTTTGACCCCCAGCAATAGCTACAGAGGGTCACGATGAGTCATCATCGTTGTGATGGCAGGGAGTTTTGAGAATCTATCATCAACCTCTAAAATTACTATCAGAAAAATCCTGTTGCCGAAGCAAAGCCATGTTGGTCTTTAATGTCGTGAAGCAGAGCACCAGGCTGGCCGAGTAGAATCTCTGAAGAGAACCTTGCAAGGGGCTGTTCATAAGGCTGTGAGGGCTGCCAGCGAAGAGCCAAGAAGGGGTTTCTTTCCCAGGGACCGGCCTCTCTTGCTAACATGTGCAAAGGGAGACATGGGAGACAGAGGAGCAGACAGGAGCATTTCAGATTTACTTCTTCCAAAACAGCTTTGTTGTTCTTCCGTCAGCGTGTGGTATGATAATGTTCTTCACCAACACCGTAATTCAAATGGTCAAATTATTTTCCTTTTGATTTCCTTTATTCGTGGACCAACCTTTGCACAGTTATGAGGTTATTGAAAATACCCTGGCCTGAATAAAGCACATCTTATTCCTCAAGGTGATCTCTTTGCCTCTTAACAAAGATGTCTTCTGTAGCGTTTTTGCACAATGCAAAAGACTTACTGGTTTCTTGGCTGTTATGTGCACAGATCATAGCTCCAAGTCAAATGAAATCTTTGACAATTTCAGTCTTTTCTCCATTCATCATGCTGTTATTTATTAATCCAGTTGTTAAGATTTTCATTTGCTTTTTGTTGAAGTGTAATCCATATATATTAAAAGATGTAGTCTTCAATCTTCATCAATAAGTACTTCAACTCCTCTTTGTTTTACCAGGCATGGTTGTGTTATTTGTGTATCTTCTTTATATAGTCCAGCTTCCGGTATTTGCTCAATATATAGATTGACTAAATATGTATCTAGGACACAACCCCAAAGTACACCTCTCCCGATTTTCTGCCATGCAATATCCCCATGTTTTGTTCAAATGCCTGCCTACTGGTCTACATACATGTTCCGCATGGAGCACAAGTATGTGACTGGGGTTTCTATTCTTCCAAATGTTTGTTCCAGTGCATTAAGTCCAATTCACTTGCAGCAGGCAAAGTTGTGTGATCTGCCTATCATAAATTATTAACTAGTCTTCCTCCAATCCAGTAGTCTACATTTTCAGATTATTTTCTCAGCCTACAGATTGCATACATCTGGTTAAAGAATACAGTCCTGACTCACATCTTTCCTGATTTGAAGCCATGCAGTGTCCCCTTGTCCTGTTCAAAGGACTGCCCCTGCACTCTGCACAAGTTCCGCAGGTGCACAATTAAATGTTCTGGAGTTTCTGTTCTCTGCAATGTTTGTCATAACTTTTTTACAGCCCCCCACAGTCAAATACTTTTGCACAAGCAATAAAGCACTAGCAAACATCTTTCTGTTGTTCTATACTTTGAACCAAGTTCTACCTGATAGCCACAATGCTGTCCCTCGTTCCAACGTCACTTCCGAATCTGGCTTGGATTTCCTACGGTTCCTTGCCGATAGTGGAACCATTTTCAATTATCGTCAGCAAAATCTTGCTTGTGGGTTATATTAGTATTATTTGATAATTTCCACGTCACTGTTTGTGGAAGAGGAATGGGCACAGAAATAAGTCTCTTTCCATTGGTTAACCATATAGTTGTCTTCCAAATGTCTTGTCCTAAATGTCTGAGCACCTCCATAATCAGAATCGGCTCAATGATCAGGTTTATGGGCATCATAGACTCAGAATGGTGGCCATGAGGAAATAAGGACCTTGAATGAAGTATTGACGACACTCCCCACCCTCCAGTCAGGTCCAACTCATAGTGACCCAGAAGGACAGAGTAGATCTCCCCCCTGAGGATTTTGGAGACTGTAAATCCTTATGGGAGGAGAAAGACTCATCTTTGGCCTGAAGGGCAGCTGGGGGTTCAAACTGCTGATCTTGCAGTTGGCAGCCCAACCTAACCAGTAGAACACGACCGGTATTGATGAGCAGATTGTGAATACTGACAAGAAAGGTATTTAGTCGGTAAACAGGTTTATTTTGCAGAAGCATGCATTCCTGGAAAAGTACCTGTGCTATTTTGGGCTTTGTCTTTTCAGTGGAGCACATCATGTTCCCCACCTGAGAGCCAGACCACTAGGCCCACAGACAGCCCGTCCTCTGCAAGCTGCTTCTCCTCGTCTCCTGCGGACACGTGGGACAGGAGGGCGTCACCTACTTCACCACCGTCATTTCCCGCTAGACTGCGCGCCCAGATGTTTTCTTCTGTCTTCAGCATGGACCAAGAATTCTGCCCTTCCGGCTTTCTGCATCCACCAAGTTTGAACTGTATGACACACTTAACAAAATAACGTCAATGTCCACAGAGGGTTGATACAACACTCTTATTCAGAATGGTAATGGCAGGATTTTTTGTTCCCTAACTGGATGGAAAGGAGGCAATCTTTTAAGACAAAGACTAGAACCACGGTGTGGCTGTTTTCTATGCTGCTTCCACTATCCGCTACCGCGAGCTGCTTTCAGCTTACAGCGACCCCACACATGTTAGAGTAGAACTATGCTCCCTATGAGTCCCAGTGGGCAATATTTTAGAAGCAAATTCCCAGGAGTCTATTCCAAGACCCCGCTCAAAGCTCCCACTTTTGGGCTGGGAGCCGGGCACACTAGCTTTTGCACCACTTACACTACCATGCGCGGCCAGCCCCCCAGACAGCTTAGGTTGTGAACGCGCCGCGCAGACGCAGACTGCCTCCTGGTCTCTCCAGTCCACAGCCCAGTGCTCGCCCGACACTGCTGTCGGGGCTCCTTGGAGATCCCTTCCTTTTCTGTGTTCAAAAAAAATGCATATGAGAAGTATGTGTTGAGCACCTACTTATGTTTGTCAGAATGCAGAACAGAAATGCAGAATCGTGTGGCCATGTCATTGATTCAACATGTTTTAAACTCTGAATATTCATGGTGCATGATTATAGACAATAACACGAAAGAAAACAGCCAAATAAAATTGAAATTTTGTGATAGAAATGTTTAGAATAAAATAATAACTCAATGCTAAAAGTATTCTAGTACTAATATATGTAGTATCCTCTCAGTCTAAACAAGCAGAGGGTGAGGTAGGAGAGGCATGCTTACCCAAGAACAGGTAGCTACAAAAACCCGATTAACAAAAACATCAAACACAGACAAATAAAAACAGGTAAGTACAAAACATGATTAATCAAAAACGGGTAGGTATATTTGAATAGCAATTTGAAAATACAAAAAAATGAAATGGCTTCTTAATCTCTGTGCTCCTTTGGGCAAGATACTTATTTTCTGTATCTCAGTTGTGCTATCAGTACATGAGGACTGGTGCTGTTACTTCTCGCAGAGAGAGACTTGTCCTGAGGATCAGAACAGTTAGTAATGCAAAATGCGAACAATAATAAGCGAATCTGGCAGGATGGAGCAGTGCTTCTTTCTGCTGTGCGTATGGTCACATTGGGTCAGAACCGATTCGATGGCACTTCACAGTGACAACAACAGCAATAAAAATACTACAGATTTTAGTTATTAGTATTACTGTACAGTTATGTGAAAATAAACGTGTCACCAATTCTATTCTAAAGTTAATCTCTTTACTCAATATTATTACATTTAAAATTGCCTGACTGTTTTTCTCAGAACCTGATACACAGACAAGTAGTAAAGTTTTCCTTATCAGACATCCAGACTGCCTTAAAGTTGTACAAACTAAATAGGGGTACCATCTCCCCCCAAAAATCCCAGAATTGCACTGGACTGAGCTGCAGTTTTTATAGTGAGCATTTTTCCCACTGGGTGAGCATCAAGCAACTTGTTCTGAGTTAGTACACTCAGTGGCATCACCTGGGAAGGTTCTCTCTGGTCAAAGTGATTTTTTTCATAAAAACAGTTTCACTCAAACTTCATTTTTGGTGATGGCCAATTTAAGAGAACAGCATGCAGCTGTGAAATTTTGTTTCCTGCTCAGGAAAAATGCCACAGAAACTGTTGTGAGGTTGAACACAGCTTACAAGAACAGCGCTATGGGGAAAACTCAAGTGTACAGTGGTTTTCTCGTGTCAAAAAGGTGCAATGTTGATTGGTGACTGTATTAGTCTGGGTACTTTGGAGAAACAAATCCACAGCAACTCACGTATAAGAGAGAGTTTTATGCAAAGAAAATGTGCATCATGAAAACATCCCAACCCAATGCTGCCCAAGCCCACAAGTCCAACATTAACCCATACCCAACACCAGCCCACAAAGTCCTTCACCTCACAAAACAGAGGCAATAATGCCGACTGCAGGAGGAAAGCTGAGTCAGTGAACGTGTAAGCATCTCAGCACTGGCAGGGGTCTCCACACGGCTGCTCCAGCACCCAGGGCTGCATCGGGATAGATCCATGCGGCTTCTCCTTGGGGATGTCTTGTAGGAAATCCATCTTGTAAGCTGAAGCAAGGAACTGCTAAGGCAGCTGCACCCGATGCAACCATCACAAAACAAGAGACCCGAGAACTAGAAAGGCGAGGCTTCACCACCCATTTATCCCTCTGCCTTTCAACCAGCACCACATGTGATTATTGGCCAGGCTGGCACAATTAACTAACTCAGTGACATTTCATCCATCACCTACCTGATCAACGAAAGTGTCAACTTGTAGTGTATTTAGAGTTCGTTCCAACAGGTCAGACTGTTCATCAAGCTTTCTATTTAAAGATTGTGAAAAGATTGCACAACAGTGTGGGACAAAAAAGGCCTGGTTTGTGGCAGATAGGGGATTGGTTTAGCCACCACGACAATGCACCTGCTCACACAGCCATCTCAGTGCACCTGTTTTTTTCAAAAATCAGCATGCCTCTCTTGCCCCATACATCTGACTCATCTGCCCTCGCTCTGGGCTGTTTCTTTGTGTTTCTAGAATATGATAATGTCGAAGGGGTGAAGAAAAAATTAAAGGAGGTGCTGTCAGCTATCTAAAGAGATGAGTTTGAAAAATATTTCCAAGAATGGAATCACAGAGTTAACAAATGTACTCAGTGTGATGGGGAGTACTTTGAAGGTGATAAGGTTGTTTTGTAAAAAAAATTAAATCCATAGCTTTGGGAAAAAAATCTGATTTGGGGGAGATACCCCTCATAGAGAGCTCAGAAAAGAATTACACATGAAATAAAAATAATTATGATTTCATTATGATAGCTAATACTAATTGGAACCCTAGTGACTTAGTGAGTTATGCATTGGACTGCTATCTGCAAAGTCACCAGTTCTAAACCACCAGCCTTTCCATGGGGAAAAGATGAGGCTGTCTGCTCCCATAAGATTCGGCAGTCTCAGAAACCCAAAGGGGCAGTTCTATTCTGTGCTACAAGGTTTGAGACAAAATAAATTCAATGAGAGATAGTTTGGGAGTTAGGTAACATTCACTTAGTGTTTTCCAAGTGCCAGTAATTCTGTTTTTCTTTTTCTTTTTTTCTTTTTTAACAGATGAAGGGAACAGAGGCAGTGGCATAGGAAGGTTATGTAACTTTCCCCAAATGGCACACCCAATAAATAAAGAAACTGTATTTGTCATTTAGAAAGTATGACCCCAAAACAGTACTCTTAAACAATATTAAACCAACTCTTTAAGAAACATAGTATTCTACAAAGGTGGCAGTAAGTTAAGTAAGCAAAGTCTAGAATAATCATTAAACAATAATTGGAGAAATGACAATATAAATACACACAGTTCAGAATAAACACTCAAAATTGTAGAAGATAAATTCTTAGAAGAACCTGTTAGCACTAGGAAGAGAGATCTTAAATGAGTTATCAAAAATAAACAAAACACTAGCATTTTAGAAAAAGATGTATAAACTTAGCAACATTAAAAAGGTAAATTTTGAACCACTACCTCTCATATGTTTGCAAAAATATGTATTCACATGGATGTTCACTATTATAGTGTCTTACTATCAAAACATGGCTATTAATTAACATTCAATAGATAAATAACTATATTGTGCAATGTTCAGATATAGCTATGCAGTGATAAAATGCATAAACTAAGCGCATGCATATTAGTGTGGTTACATTTACTGAAACATACTGAGTGAGAGTAGCTTAGAATGTACAACATTAATGTAAAATATAAAAACACATCACACATACTATCCACTGTTTATGAATACCTGGACATGCAGCAATTTCAGGAAAGTGATTTCCTCACAGAATGAACGGAGGAAGGAATAGAATTAAAGAGGGATAAATAATAGACTTTGCAAGTATATACTGTTTCATCTCTTGGAGGAAAAAAGGTGTGAAATAAGGTATTAAATCTGAGTGGTCAACACCTGAGTGCATTTTTTAATTACTTAAAACAAACTAAATAAAAATATTGCTTCTAAATGTTCTCTTGGGTGGAAAGTGGAAGGAGAAAGAGCGGAGGCGGGGCATTGGGACGCCACTCCTGGTGGAGGTTTGGAACAGTGACAGCAGAGGGGATGTTTTACTAACAGGTTAAATTTGAAAGAGTAGATTAAGGAGGGATCATCATCTAGAATTAGAACTGTATTGTTCATCTGTGTAGCTGGTAGAGATAGTACTTGAGAAAGGGAGTCTGGGGGGAAGACTAGCTGTGGGTGCAGTATCGAGTCTTTTGTGAACATGCTGTATAAGTAACGTAGACAGAAACAGGGACACAGATATATCCTGGAGCTCACCTGTGGGATCAGGGGAGGGGACATTACTTTGCATGGGAGTCGCCAGCTTCAAGATAGCATTTAAAAATATGATTTTTAAAACGAAGGGTAGGGATTTGGAAGACCAGAGCTGGGATTTTCTTCTAAATTGTGCATGGAGACAGAGGTCAGCCAATGGCAGAATTCTGGACATCCCAAACTTAGCCTGTAACCAGGGAAAAGGTCTGAGAAAGGGTATCCAGGGACCCAGGAGAAGAGATCAATTATTTATGCTTCACAAGCCAAATAGTGAAAGTATCAGATACATGAGGTGAAGATCAAGGTTGTTAGTAAACTGAACAGAAGCTCTATGAAGTGTGAGATGGAACATTTTTTAAAAATTTGAATTGTGATAAATGAACATGTCAAAAAACTATTAAATAACTGGCAATTCAACATTTTTCACATGTGCATGCAGTTTAGTGACATGAAGTCATGTTCGCCATGTTGTTCGACCGTCATCCTTTTCTGAGCCCAATTCTTTTTAAGCCTGTAAACCTACTTTGCTTTGAGTTCAGCATTCAAGAGAGCGCGGGAGGTGGAAGTTTCCTGTGGGAAACAGAGAATGATGTGGGGTCAAACAAGGCTTGGGTGTGTTATAGATGTGCTTGATTGGTCATGAAAACGTTCCCGTAGAAAGAGATCCCATCTTCCCGTAGGACCTTCCCTAGTGTCCAGAGGGGGGATGACCACAGGACTGCTCTTGAACAAGGACAGCAGCATGTGTGGGAGATGAGCGCCGAGGGTACAGTGTGAAGATGAGGGTCTTCTTCGCTGGCTTCTTCTGCGCAGGCAGAGAACTGAGAATCTCAGTAATCCAGCGAGATTGGTGAGAAACGAAGGGTAGGGATTTGGAAGACCGGAGATGGTGTGAAGTCGTGATCTGGGGGATGGAAAGTGGCCGCCTCGGAGCAGCTACAAGACCCTAAGGACAAGTCACTTTGCCTCACAGACTTTCTATTTCCTCTATTGTCAGCCTCTTATGTGCAAAATCTACTTCAGAGTAAAGTTTCCATGATGTTGTTGTTGTTAGATGCCATCAGATTGGTTCCGACTCCCAGTGGCCTATGTGCAACAGAACAACACAGGCCCTGGTCCTGTGCCGTCCTCACAACCGTTCCTGTGTGAGAGCCACTGGGTCAGTCCATTCAGTCGAGGGCTTCATCCTTTTCTGCCCTTCTGCTTTGCCGAGCATGCTGCCCTCCTCCAGGGACTGGTCTCTCCAGAGAATATGTCCACCCTTGCGTCCAAGGAGCACTCTAACTACATTCTTCCAAGACAGACCCGTTTTCTCTTACGGCCGTCCATGGCTCTCTCAATATTCTTTGTCGGAACCGTACTTTTTAATGTATCGATTCTTCTTCAGTCTTCCTTATTCAGTGCTCGACGTTCACATGCATAGGCGGTGACTGGAAACCATCCCCTGGCATGAGTCAGGTGCACCTTAGTCCTCAAACCAACATCCTTATTCTCAACACTTTGAGAGATCTCGTGCAGCAGAGTCATCCATGAGCACTGACTGTGGATCTAAGAAAGATGAAATCCTTGACGGCTTCGTGTTTTCTCCCTTTGTCATGATGTCACCTATTGGTCCAGTTGTGAGGATTTGGGGGCTTTCTTTAGATTAGGCTGCAATCTTTGATCACCTGCAGCATGTGCTTCAAGGCCTCCTCGCTTTCAGCAGTGAAGTTGCATGATCTGCATACTGCAGGTGTTCATAAGCGTTCCTCCAATCCTGAGGCCACGTTTTTTCTTTATAGAATCCAGCTTCTCAGAATATTTATTCAGGATATGAGGCAGTTAGTTTATCGTGCCAACCTCACCAATAAACACATGTGGGGTTAATTGAAGTGCAGAGGGATAAATGGCTCAGTGAGCCTCACCTTTCTGGTTCTCAGGTCTCTTGCTCTCTAATGGTCGGGCCAGGCTGTAGCTGCCTTAGGCAGTTCCCTGCTTCAGCTGGCAAGGCTCACTTTCTGCAAGACATTCCTGAGGAGAAGTCACACGGACCTATTCCGATGCAGCCCTGGGTGCTGGAGCACCCATGTGGAGACCCCAGTTTACAAATTCACTGACTCAGCTCTCCTCCTGTAGTTGTTATAGTGTGTGTTTTGTGAGATGGAGGAGGACTTTGTGGATTGGTGTCGAACATATGGGTTAATGTTGGATTTGTGGGCTTGGGCAGCACTGGGTCTGGGTGTTTTCTTGATGTGTACTTAACCTTTATATAAAACTCTCTCTTATACATGTTTCTGTGGCTTTGTTTCTCTAACGTACCCAGTCCAGCACAGCATACATATTCAATAAGTGTTGTGAGCAAAGCAAAAAGAGGATAAAAGCAATTCTGGGCTTTCTCCTATATTGCCTAGCGAAAGAGAACTCCTGACAAGTTGTCACAAGCAACAAATGTTATTTGGGGGAGAGGCAGAAAGAGCTGAAAAGGGAATAAAAGAAATTCTAAATTTCCTTTCCTACGACCTAGAAAAAGTCAGTTATAAATGGTCACGGACATCATATTTTGAAGAGAAAAAAAGCCTATTTCTGGAACAGTGGAAAGGGTATTCCTAAAACATCCAGGTGCACAATAAATTTGGGGGCATCCACTTCAAAGGATCAAAACTTCACTTTAAATGTTAATAGTTAGAAATGCCACAGGAAGCTTTCTTGCTAGCGCCATGAAGTCTGCTGTCATTTCTCAGCCATTGGAGATGCTGTTTAATTTAACTGTTGAGCGATGACACCATTTCCTGCGTCTACATCACTGCCCGTGGGTTTCTAGATTAGACAGCACTTTCACTGCCTCCCTGGTTTAATGAACGATTTTATAACCACAGAAACTTGATTAGTTTATTTATATTTAATCAAAACACACTATAAAACCTTGATAACTTACTTCTGAGAGCTTTGCATCATTGATGATAAATTAGGGAAAAAAAGTGTTTGGGAAGTTAATCTGATTTACCATCATAAATATTCAAATGTTATATATTTGATTCAGAAAACAGTTGTTTGAGTGGCTTTAATTTATTTTCCATTTTGTTGTCTCGATTGTATAATGCAAATCAATTGTTTGGTAAAACACATCCAATAAATGTTGGAGAGGAGCCTCCTCTCTCCCCCTCTGTCTTCTGTATTGCACATGAAGGGAGAGAAGACGAGCAGGCGGTGTGTCAGGAGCCCTACAGGCCATCGAGCCCATGTGCCACGTGGATCTGCAGCACGGCTACCACCGGATCTAGTTCTCAGCACGTGCAGAGTGGATAGGTATGGAAATATCTTTCTCGCTTACAACTACAGATGCCTCAGATCTAACCATTTTCAATAATGTCTGTTTTGAAAATTAACCTGTAGAAATCGTGTTTCCCATTAAATATCAGGATAAGTATTCAGAATGAACCCTTAAAACTGTAGATGATCTTTAAAAAGGAAAAGAAAACTTTCATGAAATAATCAGGAATTGTCAGTCTGTAAGGAAACACTGGAAACTAGAGAACAGTAGTGAAACATGTTTGCCCTGAGAGCCTCTGGTGAACTCGTATCTGCAAGGTCTTTCTGAAGAAGCTCAGATTCCCAAAACAGCAACAACGAAAGGAGAGAGTCAAAAAACAAGCAACAACAAAACTCCCTCCATGGGAGGCTCTTCTGTCTGGACGGCTCTCCATGAGGATCAGGAGAGAGGGGCGGGCTGAGGCATCACACAGCCAGAGAGCGCAGGAGATTGGGTGGAATCCTGGCTCAACAAAGCTGTGGAATCTTCTCATTAAACTCCTTAAACCTTAGTGTCTCCATTTGTGGAAGGACAGTGAAACGCATGAATTTGTTATAAGGATTCAATTGTATAATGGTGGAGCATTTTCTATGCTGCGGATTATTATAGAATAATAGAAACACTGGGGTTAGGTTCCTATTCGGGGTTACTTCTACAGAATACTAGATGTTAATGAAGAGCACACTCTTTCTTATTATATCTGCTTTCTGATGTTTCCCAATATTTAAGTCATTTTCTATGAACTAAAAGGACCTGTTCTCCATCATTAACTACCAAGAAGCTTGTCTTTTCCTTTGGCTTTAAGAAAAATGAAGGGAAAAAAGTTTTCTTACCCTTTGATGGCAGTAACTTTTCACATAAATTATCTTTTCCTTTTCTTGCGTAAGCCCTCCCTGACTAGTCTGAGAGGAGGCTCCCCAGGAAGTAGCCTTGCTGGCAGTCTCTTGACTCTGGTTTATGTGTTTTGCTGTGCTTTGTGGCATCTGAAACCCAGGGCAGGTGAGTCTACAGGGAAAATCACTAGAATAAGGGTTCCTGGGAGGGAGGGTGAGGGGAGGGGGGGTTTAGGGGGAGCCAATATCTAGGAGCTCCAAAAGGAAGAAAATGTTTTGAAACTGATAGTTGTAGTGATTATTTATAACGCTGCTTGATATGATTCAACGATGGAGTGATATGACGTCTGGATTAGCTCCTAATTAAATGGTTTGCGGGGGAAATTGAAATAGAAGAACGGAAGAAGAAGGAGAAGAAGAAGGAGAAGGAGAAGCAAGGAACAGCCTTGCAGACCTCGTCACTGCCTGTGAGTCCCTCAAATCCAGGTGTACAGGGGAGGTAATGGTGACAGCCGCAGTCCAGAACAGCCTTCCTCTCCTCAGACCCAACCTTCCTGCACAGACTAGACACTTCCGTGATGAACACACAAGCTTACCCCCTCTGGCTAAGATGGGCCCCTGTCACCATCCGAGGGGACAGAGTCTGACAGACAGCCTTGGCCTTGGCATTCAGGGATGTGGCTCCGAAGGCTTTCAGCTCATTGTTGTAGCCACAGTGCCAATCCATCTCATCAAAGACTTCCTCTGTTTAGCTGACCCTCAATTTCCCTCTTACTCGCCAACCTTGAGTGGACTCTGACTCATAACGACCGGGAGGAGAGCGTAAAGCCGCCCCTCTGGGTTTCCGAGACTGCTTTATGGGAGTTGTAGAGCAGCCAGTGGTTTTGAACTGCCAACCTTGCAGTTAGCAGCCCTTGCATAACCCCCTGAACGGCCACCCAAGCTCCTTTTGTACCCAACTTCAGCAAGCAGGATGCCGTTCTCTAGGAACTGGTCCCTGCTAGTTCTTTTTCGGGACAGTGCCTCTGCGTTCTTCCCATCTTCCTCACGGGCCTCCTGCATCACCCAGTAGTTTGCCTGAGTGTTCAGTACTGCAGTTCGAGGCTTGAAGTTTTGTCTTTAGTTCTTTCAGCTTAAAATATGCTGAGCATGTGCAGGAGACACTGACCTGTCACAGACAGCATTGTACTTTAAGATAGACCTTGAAATGTCCCTTTTGATGAGGAATGTGTTATCATTCATCTCATTGTGTCATTTCTAGCATAGTAAATCGTTCGTTTTCTGGTTAAGAATTCCATTTCAGCTCATTGATGCCCAGAATATATATCTTTCAGCTTTCCATTTAACTTTTAATGACTTCTAATTTCCTACCATTGTCTTTCCCATATTTATACTTCATACATGTGGGTAGTATGCATAAATCAGATGTTCATAATGGCTTTATACCAGTTTTATAAAAAGGGATGTGGGAGGGGGGGTATCAGTGCAGAAGTTCATTCCTTTAAGTAAGATGCCTTCTAATAGGAAGTTCGCAACAAGATGGATGTTGTATGATGGATTGAAGAATGGGTGGAAAATTGTGAGAAACAGTGTTTTACATTCCATCCTATTGATACTAACAATGGAATTACCTTGTGCTCCAGGGGGATCATTTATGTTTGCTATCATAAAACATTCATGAAGTTTCGAAAATGAACCAACAACTTACACGAACCATGGATACATGAGTGCGTTTGGGGCTCATGCTGAACCATATCCCAGAGAACAATTCGTTTTCGCCTTTATGTCCCCCTGGGCATTTGTCACCTGGGCCAGTTGTTGAGCCTCCGTGTCTGCACCCGTCGAATGGCAAGGGTGACAGTGCTGCCTGCCTCCCCCCACTGCGGGAAGAGGACACCAGGCTGATTCTCAGAATGTGTCAGAGCATCGCCCTCCGGGTGGGGTAAGCTTATTGTCACCGTGGCGTCACTTGGCTGTGACCTTGCTATGCGGTCTTGATTTCTCTGTGCCTGAGATGGCACGGTGGTTGGGGACCTCCCATGGTAGAGTAGAAGCCTTTCTGGGCTGTTATACTTTGGGAACCACAGACAAGACTTTCTCCCATGGCCCCACTGGATGGGTCCAAACGACCTTGCTGGGCAGCCGGGCACGGGCCCAGTAAGTCACCCCAGAGGCTAAGGAGCCCAGCCCACTGAATAATTAGCAATGCAGAGCAAGGACAAGAGCCCCGCCTGGAAATTAGAAGAGAACTCTCCTCTCTGACTTGCCACCAGACAGTGTGACTCTTAGTCAGATAGCGGAGGCCTCACACTAGGTGGTCTCAGAGTGGTGACCCAGTTCTGAAAGGCTCTGGCCCTCCACGGCATCACGCAGCCCCTGTAGGAACAGAGACTGCTGTGCACGCTGCTCGGCTCCCTGCGCGCTGCCTGAGCCCTTCCCGACACCTCATCACATTCCCCGCAGGTGGAAGCCACCCTCCGGCAATGTTTACATCGCTCCACTTTGATTACAGCTGATTAGTCCATCGACAATGTGTTTGAATTTCCCCAGACTTACATTTCACAACAGAGCGCCAGGTTGAGCCAACACTCTCATTTGTGAGGGCAGCCATCCAGGCGGAGGGAGACTTTCCCTAAACAGACACCGTCTTTATAACCTCTGGGAAGCCGAGTATTAAACAAAGTATAGCTTGGGAATCTTGACTCCCTATTTTGGACACTGGCTGCCTGCTTTACAATGCCGTTCCAGACCACACTCACTGTCATCCCTTCGGTTCTGACGCAGTGACCCTACAGGACAGGGTAGCACCGGCCCTGGGGGTTTCTGGCTGTGTTCCTTTCCTGGAGTAGAAGCCTCATCTCTTTCTTCTGGGGAGGCTAGTGGTTTTGAACTGCTGACCTCAGTTAGCAGCCCAAAAGGTAGCCCACCACGCCACAGTTGCATTTGTACCCACAATTTCTCCAGGTGTGCGTGCGCACATACGCTCACGGTAGCTCAGGGTGGACGTCCCTCAGTGATGGCCTTGAAGGGCAGTGCCGGCTGTCCCTGTGGGTGAGGGGCTTCCCAGTGGGCAGGGTTTCCTGCACAGGCCGGTGGGATCAAACACTTACCAGCTGCCAGAGTGAATGACCGAAAAGGGCAAATGGGAAAGATCCATGCAAAACACATCTAACATCCCAACTCCCTCTGTACAGGGATCACAAAATCTCTCAGACGTACGTGGGAGAGAACATGAGGGATTGTGGAAAGCCCTGAGGTTTACAGTACAGCAACCAAGCCCTTCTTCTCGATTCTGGTGCTCTCTGTGTCATGCATTTGATGCATCGACCTTTGAGAAATAATCACAGCCCTCTAGACCTCAGTTTCCATCTGCAACACGAGCAGGTAGGTTGCACGGCAACTGGGGTCCTCCCTAGTTACAAAGCCACAGGAAACCTCTACGCGTGTTTAACGCATGTCGTGTCAATAGCCTCCATCAATAGCTCATGAAAACTTGGAATTTTCCTCCAGATAAATAGACAAAGGCTCACAGACAGAGGGATCCAAAGCATGTAGTACAGGGGCGTCCGTCCGGAGGCCACTAGCAGATGAAAGACGGGTTGAACTTTGACACCCTAAAGGCATCTCTGGGACAAGCCAAAACAAAGTAACTGCAAAGGCTTGCAAATACAAAATTTATTTTGGAAATAAATATAATTACTCATTCTACACTTAAAAAAATTATATTACAACCCTATAGAGTGGACTCAAAAAAGAAAGAAGAAGAAAGGAAGATATTAAAACAAGATTTGATACTGGAAAATGCAAGCTGGGCAATATTTGAGGCAAATTAGAAGTTGGCTTCTTATAAATCAGATATTATGAAACTGTCCAGGGCTCCGGTTCATGAGGTGAGTGTCCCCCAGATGTTCCACCCATGTTGCAGAGCAGGAGGGAAGCTGGCTACAGGCCAAATCAAATTTACATATTGCAACGAGAGTGCCAGCTCGCAGGTCTCATCAGTCCAGTATCGCAGGCACCAAGGCGCTGCGACACGTTGGATCGCCTACATTCAGCGCACTTCACTGCAGAGGCAAGTAAGTCCCGAGTCAGAGCACTCATCGCCTCAGAGCAGAGGCACGAATGGAAAGTCAACACCTGTCTTGCATGTAATCTAGCTGAAGAAGCGTTTATAGTCTGGAATTCTCCACGCTGAAAGCTGCTGCTTCCTAAGCGTGTGTGTGTGTGTGTGTGTGTGTGTGTGTGTGTGTGTGTGTGTGTGTTTGTGTACTCAAAGCTTTAAAATATACCAATCACGTTAGAAAAATAGACAAGAGAAAGGAACAAAAACTATTCTTTTATCTAGAACCACAAATAACTGACAAGGAAAACCTGTACCTGAAGCAGTGACTTTCATTGAATGATTTACTGTGAAGTGCATTTCCAGAGAAGGTACTTAGGAGAACTCTGTGTCACCACATTACCATTGCTCAGCGAGTGTGCTTGTCCTGCCTCATATGTGATTTGGAGTTGCTGGCTCCTGTAGTCCTGGTGGCATAGGGGGTTATGTGTTGGGCTGCTAACCACAAAGTTGGCTGTTTGAAACCACTGACCTCTCTCTAGGAGAAAGATGAGGCTTTCTACTCCCATGAAGATGTACAGTCTGGGAAACCCACCGGGGAGGTTCTATCTGGTCCCATGGAGTCACTGGGAGTCAGAGTTGCCTGGGTGGCAGTGAGTGACTTATTAATGATGCTTTCTATGTCAGTTTCATTTACTGGACCTTTTTTTACCCACCAGACTGTGATAAGCTTCAAGACCAAGGTTATAGGTGACTTCCACGTGTGACCTCGTAACACCTAGTACAGAGTTTGTCGTCTGGATGGACTGAGCTGATTGAAATAGCAAATGCAAAGTCAATGCCTTGAGGCCACTGAAGGCCACGGAGCAGGATGAGAACACGGCACCGAGTCCGCTGTCACCCTCACCGGCTGCTGGAACCTCGCAAATCAGTTCTCCTCACCTCAGTTTCCATCTTTATAAAAAAAAGTTTAAGTAAAGTAGAAATTCCAAGTCCCACCTGGCTTTATGATTCTGCACAGTCCAAGAATCACTCTTCAGAAATAATGCCCCAAACCCTGCCCATACCGGGCATTTTCTTTATCAAACTGAAGAAAAGAAATAGCCCAGTCTTCAGCCCGCAGCGGAGGCTCTGCGTGCTAGTGCTGTCTAAGCCAGCTTTCTGGAGGCAGGCCTTCTGATTCCTGAATGGCCTCTGGTTTATGTGGAACCTGAAGCATATTCAGGATACCATCTGCATTTTAAAGCTCTTTGAAAATGGTTCCACCTGAAGATTGCATTTGGAGTTTGCACTCAAGGACCACTTTACTTCCTAAGACCAGGTTATTACCAAAGTCCGCTGGGCAGTGAAATCCGTCTCTCAGGAGACGTGTCCTGAGCCCGTGACAGTAATTGGGAGGGGGGTGGGAAGGGGCTGTGGACAGCAGAGCAGTGCTTGCAGGCCTGCTTTCCGCAGGCTGCCTGGACGTGGCTGACAAGAGAAACCGAAGCCACACTGCTCCTCTGAGAGATCAAAGGGAAGAGAAGTCAGGTGGTCAAGCTCAGGAGATCAGGTATTTCCCCAAAGCCAAAGGTCAGCGCATGACAAGAACAAGACAGTTGGTGGAAGAAACACAAAGGGAAAGAGAACATTGTCTGTCCTTCAAAAAGCAGTATCTCTAAGACCAAAGAGAATCTTATTCTAGCTCTTTAGCTTCTTGCTTCAAAGCTTTTTCTCTATCTTCTTCAATCTGGGAGGTATTCCCCCAACCACCACCTCTCCTTGTCTCTCACCTTCTACCTCCCTCACCCACTAGATGCAAAGCCGCAAAATGCCTGGCCCCATTTCTATGACACCCTCACTTCTTTGTGAAACGAATACTGCTCTTCGCTACCCTCCCCTCAGCCCGACTCACAATGCCCTCATGTACAACAGAACTAAATCTCGCCGGCCCTGCAGCGTCCTCACAGTGGCTGTGATGCTGGAGACCATTGTGGCAGCCCCTGGGGGCATCCATCTCACTGAGCACTCTTTCTGGCTGCCCTTCTATTGGTCCAAGCATCGTGTCCTTTCTCCTGATCACATGTCCAAAGTATAGGTCACAAATGCTTGTCATCCTCCCTCCTAAGAGGTTTTTTGGCTGTAATCGCGTCCAACTCGGATTTGTTTCTTCTTCCCATGGTCCGGGGTACTCTCAAAGGTCTTCATCAGCACCACAAGCCAAAGCCATCACTTGGACGGCAAATACCATCGTTTGAGTCAGGGCAACTTAGGCCTCAAAGTGACATTCTCGCTCTTGACTACTTGAATGCTGGCTCTTGAGAGCTCGTTCAGCGGATGTCCCTAGTGCGATACTTTCATTTCTTGTGTCTTGCTTCCTGAGCCTTGACTGTGGATCTAAGTAAGATAAAATCCCTGACCATGTCAATATTTTCTCCATTTATTATGATGTTCTATGCATCCAGTTGTGAACATTTAGGTTTTCTCTATATTGAGTTGAAAGCCATACAGAAGGCTGCAATCCTTGATCTGCATCAGCAAATACTTCAAGTCTTCCTCACTTTCAGCGAGCAAAGTTGTCCCATCTGCATATCACAACTTGTGAGTAAGCCTGCTCCAATCCTGATGCCAAGTTGTTCTCTGTACAGCCCCGGCTCTCGTCTGGTTCCCTCAGCACACAGGCAGAAGAAGCACGGTCAAAGCAGGGAACTCAAAAGCGTCTCTCTCCCGCTTTTAAACCAGGCAGGATCCCTTTGTTCTGTTTGCCAAGCGGTCTCTTGGTCCATGTACAGGTTCCGCATGAGCTCAATCGGGTGTTCTGGAATTCCCGTTCTTCTTAATGCTATCCTTAGTTTGTGATAATCCACACAGTCAAATGCCTTTGTAGTCAATGAAACACAGTAAACATCATTCTGGTACTCTCTGCTTTCAGCCAACATACATCTCACATCAGCAATGATATTCCTATTTCAAAATCCTCTTCTAAATCCAGCTTGAATTTCTGGCAGCTCCCTATACTGCTGTGATCATTGTTGAATGATCTTTAACGACAATTTACTTGCATGTGATATTAATTATGTTGTTTGATAATTTTTGCATTCTGTTGGGTCACTTTTCTTTGGAATGGGTACAAATATGGATTGTTTTCCATTCAGTTGGCCAGGTGTGTGTCTTCCAAATTTCTTGGCTTAGGTGAGTGAATGCTTCGTCAGCTTGTTGAAACCTTTCCATGGCTAGTCCATCAGTTCCTGGAGCCTTGTTGCTTCCTAGTGCCTTCAGTGCAGCTTGGACTTCTTCCTTCAGTATGCTGGCTCATGTTCATATGCTACCTCCTGAAATGATTGAATGCTGCATCTTACGATGGTTGAATGGTGGCCTGTTTTTTCTGGTCCAGTAACTCTGTGCATTCCTCGCATCTTTTGTTGATGCTTCCTGCATCATGTCTTCCATCTGTTTTGGTGACCTACAATCAAGAGCAAGCTTCAGTCTCTCCTGACGTCCACTTTGGTCTTTCCTGTCTTTTAATAATCTTTTGCTTTCTTCATGTTTGACCCTCCTGATGTTATCCAATAGCTATTCAGGTCTACTTTTGTTAGGTTTGAGCAAAATGATTATCCGTGTGTGTGTGTGTGTGTGTGTGTGTGTGTGTGTGTGTGTGTCCATCTTCCCTAATAAAGGGGTATGCTGTGCTAATGCATTGCTAGAATTTTCAGTTACCAGGTGGTTCCATTCCTGACCAGTGCACTTCAAATATAACCCAGTACCCATTTGTCAGTGGAGGAGACAAGAATATCTAGAACTTTGACTCCCACTGAGGACCTTGCTACCCCACCATTATCTTTGCTGTAGTTAGGGACCATCAAGTCGGCTGCAACCCATCGCAACCATATGCACAATAGACCACATGGTCCTGAGCCAGCCTCACCATTGATCCCATGCCTGAGCCCATTGTTGCAACCACTGTGTCAATCGATCTTGTTGAGGGGCTTCCTCTTCTTTTCTGCCCCTCCACGTTGCCAAGCCTGGTGTCCTTCTCCAGGGACGGGTCTCTCCTGACAACATGGCCAAAGTGTGTCAGACGAAGCCTTGTCCTCCTTGCCTCCAGTGCACGGAGGCCACACTCCTCGCATTCTCTTTATATTCCCTTCCCCATGGCATCTGTGGGTCCCTCTGTATAAGGAGCACAGGTGGCACAATAGGTACGTGCCCAGATGCTCACCACGAGGTTGGCGGTCTGAACCCCCAAGTGAATCCGAGGATGAAAGGTCTGAAGGGTTGTTCTCATCAAGGTCACGGGCTGGAAAACCCTAAAGGGGGGTCCCCTCTGCCCCCTGCACTCCCTGTGAGTGGACTCGATGAGGGGCACCTCACCCTTAGAACGATGCTGTGGGAAAGGAGGAGGACACATGGAAAAGCCCATTTTAAACAGTGTAAGACAGACCATGAAGAAGAACACATTTACATCATTCATCTGAGGGTTCGACCCTTGTAGCTGTTGTTTACTTAGCGTTCACAAACTCAATCATCCGCTTGTTCACTCGAAAGCCAAAAGCAGCAGGTGTGTAGGGAACAGGGGGCAGGCACATGTGCATATCTGTTTCCTAGATAAAAAGTCATAGCAAAATGCATGACGATCACTTTCCCTTGCTGGATGCTTTGCATGATGTGGGGCTGGAGACAGAGCTGACAGGAAAGGCTGACCGAGTCAGGTGTATTTGATTAGAACAAAGAGCACGAGCTCTCCTCTAGAAATGACCAAGTCCCTGTGCCTATGCGTGTAAAGGCATCCCGTTTCTGGGCCTTCCTGTCCTCCTGTACAATATGAGGAGATGTAAATGAGCAGGTCACGGAACATGGTAGGAACATCAGCTCACACCTCGGTAGTGGTGTATAATGAATCACATCCTCAGATCCCTCATCAGCTCTGTGACGTGAGCGGACGGATAAATAAACCTAGACTTTACAGATCAGGGCCGAAGGTGCAGAAAGGTCGGCCAAGGGTCCCATGAGAAATGGCAGATTGGGCCCTTGAACTAAAGTCTCTTGAGTCTTAGGATCCAGAAATATAGCCAAAGTGGGCCTGGGGAATGAGTCCCAGAAAAGGGGGCACCGTGGCACGGAGGCACGGCGGTCCGAGCAATGAACCGAGAAGAGCAGGCATCTCTCTAAGGCAGTGGTTCTCATCCCATTTCACAGGGCCGCCTGATTCATCACAGTAGCAGAATTACAGTAGGAAGTAGCAGAGAAAATAATTGTATGGTTGGGGGAGGGGTCACCACAACATGAGGACCTGTAGGAAAGGGTCAAGGCATTAGGAAGCTTGAGAACCACAGGCCTCTCTTACTAGCATCTGACCACTGGCCCTCAAGGGGTTAACTGGAGTGGTAAGCAAGCTCGGCCAATACAGCACTTACAGAGTCTTTGATGTGAGCTTAGTGCTGGGGGCGCGTGGGGGGCACTTTGGTGACTTTGTGCAATTATTTCCCAAGACTAACAGGATGCTGTTTTCTTCAACAAATCTGATGTCCTTGTGGCCTGTTGCCCTCGATTAAGATCTGTTTCAAAGAGAACTTTCCCCCAAGGTGATCCAAGCCTGTGACTCTCTTTAGAACTTGGCCTTCAGAGGCCTTTGATGTCTTGTCCCAGCTCCCTTGGACACATCTCCCTTGGATCAGTTGCCTACCAAGCAATTTTCTAAGTAGTTTCTTGAAAAAATAACCTCTGTGCAGCAGCTTTATAGTAAACCGTTCAGTATCAAGCACAAAGCATTTATGAAAAATCACTCGTCAATTATCAGCAGCTACTTCTGAGGGTGAACGCAGTTCAGGGTTCACTGGACCTACGGGCTCTGTTTTGCTTTGATGCCTCATCCTCATCCTAACAGCAGCAGGGGACACGTCATTGACTCGCACAGCCGTTTCCGCATTCGTTCTGCAGCCCGGGAGGAGCTCCATCGAGGCTCTTTAAGAATGTTAAAAAAAAATTTTTTTAAAGGCAGGTGCAAATAGCAAGTCGGTTACAAATCGAGCTGCTAATTGTAGGTCCATGGTCCAAGGCCACCAGCCCCTCTGTGGGAGAAAGATGAAGCTTCCTGTCCCTGGGTGATGGACAGCCTTGAGGGTCCACAGGGGTGATTCTACCCTAACCTGCTCGGAGTTGGCATCATCTCGAAGGTAGTAAGTTGGTTTGGGATTTTTTTGAGGGGGTGGGTTGATAAATCCCACAAGGAAGGGGTTCAGAAGATGTTCGAAGGACCCAGATGAGAAAGGGTGGTTAGTAAAGGCTATGGACAACTTCCAGATGGGTCTTGGTTCTGATGATGGCAAATGTCCGTGGTGTCAACACCTCCCTTATGAATAGCCGGTTGGAAGCTGCCAGCGTGACATCCCTGGGCAGAGTTGAGGACAGGGGTGCAGTAGCACACCCACCATTACAGTGTGCATCCACCCTTCTCACACAATGGATATCCATGACATTAGGAGTGTCGATAAAAGTAAACCTTATAAAAATTAAGAAGGAACTCGATGTATTAATATCCTTGTTTTTCGTATCATTTATTCAACTGTATAATTTTGTGATTAAATTTTAAGAATGATGGTGTTTTAATAACCAGTTTTCGAAAACTCATGATCCTGGGCCATCGAGAGCCGGCTTTCAGACATCGCTAGGTTATTCCTTCTCATCCCCCAGCAATGCTGCTTCCAAGGAGCAGCATCTCTCTGAAGGCGGACTGCACTCGCTTCTGTCCGAGTCTCCTTGCCTCAGAAGTCACAGGTATTGCCCCTAGGCTGCCCACCGTCCAATCCATCCTCTACAACACGAGCACAGTGATCATTCTGAACGGAAAGTGACTGTGCCCTTCCTTTGGTTAAAACGTGTTGATGAGTCCCAGTCTCTTCCAGATGCTGACCCCGCTCACGCACGCAGCCCCATCCTCCCCACCTGTGGTAGATATATAATCGTTTGTCGATTTGAGGATCAAGAGTGTAGGGGTGGAGTTTATCTTGTCAATCATATCATAGCCAATGAGGCCTCTGTGTGGGCATGGCCTTCTCCTGAGAATTCTGGGAAATCCGGTACTTCCTCCTTGGAGGTGGGAGACTCTCTGTTCATACCCTGAGAGACATAGCAGCTGACAAGACACATGGACCCACCCTGATGCAGAGACCCCTGCCAGCGCTGAGATGTTTCCAGTGACACTGGATCCAAAGACTTTCTACCCACTGGCTTGTGATTGTCCTGCATTCAGCATCATTGCATGAGTCAGAAGAGGACTAATAGATTGCTGTCGCACATATGGGCTAATATTGGACTTATGGACTTGATCTGGACTGGGCTGGGATGTTTTCTTAATGTACAATTGCTCTTGTGTATAAACCTCTTCCTTATACACATATGAGTGTCTCCATGGATTTTTTTCTCTAGTCCACCCAGACTAACACACCACTCCTTCACTCCTCATGTCCCATGTGCTCCACTTGAGACCCCCACCTCCATTCCCCTCTCTGTCTGCCCTCTGGCAAAGGGCCTCGCTTCCATTTGCCTGGAACACCTTGCTCCCTGCTTTTCGCATTGGATAAACTTGAACCTGCCCATCAGTCCGAACTGAGAAGTGACTTCCTTGGGCAGAACTTCCCCTGCCCCATTAGAGAAGGTGCCCCTCCTTCGCTTCACCTACCCACTGCTTCCTGGGCCCAAACCACAGAGGCCCCCGCCACGTTGGAGTGGCATGACCCAGTTTCTAGCACAACGTTGTGCACGGAGCCCGACTGCATGGATGTGAATTGTGGCTCTGGAGCTTACTAGCTGTGGATCCCCAGAAAAGCGGCTCCACATTTCGGAGTCTCTTTCTGTGAAATGAGGATACCAGCAACCACCAGGTTACCATGATTTGGGGTCCAACGGCGCTAGAGTTCCCAGTGGTAGCCAGTGCCGCGTGGGCGTTAGCTACTGTGGCTTTTGTCCACTGAGCACTGTGAGTTCTTCTGCCCCGTGGCTGCTGCACACTGCAATGGATGGCTCTGGGGCACTTGTAAAGGCACCTTCCTTAGATACAGGTGTATCCATTTTGTTCCTAGTTAAATGAGGTCTTATCAGAGTTGGGAGGATTCTATTTCTAATCCCTTCTGAGGGATGGTTTTAAAAAGACAATGGAAACGGAGTCAGTTACACACAGGGGAAATCACATGCCATAAAGGAGCCAAGGACACTCACCCTTGCGGCCCCCAAATTGAGAGCGAGGCATCCCACAGGCTCTCCCTGGACACTTAGCAGGCGCTCAGTGAGTCTCCTGAGTAAGTCACATGACAGGAATCATCCCAGTAATGCAGGACCGGAGGGTTCCGAGAAGGGTAGGGAAGTTGGGCCTTCACTGCAAGGAAGGCGCCAGGTCAGGAGGCCCGGGATCCGCAAAGACAAGAGCATCGGTGCCGGGTTCCAGCAAATGTGACCAGCAGAGACAGCAACTGGTCAGGAGGCCAGGTTTTACATTCTTTCTGAAACCCTCTCCTCGGCGCCCCCACTCCTTCCCCACCCTCTCCCGGCACACCCCAGTTCGACCTGCAGTAAGAGCAAGCCTCCCGTCCTGCATTCTCCGGTGGGGGAGGTGAAGGGGAAAACAGTTCATCAGCATTCCGAGGAAGCCAGCTGCTCTGGGCACCTCTGCTAATGACTGGCTAAGTGTGTCCACTGTGACCAGAGCCTGGGAAGATGTTTTTCTAACTAGGGACCCTATTAAGGGCCAACTGCTGAGAGACGGAAAATTGCAGTCGGAGCCACTCAGGTCCCTGGCCTTTCCGCTAGAGCCCCTTCTGGGACTTGCCTTGGCCTCCACCTACTCTCTGCTGCAGCCAGTTCCGATTCTATCAAGTAATTATTTACAAATTAGATTCCCAAGGAATACATGATCAGAGAATGTTAGCATTGCACACGTACATAGCATAGCACACGGTTTTTCAATAAAAGGCAAACCATTCTCCAAGTAACTGATGTCATTAGAAATCTCTGGGACCTGTCACAGCAGCTACCCATGGCCGAGAGCACTTATCCCCACTTAGGCTCCTTGACTCGAGCTGGGAGGTTATACAGCGGAGAGCCTGGTATCAGATCGATGCCCGCCAGACTTGGGTATCATGAACTGTTTTTGAATCCTGTTCTCAATTCGAAATTCTTCCATACTTGGTGAAAATGGAAAGCACTTAGATATGATTTCATCAATATTTATAGGAGCTCTGGTGGTGCTGCCAAATGCCAAACTTTGGCCCGCACAACGATAGACCAACGGTTCAGACCCACCAGCCGCTCCATGGGAGAAGGCTGAGACTATCTGCTCCTATAAAGATGTGCAACCTTAGGAACCCCATTCAGGGTGGCTGTGCAGCAGAACCGTCCTGATCTCCGGGGATAGAGTTACCACTTGTTTCAGTGCATCTATTGCTTACAGGAGGAGCCCTAGGGGGCATAGTGATGCCTCTTGGGCTGCTATACACAAAATCATCAGTTCGAAACCACCAGCCTGCTCCGCCAGAGAAAAATGAGGTTTTCCACTCCAGTGAAGAGTTACAGTTTTGGAAATCCACAGGGACACGGACACTTTGTCCCTGAGGGTCTCCCGGGGAGTCAGAATTTACATGGTGGCAGTGAGCATGGTTTGGCTTTCAGAGGTTACTTCAAAGAATCGGTTGCCTCTGGTGACCAGCCTGCAATCTATTAGCAAATGACTACCCTTGCAGTTCACAACAGAACTTTAATATCATTGGCAGCCAACTGCAAGACTTTATTTCCTGACCACTCCACAGCTAGGTGTGGCCACCTAAGCGATGGCCAAGAATGTGCACAATGAGACATGTATGAAGAAGGGAAGGGGTAGGGCTCCCAGAAGGGCTGTTGAACAAAAGCAGAAGGGAGTGGTCCTCTTTTATTTCTCTTCCTCTTTTCTGCCCTCTGAAATATGGATGTGATATCTAGAGCTCCCACAAATATCTTCACCATGAGGCAACATGAAAAAGTGAGCCATGTGCCGGATGGAGGGGTGGAAGATGGGAGGAGCCAGCCAGGCCACTGGTGACCATGAAGCAATCTACAGCCCGCACTGGACTTAGTTTGTGTGTTAGACCAGGTGGACTAGAGAAACAAATCCAGAGACACTAATATAAAAGGGGGTACCCCCCCCCTCCAAAAAAGAAAGCAGCAAAAAGCTCTGCTGGGTGGAGCTTTTGTACTTCTGAGCTTTTGCAGTGTGCATGTTCCCCTCCAGGCGAGCGCTAAGCAAGCCCCCTGAGGTAGTGCACACTGGGGCTTCTCCTGGGAAGGTTTTCTCTGGTCACGGTGAATTTTTTCATAAGAGCAGTTTCACTCAAAGCTTGTTTTTTGTAATGGCCAATTTCAGAGAACAGCATATGGCGGTGACATTGTTTCCTGCCCAGGAAAAATGCAGCAGAAACTGTTGTGATGTTGAACACAGCTTATGAGGACAGCGCTATGGGGAAAACACAAGTGTATGAATGGTTTTCTCATTTCAAAAAAGGTGAAATGAACTCCCCATATGGATTAAAGTGTCCGCAAAATCTGGGTCGTTGTACCTGAAGACCAACCATGGACCACTGGAGCGAGGGGGAGTCATCTGGACTGTCCTGGTGCTCAATTCAGTGAATGTTAACAGAGGTTTGGGAAGGAGAAAGGTTGCTGCCAAATGTGTGCCTCAGGCTCTCACTGGCCAGGAAAAAGAGTGTCGAGTGGAAACATGATGAGCTTTGAAAGAATAGGTCAAAGCAACCCACACTTCTTGTCCAAGGTCATCCATAGTGACAAGACAGTGCTATTCTGAAGACCCCGAAAGCAAACACCAATTAAGCCAGTGGAAGTTGCCATCCTCACCTTGCCCCCCAAAAGCTCAAGTGAAACCAAAGATCAAGACAATGCTTATTTGTTTGTTAGGTTTTGGATGTGAGGGGAACAGTGCATCTGGGGTTTGTTGCACCAGGTCAGACTGTTCATCAAGCTTTCTACTTAGAGGTTCTGAAAAGATTGCACAAGAGTGTGCGACAAAACAGGCCTGATTCGTGGCAGATGATGGACTGGTTTTGCCACTACCACAATGCACCTGCTCACACAGCCATCTCGGTGTGCCAGTTTTTGGCAAAACCCAGCCTGCCTCTTTGGCCCGCACACCTGATTTGCCTGACCTCACTTTGTGTGACCTCTTTTGATTCCATAAATGAAGAGGGACATGAAAGGAAAGTGATTTGATGACATAGAAGAGGTGAAGAAAAAAATGAGGGCTGTGCTGTCAGCCATCCACAGAGATGAGTTTGAAAAATATTTCCAAGAATGGAATCACAGATTTGACAAATGTATTAAGTGTCATGGAGAGTACTTTGAAGGTGATGAGGTCATTTTGCGAAAAATTTAAAAATATAGCTTTGAAAATAAAATACATTTTCAGGGGGGAACCCCCCAGTATGTGTAAGAAAGAGCTTTATATCAAGAGGTAATTATATATCAAGCGAACATCCCAGCCCAGTCCAGATCAAGTCCATAAGTCAGATACCTGTCTATAAGTCCCTCTTCAGACTGATAAAGCCACATGCAGTGATAAGGAATGCAGGCACATCACTGACAGGTGGTTGCTAAGCTTTGTGGATCCACTGGTGAGGATGCATCTGGAGGACTCACGCAGGTCTCCCCGTGGCATCAACAGGAAGGTGAAGGTAGGGGGGGCATGAAGGGGAGGTTCCCAGGACCTTCCTTATGAGAAGGCCATGCCCACAAGGAGGCATCATCAGGCTATGATCTAATCGAGAGACTAAACTCCACCCATTCACTCTTATACCTTCAAGTTGACAGGAGATTATATCACTAGCACAGTTTGTGAGATAGAACTAAACGTTTATCTCATGTTCCTGGGGCTTTCTCCTGTTGCAATCATACCCAATCCTGATACCAATGCTTTTTCACATGGTCTTATTTTTAGGGACCACAGGTAGGATAGACCTCTGAAACATCCTCACAGACAGTCCCCAATTATGTGGGGTCCTGTTTGGACAACTCCATCTTAAATTGCTCTGACATTAGTTGAATACCTCTTCTTCTTTTTTCCCACTAATACCACTTTTTATTATCACTGTGTGGAGTCTTGGGGGTGCAGCGGGCACGGTCCACAGTTTGAACCACCAGCTGCTCTGCAGGAGAAAGTCCGAGCTTTCCACTCTGGAACTCACGGGGGCATTTCTACCCTGTCCTGCAGTGAGTGCCACTGTGCGTCTGCACCTGCTCAATGGCGGTGCGTTTGGTTTTTATCATCATCATCATTGTCATCAAGATCTCTATGTACCCAATGGTTTTGGCTTTGGGGACTGGAAGCATCACATATACATTTACAGACATGGCATCAGCGGATGTGACCCATAGCACCGGATGTATACGTGCTTTCAAAAAGCACCCTTTATATAGTGCTTGGCATAAGTCAGGAACTATCTGTATTTGATTTTAGGAAATCACATTTGGGCTCTTCTTCTCAGATTCATTCAAGAATTGTTGGCTAAGAAACCGTTCACCAAGCCACCAACAAGCATGTGTGGTCTCTGATTTTTTAAATCCAGTGGAGAGTTAAGATCTGCCTTTATGTGATTAAAGTAGAAGACAAAAAGTCCCAGCACAACTGTGCTCTCCCCAACTTTTGTCTCTCGAAGGAGCAGAACTAAGTGATTGGCCTTCCCCGTCCATGGCTCCAGGCAGGGATACCCACCGAGAAGCCCGGTGCCAAGAGAGAATGTGTGTGCCCGGAAAGGCATGTGCGTCTGCACGTGTGTGCCCATGAACTCTACACTGAGTGGGGCTGTGGGGGGGAGCAGGAGTGAGAACAGCGAAGAGTGTGAAACCACAAGAAAAGCAACTGGATTAGCAATTTGTGCCAAAACTACCAGGGTGTTTATTAACGTCTACACCGAAGTACTCACTCATCTGCACTTAAGGGGCTGTTAAAATGCCACCCACCGCAGCAGAAAGGGCAGTGCAGCAGCTCGACTCCATATAATTTTATTCTTTTCAGTGAAAAGGAAATGCTAAATATACAACTAAAAGTGATGGGCTTTTTATGTTTGTGGAAGACTCTCCACCTAATTAGAAACACACATCTATAAACTTCATGTTAAGCGGGAGTCCCAAGTTTGGGAATACAGTGAGTGGTTGTCACCGTCATAAACTCTCTTTATCCAAGAAAGTTCAATGTGGGAACCACCTACGTAGTCTTCTGAGTTTCCCCAAAATACATACCTTCTGTTTATATTCCTATGATGCTGCTCATTACTGAGCTCAGCTACTGCAGAGCCTGACCATGTGAAACGTATTACAAGCCAACAGCAAGTCCAGAGCCTGGCATTTAGTACCCAGTGAGTAGTCCGCTCTGTCACCTTTGAACTGAAATTTCACAATCTCTTTCAAGAGCATTTTAATATCCTCTGCCTGAGAGATCAGGGGGCCCATGTTCTTTTTTTTTTTTTCCAAAAACCAAATGACAATAATTAAACCAGGCAGCTGCTGCCCCTAGCAATATGACAGGCTCTCCCTCCTCCATGGAATTTGCTGGAATCACCCTGCTAGAGCACATCTCATTTGAATCAGCTCTTGCCTCTCTGCACCCCGGCAAGCTGGGTGAGTTTCACGTCTATTAGCTGAATTATTCAGATGTTTCCCCACAATGGTGCTAGCAGTGCTCATATAACTAGTTTCTAAATCAACAGTGAATTACATTATTGACAATCTGAACAGATTAATTAAGAAATCTGTCAGGAATGACGCTCTAAGAGCTGGCTCATGTTCATGTCAGATCCACACTCTTCAAGATAGAATTATACCTGACAGGATTCCACAC
>NW_022103906.1:99641456-99651674 GCF_000313985.2 Echinops telfairi | reverse complement strand
CTCCTTTATATCAACCACAGTGTAGTACTGAAGCAATATTTTGTGCACAGTAAAGCAACTGTAATCAATAATCTACACAGGATTAGTATGGTGCACAAATTCTTGTTACAGGGAACATGATACACATATCAGTCCAACTTCACTGTTGGACTTTGGAAGCTCTGTGCTGCAGTGTGTGGGATTTTAAACTCCACAAAAGCAAGACAACCTGGGAAACCCCTTTGTTGACCAGCTATGAGAAAGCAAAATATCCACCCACTTAGATTTCCATTCTGTTAAAAGAGTTGCTAGTTTTCTTCTACTCTGGCAACCAAAACCTTGCAGAATATGCACATAATAATAATAGTAAATTAAAATATTGTATTATTCTGTTTGTTTTCGTCAAATTAATACATGGCATTTTGAGAATCAACTAGATCAGTCAGGGGAATTCTAAGCTATAGTGGATAATCCACAGTTACTAATTGAGTAACTGACAGCCTCAGGACTGTCAGTTCACTCCCAAATTTCAAATGTCTTCCTCTGTAAAGTGAGGGGCCCCAGGTTGCTGTGAGGATGAATCAGAATAACATGGTTGGAGACTTTTGTAGTGAGCCTGTCATTCACACCAAACTTAGAGGGCTGCCCTTTCATTCGCACACCCAACATTACTTTGGATTATATTTGACAAAGGAGTGAGATTTTTTTTAAAGAATACATTTTTTAAAACCACTGAATTTTCAGCCATTGGGGGACTGCTTTGACAGGTAGCTAGATTAGGTATAAAGAGGAGTTGTCTGCCCCAAATGCCTACACGAGTGGAAATAGGCTGTCAGGGCCACAATAAAGGGGTTTGCAAAGAAATCAGGTGCACTAATTAGAGACCTATGGGAAAATCCAAATCAGGCATGCACAGACCCAGGCCACCTAGATCCAGGTGGAAGCCAACCTGGGCACGCCCACCTTAGGCACCAGCAATATTACATTACACTGGTGTGCCTAAACTCAGCCAATAAGATCAGCCAATACTCTCAACCATGCCTCCCCAGCCGGTGGGGACAGAAGGGGCTAAATACCAGACTGAGGGCAGGCCACTCTCTGGTTCAGGAGCTGTCTTGCAGGTCGGAGGGCTGGGGGGAAACATGTGTCCCGTGCTCAGACACTCTCAGGCCTCTGTCTCTCAGGCTGCCCTCTTTCTGCTCCTGCGTGCCCTCTCAGGGGTCTCTCTCTCTCTCTCTCTCTCTCTCTCTCTCTCTCTCTCTCTCTCTCTCCACTCTCCGCTGCCATGCTCTTGTTCTGGTATTTCTTTCACATGGATTTTCCTGATCCCTGGAGTGGCCATTTCAGTCGTAAACTTTCCCACTGCCCCTGCCATGTGGCCTTGCACACTTTCCAGGGATAGTATGTACTTGCTGAGACTGTCATGCCTGAATCTTCCCTTTCCCTTAGAAAGGTTACTTAGATTACACAAGTGCTTCTGCCCCATGACTTCTTTCAGCATTGAGAAGCAACCACCGAGGTAAACCACCCAGAAACCTAACGCTTTTCCTCCCAGGTGTAGGTGGTCTAGACACCTAGTTATTAACCAAGCGAGTAGTCCGGGAGCCAACAGACACCGAGAGCCAGCTGACACTGCCTAGGAGCCTGTCGATCAGAATCTTCAGTCCCACAAGACTCCCAAAAGTGTGTCTGAGCATGGGAGCAATCTTGTTCTCGAAAATCACTGACTACAGTGGTTTGAGAACTGGTTTAAGACCCTAAAGATGCCAAACCACTCTTGGCATGACCTTGGCATCTCTGGTCCAAGTTACCCATTTGACAAAGGTTATGTCTTCAAAATTCCTGTGAATTCAGCCTTTAGCTCACATGACATAATCCAGTCTATCACAGGCTTCTCCATGCACAGTGCTTGTCCACAGGGGTGCAAAATGGTGGCACTTTTAAGTTTTCAGTACTCCAGAAACATAAGGGTAAGTCAAAAAAGATTTGTACTGAGGTTTTAGTTCACGCATGCACAGGTTTATTTGAAGTGAAACATGTTTAAACTTGCCCCTGCAATCAGGGGATGCGTGTAAACAAATTCCTTCATGTGTTCCCTTGTCTTAATCGTGATAAGGGCCGGGGGGGGGGGGGGGGGGGGGGGGGGGGGGGGGGGGGGCGTTTGGGAGGAGGGTTGCTGCAGACAGGACGGAACTCCAACAGCTGCTGTTGGGCAGAGAAGTCAGGTCAAAGGGTTGTGGAGACTGTCTTGCTATTCCAAGTTGATGGATCTCTCAGAAGACAGAGGGAGATCACAGGGACGTATTATGAAGTTGTTTTAAGAAGAGGCATTGAAGGGAGAAAAGATGGGAGGGTTGTGTCAGTTCTTTTCTCTGCATGTTGGTCATGCACGTGTTCCTTCCTAGAGCGCAGCAAGGGCTGTCTTAGAAGATTTTGTTGTAAAACCTTACTCCAGTCACCTTTCAGCCCTGTTCTTGCCCCACAGGGCTTATTTTTCTTCCTCAAAATCATGGAAATCAGTTAAAGAACACAGAAAAGAATGCAATTTGAGTACTGCGAGGATGCCAACACTGCTGTTTCTCTGTGGTATAAATCAGAGATCCCAGAATTCTTCTGGGAAAGGTTAGAGAGGTGCAAACACCATCTTCATTCAGACCTGTTTAGACCTAGGGGGAGGCTATGTCAAGAAATAATAGCTTCACATACGGATATTTTTGTTTAATATGATTTCTATATTTTTAGCAGTCCTTAAAGGTTGAAGGTTTTTCTCTGAGCTGTGTGAAGGCTTAGAAAGAAGATCATCAGCTTTCCATTCCACAGATCATGCACATTTTGTTTCGTCTTATTGATAGAAATCAATTGTCATATAATCTCCTGTCAACTTGCAAAGGGGTGGAGTCTAGACTGTCAATCAGGTCTCAGCTTGATGACCTCATTTGGAGGTGTGACGGAAATAAAGAGCTCACTGGAGGCCAGATACACTCCCACTCTCTGCTACACATTGCTGTTGACAAGCCACATGGACCTATGTTAATGGCAGCCAGAGTCTTGGAGCTGGAGGAGCCATGTGGAGACCCCTCCCAGCGCTAAGATGCTTCCACCACCACTGGATCCACAATACTTTCCACCCACTGGCCTGTGACATTCCTGAACTCAGGGTCATTGCACGTGTTGCATGATACATACAATATATTGATCATCCTGAAGATTAATTTATAAGCTGGTATTGGACATATGGGCCAAAAATGGACTTACAGTCTTGATCTTTACTAGACTGGGATGTTTTCTCAATATGCCGTTGCTCTTTTATCTAAAGCTCTTTCTTATACACATATGAGTGCTATGATTTTGTTCCTATAGTCAATGCAGACTAAGACACTGACTCAATGCAATGTCATCACCCTCGCCTCCTCCCCATGTTTCCTATTTTCATGCCTCCAACCTCCCTTATCTTCTGAATTAGTTGTCGGGCAAAGGTTGCCCCTTTGAGCTCACAGGGTTTGTCATTCTGAGGTGTGCGTGCCTCCCAGTTGTCAATGTCCCATAGACCTACCTGTCTATTGTTGGGCTGAAGATTGCATCACAGGTTGAAGTTTTATTCCAGGCCTGAAGATGACTGAGGACCATTGTCTTAAGAGTTACACCAACTTATACCCAACCAGGATGTCAAGTCTCTATCATGAACTTGAGTTAGGTTCCACATTTGTCTTCCAATATATGAAGGAACTTCCAGAGTGCTCCTTTTCAGAGAAGTCTGTGGCATTACCAGGGACTACCTACTTCTTCTGATCTGAGAGTCATGGAGACAGATGTTCACATGGTCCATGAGCCCCTTAGACTGAGTGTTTTCATGTGACTGTGATTTTGTTCTCTGTTTTCCTTTGAACTGGGAGAGACATTAGAGAGTCACTTACAAGTGTGCAGGACCCCAGGAGCTAGTCACTAAAGCAGGATGTAGAACATCGTCTTGTGGACTACAAGGGAGTATCCTCCAAAAAATGGATTTTTTTCAAAGCTATGTATTTAAATTTTTATCTAAACAACCTTATCACCTTCAAAGTACTCTCCATGACACTTGACACACTTGTCAAATCTTTGATTCCATTCCTGGAAACATCTTTCAAATTCATTTGTCCGGGTGGCTGACAGCACCTCCCTGGTTTTTTTCTTTACCTCTTCTAAGTCATTGAATCACTGTCCTTTCATATCCCTCTTCATTTGTGGAAACAAAAAGAAGTTGCATGGAGTGAGGTCAGGTGACTAAGATGTGTGGGGCAAGAGAGGCATGCTGTTTTCTGCCCAAAACTGACACACTGAGATGGTTACATGAGCAGGTACATTGTGGTGGTGGCAAAACCAGTCCCCTGTCTACCATATATCAGGCCATTTTAGTCACACACTGTTATGCAATCTTTTCAGAACCTCTAAGTAGAAAGCTTGACTAACAGGCTGACCTGGTGGAAGGAACTCCAAATGCACTACAAATTGATATTTTCATCCATTTGGGAAGTTGATAGACGTCTAGAATGAGGTTTATCATCAATCGATATTTCACCTTTTTTTGAAATAAGAAGACTTGAGTTTTTCCCAAGGCACTGTTCTTGTGAGCTCTGTTCAACATCACAACAGTTTCTGTGGCACTTTTCCTGAGTCGGAAACAAAATTTCACAGCCACACTGTTCTCTTAAAATGGGCCTCACAAAAAGTAGGGTTTGAGTGAAACTTATTTTAAGAAAAACTTCACTGCGACCGGAGAGAACCTTCCCAGGTGACGCCACTGGGTGCACTAACTCAGAGCGAGTTGCTGGATGCTCACCTAGCAGAAAAACGCATACTACGACAGCTCCACTCCACCAGGGGTGCAATTCTGGTTTTTGAGGGGTACGCCCTCATATATCGTGTAGCAGTACTTTTTTACTTTCTCTCATATGTGAGTCAAGTTGTTGAAGGCAGGAGTTAAGATATCGTTGTATACCTAAAGATGTCAAAGATGAGATCGTTCTTCTGTAACGAAACCCAGATGGAATGCTTCATGCTCAGCTTATAAGTTTCAGGTGGAACACAATTGCACTCAGGTTCAGAGTCCGCCGGCAGAAGATTTAACCATATTTCACAAAAACAAAAATCAAGCACAAAGCACTTAGACTGTATGAGCTTAGATGTTTCTCATCCGCAGGACAGAAATTAAGGTGTTGCCTGTTGCCTGGCATGTAAATGGGATTGTCAGAGTGCTAAGAGTACCCAGTGAATGTATCCTGAAGTATGCATGGCGCACAGACACAGACAAGAGCTAATCTTTGTTATCGCTACATAGCTGTATTCAAGATTGAATTTTCTACAATGACCACTTTTTATGTTGGTAATTAAGAAAATAACTATTTTTAACCAAAAAAAAAAAAATGTCACTACAAATGACTAACAAAAGCCCTAGCTTCTGGTAGTCTGGAGATGAAGCTGTGATCCCTAATGAGAAAAGTATAGATTTTTGTCAGTCCAGCTCAACCCTTTGGTACCCATTATCATTTAACATCTCCAGACCCCATTTATCATCATCAAAATGCATGTATAATGCTGTCTCTGTAATCCCATTGGATTTCCAAAAGTACCAAACCTGATACTGCACACAGGGTGAAATTTGATCTTTTTATGATCTATTTGAATATTTATATGCTTTAAGGGGCATACCTAAAGGATCTTGTTTAAAAAATTGTTTAAAATTACTGTTGTTGCTAATGTTATTATACTAAAATAAAATCTATTATTATAGATGTACCCTGGGCACTCAAGAAAAAAATATCTTTCAATTTTTTATATGAAAACGGTACCCCAAAGGAGTAGCCATATAATTATGGTCATTTTCTATATGTTTGAGTTTCATTTGTATTCATCAATCTCTTTATTCAGATTCAGTTGGTTTTAAAAATGTTTACTCTAACTAAAAGCTTACCTGGAAATCTTCATGCAAGGTAACGAATTATTAAATAACTAACTCCCACCGTATGATTTTCCCAGATGGATCTGGGTAAGAAGGTGGAAGAAGACACTGATTGTACTATGTGATTCAGCTGTGACAGATTGCCATCCTGCTTGTTATAAAGTGAGCCATCTCAGAAGTAGGAGGGGTTGTTTCACCACCAGCAAGAGCCAGGAGTGGAATATGTCCTCTGAAAGGCAAGACCGTGAGCAGTGAACCTCCTTGATTTAGGAAGCTAGCACTGACACCAAGAAGTGGCAGAGAAGCAGCAGCAGCAGCAGCTTAATCAGCAGCCAGAGCATGAAGCAGAGCTGTGGGCTCACACCCCCTCTGGCAGAGCGAATATAGTGGAGTGCTTTGGGCAGGAGACTACTACATGGAGTGGGGTGCCTCTGGGCATTGATTCAGGGAGCTGGGTTTGCTGCCCCCACAGAGCTGCAGGCTTATAATGATGTGGGCCTTCCTTGGGCCTTTCTTTTTATTTTATTTTTTAACCATTTTATTGGGGGCTCATGCAACACTTATCACAATCCATACATACATCAATTGTGTAAAGCACATTTGTACATTCTTCGCCCTCATCATTCTCAAAACATTTGCTCTCCACTTAAGCCCTTGTCATCAGCTCCTCATTTCCCCCTCCCTCCCTGCTCCACCTTCCCTCATGAACCCTTGATAATTTATAAATTATTATTTGTTATGTCTTACACTGTCCAACGTCTCCCTTCACCCACTTTTCTGTTGTCTGTCCCCCAGGGAGGAGGTTATATGTAGATTCCTATAATCAGTTCCTCCTTTCCACCCCACCCTCACTCCACCCTCCTGGTATCGCCACTCTCACCACTGGTCCTGAAGGGATCATCTGTCCTGGATTCCCTGTGTTTCCAGTTCCTATCTGTACCAGTGTACATCCTCTGGTCTAGCTGGATTTGTAAGGTAGAATTGGGATCATGATAGTGGAGGGCTGGGGTGGGGAGGAGGAAGCATTTAGGAACTAGAGGAAAGTTGTATGTTTCATCGTTGCTATACTGCACCCTGACTGGCTCATCTCCTCCCTGTGAACTTCTGTAAGGGGATGTCCAGTTGCCTACAGATGGGCTTTGGGTCTTCACTCCCCCTCATTCACAATGATATGATTTTTTCTTCTTTGATGCCTGATACCTGATCCCTTCTACAACTCGTTATCACACAGGCTGGTGTGCTTCTTCCCTGTGGGCTTTGTTGCTTCTGAACTAGATGGCTGCTTATTTACCTGCAAGCCTTTAAGACTGCAGATCCTACATCTTTTGATAGCCCAGCATCATCATTTTTCTTCACCACATTTGCTTATGCACCCATTTGTCTTCAGCGATTGTACCTTTGGGGCCTTTCTTAACAGCTGTGTTCGGCTGGCTACTCTAGAGAAGTAAAACTAGTGACACTCACCTAAGTATAAGAAAGAACTTGAAATCAAGAAGTCATTGTTTATCAAGAAGGTGTCTCAGTCAGTCCAACTCCAGTCTGTGGGTCCTGCGCTAGCCAGAGTCCTTTTCTGACTTATGTAGCTGCAAACAGGTGGGCACAGGGGAGGAGTGGGAGCAGGGCGATCACCAGCCAGAGGGTGCAGAGTCTTGTGGATCCAAGGTCAGTGGGAATCCTCTTACCAAAAGGCCACACCCCCAAGGCCAAGGCAGCAGCAGCAGCTACCACCTGATTGATGGGTTGGGCTCCACCCCCACCTCCACACAGCTACCAGCAGGTTGGCATAAAATCTAACCACCACAGCAGCCCCCAAAGGACGCAGTACCACGTCCTGACTGCAGCATTTCTCGCATGACCTGTAACTCGGTCAGCTCCACAACGTCCGCCACCACTGTGAGAACGGCAGGAGGCCAGTGCAGCCGTCCAGTGCATCACGGAAGCAAGCAGAAGAAGCAGAGAACGCGATGGGAGGCAGAATTCTGGGGAATTAAGAAATGTCCTCCCATCAGTTTTCTCACTTTTAAGATGAAAAACAACACACTCATATTCTTCTTCAGGCAGGACTGGAAGGTCCTTCTATGGAAACACAACTTATTAGGAGAATGATCTCCCTCGAGGCAGTTTTCCTTGGCCCTAGCATCTTCTTTGACCTCTCCAAATAAGAAATATTTAACCTGAGCAAGTTAAACCCCTTTCAGAAAAAACAAACAAACTGGATACTTCAAATAATTATAGTTTTATTTAAAGTCACTACTACATGATTCAGTAGTGTAAAGGACTTTGTTACCCTACAATTTAATTAAAATCACATTGTGCAGGCTTCATTTATAACCCCCCCCGCCTTATGCCAAAAAATAAAAAGGAAAGAAAAATGTAGTTATACTGACGATGTCTTCCCATTTTAGATGAGTTAATAAATGAAAGCAAGAGATTTGTTACTAACTGATATTGATGATACCCATAGTGCCGCGTGTTTGTCAATTTCATTAACCTTTTAAATGAGGTATTCATAATGTGCTAATGAAAGCATAGCACAGCATTATTCAATGTAATTCCATGCATATTATGTATAGTTGGTCATGTTAGACTCTCTTGTCTGTACAGCTGTTAGAAAACATTATACTTTCTAAGATCATCAGGGATGGCGAACACCAGAGAGCTAGATTCAGTTTGAGTCACAGTCTCTGGTTGGCCTTGAACTCAGATCAGCGATGACCAGCTTCCCTGGGAAAGGGTTAGTTCCCTTTAGTGTTTTCCACAAGAACTGGAAACTTACAGACCTGACGAAGAGCTTGAGAATGCATTTGATAAAATCCTTTACCTTCACATTGACAGTGGTAGCTTACTGTTTAGCACATAGTCACTCACTCCTCCTCCGTTTGGAAGAGAACTCCTTTCCTGACCTACAGGTAAAAGGATTGGCCAGTGACGTGCTCTGACGAGTGGATGTGAGAAAACCTGACGGGAGCAAAGACTTGACTCGTGCCTCCATGTCTGCTTTGTCTTTGGGGGATTTTGTGATATAGGATGAGAAGTATATGGCAACGTCCATGAAGGATTCCTGCGCTGCCTGAGTCTGCAACCACGTCCAGCCCAGCCCACCTCCTAAGATCAGTCCAAGCTCGGCCAGCCCTCGACCACTGGCTGAGAAACGTAGACTCACTACGAGTCACGCAGACACACAGACGTCTCCAGGAATGACACAGCACTTAAGGGACAATTATGTCGGAAATGCCGACAAGTTGCAATATGATGATGGTCCGCTTTATTTTGACATCCCTACACTGTGCAAAGTTTGTTTTCATTATCATGACACTGATAGTAAGTGACTTTGAACACAACCGCCACTAAAGCTGTGTGTGTGTGTGTGTGTGTGTGTGTACACACGCGTGTGCGCACACTTAAGTTTCTTAGTCATTCATTCAGTCATTCACTCACTCATTCACACAAATATTTTGTAAAGTTCTTCAGTTATATGCTATCTATTGTTTTTCATGTTCCAAACATTGTTTCCGCTGCTGGGGATACTCTGGGGAATAAAAGAGATAAGGATTTAAACTCAAGGACCACACGTTATAAAATAGGTATAACACCTGTCTATTAATCTAAGAAGGTTAGAAGAATAAAATACGATCATGTAGGTCAAAGTGCTATGTAAAGTGAAAACCCATCAGAAAATATTCAATAATCTTAATTTGAATTTCAGGACTTTTCAATACTTAATATCTAACTCAAATTTTTAAAAACTCACAGCCTGGTTATGATAAAACACATTTGCAACTCATAAATAAACATCCTTATTTGTTTAATCAGACAATTATATGTATTTAGTATTGCGCAGCCTCGGGATGCTCTACGCTGTTGTTATTGTTGTGGCTCGGGGCCCTGGAGAAGGTTCCAACACAGAATGCCACTGTATACAATAGACCAAGACACATTGGGTCCTGCCACATCCTCACAATTGTTGCTACATTTGAGCCATTGTTGTAGCCACTCTTTCAATTAATCTCCTGGAGGGGCCTTCCTCTTTCCCCAACCCTGTATTTTACCAAGTGTGATAACCTTTGGCAGGGATTAATCCACCCCCACCAGATCCCAGCCAATAAATGCTTCTAAGGAGCATTTTTACCCTTTCCGCCATTGACTACCATGTTGGCTGTTGGTTTTTCATATATAGCTTGTATGGTCTTGAGGAATTTTCCCTCCATTCCTATCTTCTCGAGTGTCTTAAACAGGAATTAGTGTTGGATATTGTCAAATGCTTTTTCCACATCTATCGGTATTATCATGTGGTTCTTACAGTT
>NW_022103906.1:99624251-99640264 GCF_000313985.2 Echinops telfairi | reverse complement strand
AAAGCAGATGTTTTGAGAATGATGATGGCGACAAATGTACAAATGTGCTTGACACAATGGATGGATGTATGGATTGTGATAAGAGTTGTATAAGCCCCCAATAAAATGATTAAAAATTATATAAAACCTTGCTTTTACAAAGGGTCTTTGTTTTAGAAATTGCTGGTAACTAAATTTTATTGTTGATATTATACAATAAAATTTTAATTTGCCCAAGTTAAAAAAAATAAAAAAGAAGCATTCTGACTATAATTCTATGTTTACCTAGGCTCTCTAGAGAAGCTCTCTGGTGACACGTATGTGTTGTATAAGCCCAATCTGGCTCTAGTCTGTCAGCGGGACGTTGAGCTGGAGGCCCTTGCTGACTCACACAGACACTGGGGAAGAAGGAAGCAGGAAGACGAAACAGGAAGACCATGTCGCATGGACACAGAGCAAGATCGCAGGTCAGAAGTCAGGCTCTGGTGGCGCCCCATGTTGGGGGCAATATGGGAGGTCACTGGTAGCTCCAAGGCCCAGCAGGCCACATGGTGGGCCATAAGTCCATGTCCCAAGAAGCCCGGTTCAGGATCCAGGTCAACAGGGTGGAAAAGGAGAAAAAAGAGAGGGAGTTCTCCCCAACAACTATTTGTATACATGAATAGATCATACTCCCCCCAGAGAGCTTTCAGGCAATGATCTGAGTAAAGTGTTGCACTCCATCCTGCTCCCCCTACGAGTGCTTGCTAAATTATGCTTGGTCACAGTATGGAGGAAGCATTACTATGAGCCACTTAGGGTCCTGGCCCAGTCACGTCGATGCACACCTCCTGAGACAGGTGAGTTAATTCTTCTGGCCATCTATTGTAGGAGTCAGCATTATGGCCAACCTCATACCAAGAATGCATCTGTTCTTCTGGTCTTCCTTATTCATGGTCTCGCTTCCGTGGCAGAACAAATCCCTGGAAATACCATGACTTGGGGTTAGTCACACCGCAGTCCTCCAGGCGCCATTCAATACTCCATCAATAATCCATCAATACTCCATCAATAATCCATCAATAATCCATCCACATCTTGCTTAGCGATGTTGATTCCAATCCCCACAATGCCCCGTTTCTCTTCCCACTGGGGTTTCCCTTTTCCATTTGGCTATTTTCCCTTCCCCCTCCTTCCCCTGGGCTCAGTCCTGAGGCAAAGGCAGCCCTTTGGGTCTCAGAAGGTGGCAGGAGTTCTACTTCCCCGGTGCATAGTTCACACCATAGGTGTGTCTACTGTGTGACTGAAGTTGAGACGCAGGGTGAGTTTCAGTTCCAGGCGGTAAGGGTTACTGAGGGCAATAGTCGCAGAGCCTCCACCAGTGTCTTTCAGAGCCATGAGCCCGGCCTTTTTAGTGGTATTGAATGTTGTTCCACATTTTTCTCCTGCTATATTCAGGGCCCCCTATTGTGTTCTGTTTTGGAGAGATCAGCTGTGGGAGCCAGGCACCACCTCGTTCCCCAGCTCCCATGGTGGGAGAAGCGGGGTCACAGGTCCTTCAGTCCATTGGACTAAAGGTTTCCAATAGTGTCCATGTGTCTTCGATCTTCATTACTCTGCTTTCCCCGAGACCGGGAGAAACCAGTGATAGTTACATCTTTATGACTATTTGCCAGCATTGAAGACCTCAGTCAGTACTCAGTAAAGTAGGAGGTAGAACATTCTCTGTGGCCTATGGCAGTCAGTTGACATTGATGTCTCCTGAGACTACACTGCTGAGTTCCTGGTGGGTTTGAACCGTGATCATGTGGTTAGCTGTCCCACAACGAAGCCACAGAAGTACCGTGGCAGGCACTCCTCGGTGCCTCCTGGTGTCTTCCTTCGTCTTGATCATTTTATGCTGACCTTCCCTTATTGAATATTCTTGTCTCTGCACCCAACTTAGTACATGACTACCTTCTAGATTGCAACTTGCCCTCCTTTTCCCTCCCAACCTTGGTAAACTTCAAAGAATGTTTCTTTCTGTCTGTACCCCTTTCCGTGACTTTTCATAGTAGTGGTTGCTTACAATAGTCACTCCTTCATGATTGACGGATTTCACCCATCACAATGCTTTTTAAGCCTTGTGATCTTTAAAGAGGCCTTTGCAGTGGATTTTCCCGATGCAGCATAACATTTAATTTCTTGGTTGGTGCTGATTATGTATACAAGTAAAATGAAATTTTGATAATGTCAGTCTTTTCTCTTTTTGTCATGATGTTGACGATTAACGTTGTAAGGATCTTTGTTTTCTTTATGTTGAGGTGTAACCCATAGTAAGGGTTGTAATACTTGTTCTTCATTAGTAACTAGGGCTTCCTCCCTCTCAGCTCTCAGCACCAAGCTTGTCATCTGCATCTTACAGGTTCTTAATGGGCCTTCCCCCAATCGTGTTCTTGTTCATATCGCCAGGTTCTCAGATTATTTGTTCAGTATACATATTAAAAGAATATGACAAAAAAGATGCACATCTTTCCTGATTTTAAACTTGGTCTGTTGGAAAAACTCCCTTTTGCTCTATGCAGTCTCCCCAGGAACATAATGAAGTGTTCCGCAATTCACCTTTTCCACAAGGATATCCATAGTCTCTTATGATGCACTCATATACCCTTGTATTTTCAGTAAAACACAGATAAACATCTTCCAACTGGCATCAGCAATGAAAACTCTCATTCCATCTCCTCTTCGGAATTCGGCTTAAATTTCTGGCAGTTCCTTGTCTATGTATTGCTGCAGCCATTTTAAAATTCTCTTCAACGAAATTTCATGTGCATACAATATTAATGACATTGTTTGATGATTTCCTCAACTGGTTGGGTCATTTTTCTTTGGAATGGGCATAAAGAAGGATCTCTTCCAGGCAGTTGGCTAGGTGTCTATTTTCCAAATTTCTTGGCATATATGAAGAAGTAGTTTCAGCATCACATTCATTTGTGGAAACATCTCAATCGGTAGTTTGCCACTTTCTGAAAATTCCTTTTTTGCCAATGCCTTCTGGGTAGTTTGGCTTTCTGCTTTCAATCCCATCAGTTCTAGATCATGTGCAGGCCACCTCCAGACACGGCTGGACAGTAACGCATTCTTTTTGGTGCAGTGACTGTGGGTTTCTTCCATCTTCTTTGGATGAGTCTTATGTTGCTAAATATTTTGTCCCAAAATTACTTCAATATTGCCGCTCAATACTTAAATGTTTCCCTTCAGATCTTTCAGCCAAAGACAAGCCAAGTGTGTGTTTCCTTTTTAGGTTTTCTAACTCCATTTCTTTGTACTTTTTATTAAAATGCTTGTCTTTTCAAGCTTCCCTTTGAACTCTCTAACCCCAAACCCCACAACCACCACGAGCCAATTCCAACTCATAGCAGCCCTAGCTGGGGTTCTAAAGCTATCCATCTTTATGGGACCAAACAGGCCCGACTTTCTGGAAGCAGTTGGAGGGTTTAAGCCACTGGCCTTACAGTGAACTGTCCAAAATCTGCCTGATACCACCCACAAGGCCCCTGAAGTCTTCTCTAGGACTAACGAATCAAAGATGTATTTTTACCTCCAATGGCTTCTGACTGATTTCTATCTTTCCACGTTGTTATGAATTGATACCAATTCCTTAATTTTGACTATGTTTAGTAATAAGATTGAAAATGGCTCCATGCTAATGGAAAGATTTTGTTGACTGAGGTTTGTGAAGAGGAAGGCTGCTTCCTGAAGTATCACCCACCCCCAGCCCTCCCCTGCACACAAGGAAACTAAACCCAGGGGTGAGCTGATGCATTCGGAAGGAACCGACAGTAATATCTGCATCTCTCTATTTACCACCTGCTCTTTCCTTAGCATTGTCAGGAAGTTAAAATGATCAGTTAATAATCATATCGGCAAAACATCATCTTTCACCTGTGATGCTCAGCCTTTGCAGGAGTATCCTTTGTCTTGCCATTGCAGGGATTTGATTTGGCATTGATGAATAAGGCTCAGGTTTGCTTCCCAGTCTTCCTCCTATCCTGGGAACACTGAAGCAGTTGGCATCGATGGCTCAGCCTGGGAATCTTACCTCGTGGACCTGCTTTCTCTCTCTGCTGGCAGGCCAGCCTTTCTTCCGCTGTGCGAGTAAACTAATTAAATCTACTTTCTCTGGCCCTTCCCTGTATATTCTGATTTTTACAGCCCTTTGAAGTGCCTGCTAGTATTATCCCCTTTCTACAGATGAGGAAATGAAGCTGAGAAATCAGCTTTCCCAAGGTCCCACAGCTACCAAATAGCTGAATCAAAATTCAAATCCAGATATATCTTAAAACAGTTCCCATTTCCTCCAAAGCACATTCCTTTGCACTGGAAGAAGGTGAACAATTTTGTGGAGGAAGTTTTAAAAACATAAACAAACAAACAAATAAAACAAATCTAGTTGATTCTACTTCTAAAATCCACACAATACCAAAGTGAAGCAAGAACATTGAAACTGGTAGTTTCGTATGCATTTCATTCAGCTCTATGTGGTGTTACCTACATGGAAAGGCTTTAAGTGAAAAGGCTTTTTTGTAATAGCTGAACATTGCCAACGGTGTTTTTCCCCCCAATACTATATTGTACGTCTTACAGCCTCATCCATAACTACCTGGAAAACAGATTTCACTATCTTTTGGATATCACAATTTAAAAAGAGACACACATCCCAAGAAGCAACTAGCAGTTGAGCTACAAGAGTAACCGCAGTGAAGTTGAACAATAATGAATTCCTAGAACACGGTTGTCAATGTAACTGCCCTGAAAGCGTGTTCCCCGAAGCGGAGCAAGATCAGGATGGAGTACCACGCCTCACTGTGCTACAGGTGAGGGCCAGGGCTACCCTCGGCCTGGGACATTAGTAGGGAAAGCATCGAGGCAAGGATGGCAAAAGCACTTTGAAGACGAAAGGGAATCAGAACTCCCGCAATGGCTTAGGGCCCCTGTTTTTCCCATCCCAGGCTTCCATCCCGGAATGGTAGCTGGAACCAACAGAAGCCAACCAGGACAGCGACACCCTTAGTCTACTCTTACGCCTCCTTCAGGGTGACAACCCATCTGAGGTTGAAGGAAGTAATTCCCTGCATGAGATAAAGAAGGACATTACAGGACAACAGTTTTGCTCCCATGGTTAAGTGGGTGACAGGCTTTCTCCTGGCAGGGAGTGCACAGTAGCAGCCAACTCCACAAGAGTCAGCACATGCCCATTCCATTCCTGAAGGCTGCCTTTCCCAGGCCTGCTCACACTTGCCCGGGGCTGTCTCTGAGGCACAGTGTCCTGCTCCGGAGGACATAAAGAGATGGGGCGTCCAGCACAGCTGCTCCAACTGTCCCCGGTACAGGGGTGAGGCTGCTTTTCCACTTAGGAAGTGACCACACCACTTCCTGTGTGAGGAGAGCCAAATCACCTCAGCACTCATGTTCGCTGGAAATGTCGCCTAGCGCTGGGCTACTCTGTTCACACCTCCAAACGAAGCCAGCTTGTGTTTGTCAGGCCTCTCCGGGTTGTTTCCTCCAGCAGAGCCCTGTGTGCAGGATAGCACCTGCCTGATGGTGGCTTGCTTGCCTGCTTTCCACTCCCATCGGCTGTCTTGGAGGGGAAATCGTCGAGTGTAAGCTAACATCAGTTCTTCTCACTCTCTACTTCAAAGGTCAGTTTGGAAACTTAATGGTGAAAGGATGGGGCAGGTGTTCCTGGAGGTGGGGGGGCGGTGTCAGTGCAGGACAAATGGAAACGTTCTTCAGGGCTGTGTAGCAGAAACTCCATGGTGTTGGGCAGTGCTGGGTATAACTTCCAACTCCAGTCCTGTACCATCTGTGTGACCTTGAGCCCCAGGTCTCTGGCTGTCAAATGCAAAAACGTCCCATCAAAGGGTTCAGGCAAACTTCTGGGTTCTCATAAGTCACTCAGTAAGTGGTAGCACTTAGTACATTTTTTCAAGAGCTGCCAAATCAAAGAGTATATAGACTATTATAGATAGCTCAATAGAATAGCTAACATTACTGAGTGCTTACTAAACACTGGGTTTTAGTTTTATTTCCTGGAATAGGTTCAACAATTCTGTAATGCAAATCTTGTCATTATCCATGTTTTCCATATGAGACTAATCTTGAGAGGTCGTAGGGAATCTCTCCCAGGTCAGACAGGACAGGTAGTGTTGTGCTGCCCTGTGGGCACCAAGAGCTCAGTGGCTTGGTGTAGCTCTGCACAGGAGTGCCCTAGAGGCCACGGGAAAGCCGGCATTCACCTGCTGGAGATGATGGAGCAGCTACCAAGCCCTTTGTGAGTAAACACCTGCAAAGTGGTCACTTATTGAATAAGGATCTCTGAGCAGTTGCATCTGTTAATCCCAGTACAGGTCTTTTGTTTTCCAGAGGGTTCTGGGAGGCAGGAGGAGCAGACTTGGTAGAGTACAGGGCTCAGCTGTGAGTGCTTATCAACAGGGTTCATTGAGATTGCCATCCTGCTAGGTCTAAGGGAACCATCTGAGAAGCAGGAAGGGGGAATCTCTTTATCAGCGAGAGAAGAGTCAGTAATAAAGAATGCCATTTGGACCCTAAGATTCCTATTCATTGATCCTCTTTTATCCAGGAGACAACTTTGCACCAAAGCAGCTGCAACAGCAAAACCAGGAGCCAGCGAACAAAGCAGACAAGGGGACCACTCTGCCCACAGAGAAGGGAAGTGGAGTGTTTAGGGCAGGAGGCTGACCTGCGTAATGGAGTGCCTCTGGGCAGACAACTGGCAGAGCCAGGTCTGGTGGCCAACAAAACCAGAGCTGAGTGCCTTGAGCTGAATCTGCAGCTCAGTAGTATGCCCTTTGGGCGTTTACTGGCAGTGCTTCAAGAGCTTTGTATCATTGACTGAGCGGAGGCCAGTCCAAAAGGCTGAGGGCCAGAGAGAGGTTTGCCTGCAGGCTCAGCAGAGAAGAAGCTGACCTGATTGAACAACTGTACCCTGAGCATTTGTTACCTGTTAACTTTCTTAAGAAACCCCATAATGAGCATAATTTGAGTTATGCGTGGCTATTGCAATGAATTGTGGAGCCCGGCCTAAGAAGTAGGGTGCTGTGGGAGTGTTGGTTTCAGAATATGGTTACAAGGGAATGAGGGGTGGTAGAGGCATGACTGGCCCCTGCCTGTGGCCAGCAGCCTTGGGAGTCAAGGGAGGACACATGTGGCTGTCTTATCACTACCCAAAGGTCCAAAATTAAAATGCGGCTAAGAGGCCAGAAGGCACTGAAAATGATCCTGACAGGGCACTGGAGGGACCTTCTGACCAGTCAACAGTCGGGTATGCACTATGCCAAGATGGGGTCTTGTCTAAATCCACAGCTCTGGCAGGGACATCAGTCCACGGGGTTTAGGAATCATCGGTATCCTGGGGAATCAGACAATCGTAAGCAGCTTCCTACTCTTCAAGTGCCTTAAACTTGGGAAGACCTCAGACTCCAGCTGCCGCCCTGAGCTGGAATCAGGCTCAGCATGAGCGTGAAGAACACGAAAGTTCCTGGCCACTCTGCTGGGCCCTGGGGGCAACAATTCTGCACTCAGAAGGGGAAGACGTGGAGTTACAAGCCGTTCCCGACCTGCCTGCCTACCGCTCAGGCGCGTGTCCTTGGATAAGGCTTTTACCCACTCCTGTGCAGACAAAATCATAGCTTTATCCTGCTGGCATCTCAATTGTAAAGCAACGATGTGCTCTGTCTCAGAGCTTTCTCTACTTTTGCATCCAGCAACTAATATTCATTGCAACGGCCATGCAGACCATATTAATGAGTAGCGGCTTTATTAAGGAAGTTAACAGGTTGTAATTCAAATGCCAAATGCCCGGGATACAGTTGTTCATCACAGTTCTTTCAGGGCTGTGATAAATACACAAAGGACATACACTCCACTGTCAGCCTCAACCCAAAGGTATTCCGCTCAAACTCCAGGGTTGAGCAAACCCCGCTCCCTGAACTGAGTGTCCAGAGGCCCCCACTCCAGTCAGCCTCGGCCCAAGCCACCCAGCTCTATCTCAGTAAGTCAGCACATCCGACTCCCGTAGTGAGTGCCCAGAGACGCCCCACTCCACGAGCCAGCCTTCAGCTCCAAGGCACTGTGTTACTTGCTCTGTGGACTGAAACGTCCACCATTCTGTTTCCTGCTCTGGCTCCTGGCTCTGCTGCTGAGCCTCTGACATCACAGCTGTCCTCGGGGTCCAGCGGTTCACTGCACAGGTGTCACGGGGTGCAGAGTATGTGCTCTACTCCCAACTCTTGCTGGTGGAAAACCCCCCTCGCCTGCTTCTCCGTAGGCTGGTTATAGACCCAGCAGGACGGCATGCCAATAAATCCTGTTCACAATTACTCACAGGTGAATCCTATCAGTATCTGCTGCCCACAACTTTGTAGCCAGGCCCAGGCAGGAAAGGGTCATTTGGTGGGAGTTGGAGACGGTGTCTGCAAGCGCCCCATTACATACTTCACTGGTGCTGTGATGAGCTAGGCTGGCTGGCTCGCAGGGTGGTTCTGAGACCCAGTCGAGGGTGAAACCCCACAGCCCCTGCAGGGATTGTTGTAAATGCACATGAAAGCAAACCCAGGGCCTCGAGGCATGAGATGCTAGATCTTTGCCGGATACTCCATCTGTTAGCAGCTGTTCTCAACCTTCCTAATGCGTGGCCCTTTCATACAGTTCCTCATGTGGTGGTGACCTCCCCCCCCCCAACCATTGAATTCTTTTCATTGCTACTTCATAATTTTGCTACAGTTAGGAATTGGGCGACCCCTGTGAAAGGGTTATTTGACCCCTCAAAGGGGTCATGACCCACAGGTTGAGAACCGCTGGGACACGGTTTGGGACACCGACTGCAGGTTTGCTGAGGAGCTTCCTCTGGGCAGCAGCGGCATGCATCCCTGAGAGGAAGGTGGTACTCGCTGAACTAACGCAGCCCTTTGGAACAACAGAAGTCCCCGCCGGGTGCGACTGTGAAAACTTACCACCCTGACCTTTCTCTGCTGCCCTCTGTGGTCATTCTATAATCTGTTGTCATTGGAAGCTTAAGAGAGAAGGGGTGGGGTTTAGCCTGTCAATCAGATCACAGCTTGATGACTTCATTTGCAGGCGCTAAGGACATGCGTAGCTCCTTGAAGCAGGACACATGCTCACACCCTGAGGGACTCTATTGACGAGCCACATGGGGCTGTGCTAGTGGCCGCGAGAGCCCTGGAGCTGGAGGAGCCACATGGAGACCCACGCCAGCACTGAGATGCTTCTACCATCACCGAATCTACAAGACCTTCTACCCACAGGCCTGTGATTATCCGGCATTTGGGGTCATTGCATGTGTTTTGTGAGTCTGAAGAGGACTTTCTAGATTGGTATCGGACATATGGGCTTCTATCGGACTTATGGCCTGATCTGGACTGGGCTGGGACATTTTCTCAATATTCAATTGCTCTTGTCTATAAAGCTCGTTCTTATACATTGAGGTGTCTCCCTGGATGTGTTTCTCTAGTCTACCCGGACCAACACACCCTCCCTCCCTGTGCCCAAGGATGCACCCTGCCCAAACACATGCTCCTTCTATAGCCTTCCCTAAGGAGTCCTGCTGCTGGCAGCAGTTTGAACCCCCCCAGAGAATCCCTCACGGCGCAGAGTACCAGCCTCGCTGGCGGAGGGTCTTCAAGGTTGTGATATTCCAGACGCGCACTGCAGGTGCAGCTTCGAGGGGCCTCGCTTCGTGGGTGAGCACTCGCTAAGCTTTATGTGCCCTCAGGAAGACCTTGGTAACGCACGAGGTCACCGCATTAGGGCTGATGACATCAGCTAATGGCATACCAAGTTCTGGGGACACTGGAGCCCAGAATGATTGCCCAGCTGTGACCACACTACCTCCAGCGCTGATGTGCCCCTTCCCTCAGACTTCCCCGCCCCCGTCGCGGAAGAAGACATGAGGTGGGAGCAGCCGGCGTGCAGTGCATGCTCACAGTAGCGGCTGCCAGCACCAGCCCTGGCTGAGCCCAGCACCAGCTAAGGGCTAGGGGCCTGGTCAGCGTTCCTTCCTATGGCCAGGCAGTGAAGCCCTAGGGAGGCTCAGAGGGGCTAAGGAACTCATGCCTGGCCACTTGGTTAGTGAGTGATGGAGCCAGTATTCCTACCCGGATGGTCCAGGGCCAAAGGCCACACTCTGTGGGGGACCAGGTCCCTCATGTTCCAGGGATTAGCACTCATTTTAATAAAAGTATTAATTAGCTCATCTTGGCTACTTCTTTTGGTCCACTATTAGAAGCACATACCAGAGGAAAAGAAAATTGAACACCACCCGCAGAGATAAACTGACATTGTGATTGACATCAGTGGATCTTTTGGGTTTGGTTTTGCTCCCAACACTAACAAGCAGGGAAAGAATCCTGGTTGCAAAATGCAACTGATGTTCCTGCTATTGCCGTATCTAGGTTGTGTATCAAAGAAAACAAAAATAATTCTGGGCACAGAAGGGAGCTGGAATATTTCTGCACTCAGCACTGGGCCAGTTTGGCTCATGACCAGACATAAAGAATTCTGGTGTCCCTTCTGAAATAAAAAATAAATAAAATAAAGCAGTCCAACCCAGACGGTGCTCCAGCACATGTTACAAAGCAGTGGGGGTGGGTGGGCGGCATGAAAGTGGCCACAATGGCAAACAGCAGCCCTGTTGTGAAGCAAACAGCTGTGATCAAAACACAGGTGTGCTAACACAGCCCGGTGGTTCCCATCCCTCCCGCCTCTGCCCCCCCCTTCCCCCATGCGCTGGCCAGGATTATGGGGCCACAGCTGACCACGGAGCGATGCAGGAAGGAGGGAGAAGAGAGCAGCTGCTGCCAAGCCAATGTCCACGGGAAGGAGGGTCACAGCCCTGCTTCCACCCACACGGGCACAGCACTCCTGTGCACCCCACACCGCCAGCTGTTGGACCAGGGCCTCGGTTAGAGGCCAAAGCCTCTGCTGCTGCTTTCCTGGTTGCCGCTGCCAGAAAGACTACCAAGCAATGCACTGAGGGTGAAAACGCCGACTGGAGGAGCCGAGCTGGGCGCAGCTCTGTGGGGGACGGGGGCGTGCGGTGCCCGGCCACCCCCTTCAGCGTTGTGGCTGCATCCACCAGCCTCCTCGCTTGGCCTCAGTCTCCTCACTGTCATTCCGAAGCACTGGATGCCATAGAGACAAGAGTTCTGACCTGGTGCCAGGATAGGTGAGCTATGGAGACAGTGGCTGGGTAATGGTTCCCGCGGACGTGTGGCAGGGGTGGTCGGGAGGAAGGGGGAGCTAATCGCAAGGAGCTCAGGAAAGAAGGAAGCGTTCTCAAACTGATGGCGAGGATGACCGTGCAGCTCCTCTTGGTGTGGCTGCGCTGCGGACGTGTGTGACGTGTGTGATGTGCCCACAGGGCTGTTAGGAAAAGAAAGAAAGAAAAGCCACCCATGGAAACCTGACACCAGGGTGTCTGTGACCTGGCATGAACTTGACAGCAAGGGATTTTTTAATTTTTAATAGCAATTTTTATAACAATTCTAGCAGTGATTCTGGGGCAAGTTTGGGGAAGAAGTTGAAGACGACAAAATGCAACCCTTTCTCATTATGCTAAAGGGGAAGCTGGTGACCTAGTTCCCTACCTCGCCCAACCCCTCCCAACTCCCTCAACAGGGACCTTCAGATAACCTCTCATGTGCTTTCTATTTGAGAAGTAAACTCTAAAATAGCCAAGAAAAAAAGAGAGTGAGAGAGGACCGAGGCAGCGCATGGCATTCTTGTGGTGCTCGCTTGTTTTTTTGGGGAAGGCCAAAGGCACCAGTGAAAACCAGCAACATGGTGCCACACTTTGGTGCATTCATGGTTGTCTGATTGGCATGGCGACAGATGGCAAGCCCTTTCTTCTCCTAATGCAGAGCTTCTAAACCAGCCCTGCATCTCGGAGGGTCCAGACACCCCGGGGACGCTGTTCCCCCAGGATTCAGCTCCTGGAGACAGGAGCCCAGCTCTCATTCACGTCTCAAAAGGAAATGCCACTGTTGGCAGCCAGCCCTGACGGTGCATAATAGAGAAGAAACACCTGTCCGATGAAGACGGAGTGAGGACTCGTCCGTTTTCTCTCTTAGAAATCCACCAGGGAGGAGGAAGCGTGTCCATGTTATTTCCCATCGCTCTTTGGTCTTCCTGCTCTGCCCGGTTCATAAACTCAGATGCGTCTTCCGGAAAAGGAAAACTAGGACTGAACGCAAGGCCGAGAGGCAGGGAGTGTAATTTCAGGAAATGGACGCAGCAAGGTGTGCCGAAGGACTGAGCCGAGATCTCAAGCTGGTTTCCTCCCCCACCCCCACCCTCGCCCACCAAGCCGCCTTCCCCCACTCCCTCCATGAGTGGGGAGGGTTCACTGAGCAGGGCGGGGCCAGCAGCATCAAACCTCCACACATATCACTTTGTCCATGGAAGAAAGACTCCCTGGGCCCCTGCTGGGCAAGTGGGAGGCCTGAAGAAGGAGCCAATCCTTCTGAGAACACCCGAGCAACAAATAAAACTACAGTGAGAGTCGTCTTTAGACGTGAGGGTGGTGGAACGCTGACCACATTATAAAGAGCAGTCAACAGGACGGAATAGTTGGTGGCATTCACTGAAAACAAGGGAAACATAGTCACCAGAATGTAGATCAAATCCAGCAACCAGTATGCAGGTGGCACCGGGCTGGGCAACACTGCGTTTGACCGGACATCAGGTTGCAAGAGTGGGAGCAGAGCTGATGTTCAGGAGAAACAACAGCCACAGGTGTGACCTGGGACCGACGTCGTCATGAAGGGCTCTACCCCGCCTCCACCCACAAGACTGGCTGGAGGCGCTGGGAGCTCCCTGCGCCCTCACGCACTTGTACAATCAGATGCTGTGATGCTTCGTTCGCTGAAAGAACCGAGGGCCGCTCCTTGGGAGACTGCGCATTGGGTACACATGAAACGAAAGGCTTCCGTTTTGCTTCAGTTCTGAAAAGCCGTCGTGTACACAAGGTCCGGGCTCTCCTGGTAAAAGCAGGCGCCCCTCTGGTCAGGTCACGGGGCTTCAGGTGGTGGCACTGTGCAGATATGGGATCTGCGATTACTCTCTCTGGCTCTCATCACGCACTGCACCCTGAGGAGGCCGAGGTCTGCGGGAAACATAGCTTCCACGGGCAGCGAGCGGGGAGTCAAACATCAGAAGTACCAATGTGCTTCTTTGTTGCAATACGAGCTGCGACCGGAACCGCAGCATCTCTGAGGAATGCAGGGGAGGGCACAGGGTCACGGCTGTTCCTCTGGTCTCCCACCACAGAGGGGGCCTTGTGGCACCCACTTGAAGACGACACCCTTTCTAAAGGCAGTGGTTGGAGCAAAGCCCGAAACCACGTGAGCTGGCTCTCTCTGGGGCACGTTGACGTGTTCCGTTTATCTGATGTGTCCGTCCGTAGTCAGATGCCCTGGACGTGGGAACCTTCTCCTTTTGTCACTTGATCTCCAGCGGATGACTGCTGTGGGAAGACTTAACCTCCCTTAGCCCTTGATTCCCTTAGCTGGGGGGCGGGGAGGGTCATTATCTCAGAGGGGTTTTGTGCTAATTCAATGAGCTCAAGCTGTAAGCATATGACACCAGGCCTGACACATAGCCGATAATGGACAAGCAGACCGACCATTCCAATGACGTCCTTGTGCCCATCTCTGGACAGAGGACACACAGCACCCCTTCTGCACTTCACCAGGGCTCGAAATAGAATCCCAGAGATATGAACTAGAGTGACCATGGCAGTATCCCCAGGGCCCAACGGGAGAAGCTGTCCTTCACTGCAGGCACCAATGGACAGCTACTTGCTCGAGGCAAAGAAGGGCTCATCGATGGCCCCAGCCAGCTGAAGCGCTTGGCTGGAACACAAGCAGGCAGCCGTGTGGCCCTGGAATCAGGGAATCATCTGCGGAGTCCATAAATGATGCATCAGAAGCAGAGCTCACTGCAAGCCATGGAGAGAGCAGTCTTGGCAACATCTGTCCAGAGAGAGGACTGCACCAGACAGCACCCAGCTGTGCGGGCACACACTCACCCAGCACTGTGTGCCCCAGTGCCTACCTCAGTTCTCTCATTTATACACCAACTACCGGGATGTCAACCTTTAAGTATCTAACTATCTGAAAGGGAAAAGAAGTCAAACGACTCCCTAATGACAAAATATTGCCTCTTTTTCTGCTAGAGGAGGATGTCAGAAAGGGAAGGGGAAACAATGCCATCGTTGACTGGTGACATTAGCCCTGTGGGATGCTCCCGGTCTGTCGTTAATGCAAGCCCACACACCAGGCTTGGCCCAGGCCACAGAAGTGAGCTCTCGTGAACGAAGCTCGTACATGGTCAGTGATCACCAAGCTGATGTTCTTTTGATCAGCTACAACACACACAAACACGCACATAAAATGCACATGTCTGAAGCTGGGGACGCCTCAATAAGACGTGTCTTTTCCCGAGAATCTTCCTTCTTTTTGTCTCCCCTCAATTCATCATGAGGGAAACTTCATTTTCTTCGGCAAGGTTAATCCCGAAGATGAGGATTGGGGGAGTCTAGTTTGTTCTGGAAGGGAGAAAAGGCTCCTGAAAATAAGTAAAATACCCTCTTTATGTAAGAAGGGGCTTCAAAAACTGTGGAAACATTCCATAGCTTTAAATCCCATTTTTCTATGAATTTTTGAAAGTTTATTAGATTAGAAACACACGATGAATTGATTAATTGCCTGCAGGCTCTGGCTGCAAGACTGCTAAACAGGAGGTAGCTGCTCTCTCAGACCCTTCGGCAAGACTAACCTTGGGAAGCAGAAAGCTAGAGTGAAACCTACCCCTGGTCTGATTGTCATTTGACTTCTCCTGCTTCCATGTCTCATCTGTAAAACGGGGGTAATAATACCACCTCATGAGTTGTAATGAAGGTTAAGTGAATATCAATAATGTTCTTTAAATGAGACTGGCACTTAGTAAGCATTGCATAGTTTGCTATACTTTCTGGTTTCACAGTAAAGGTGTAGGGATGCTTATTTTTTTGTTTTTAAGTTTTAGCAGTTTTGTTAACATGCAATTCATATTGCTACAATCCAATGGTTTAAACATATTAAAAGAGCTGTGCAATCATCACCACAATCAATGTAAGCGTATTTTCTTCATTCTTGTACTCATTACTGTTTCTCCCCATGCCCCAGCCCCTCCTGCCATCGCCCTAAGAAACGGTTAATGCAGTGACTGTCGCGATAGAGTCACCTTGCCTGGATTTCTTATCATGAAAAACATACACAAGAAGAAGAAGGAAAACCCAACAATAACAGAACAAAAGAAAAACCTCCGTAGAAAAGAGCAGAGACATAATGATCATGTTATAATGAAGAATATTATAAGTCATCTCCATGGGACATAAAATAATTCGATTGATAGCATCATTAATTTAGGCAATAGTATAGAATTTAAAGCACTGCTGAGAAAAGGAAACTATACATGCATAGACCAGCCTTTAAGATCATAATATATGAATTGTTGACTTGTACAGATTAAAAGCCTAAATGACTGGACACTATTGACATAATTAATGAAGATTGGCGATAGGGCGAAACTTTCAATGACATTCAAGCTCAAGCAAGATCCATGCCTGTCAGTCTAACACATGTCAGACAACAGAAACAAGAGCATAAAAATAGTACATATATATGTGAAACAGGGACACATATAAGCCATAGATACGTGACCTGGTTTGGGGTTTGCACTTAAACATAGCCTTCATTTAAGACCAATTAGTTCTTAAGACCTGGCCCTACTCAGTACTTGCTGGATAAAGAGACCACTGAAGAAATGGGCACTATTGTGACGTGCGGGAAAGAAATCACGTTGCCAGAAAGAATAATGGCTGTGGTCTTAGAGCTCTCACCATCCAGTCAATTCTGATGCGTAGCGATCCTCTGTGGGTTTCCCAGACTGCAGCTGTTTCAGGAGTAGCGAGCCCAGGCTTTCTCCTGCAGAGG
>NW_022103906.1:99610950-99622851 GCF_000313985.2 Echinops telfairi | reverse complement strand
GGGCCGTCCATTCAGCAGAAGAATAGAGAGCCAGCCAAACTAGCCAAGGATAAATGGAGTTGAAATCTTCTGACAGTATGCATGATAGCTCATACCATAGAAGGCTTAAAAAAAACAGGCAGAATGCTTAGTGTGAAGAGGCCATTATTTTGAGGGGTGCCAAGAACTGGAACACATTGTTTCAAAGAGGTGCAGCATTTAGAATAACAGTTACTTGCCATTGCAAGACCGCAGAACCCAAAATATGCTGAGGGCTCTGTGTACAATTTTCAGTCCCCGGCAGCACCGTGTTTGAGATGGTTATCTCTCCAGCGTGTGGTCAGCGGTCAGCATCACACGCCTAGACACCTTGCTGTGTACAGGGGCTGCCAACCTTTCGGTCACCACCAGGAAGAAACCCCCGAACACGCAGCTGCCCCACCAGCTGAAAAGCAGAAGCCGCAGTTGCTGTCATGTGAGTCACCATTGTCACGGCCACAACTGCCAGGCAGGCTTCTCCAGAAAGTCCACTGTCTTTGTCTACTGAAAACAAGCCGAGAAAGCAGGCAGAAACTTTGACAATTGTTCCCCCAAAACACAGAAGGCCAATTCGTAGGCAGCCCTACAAATGCACTCGGTCGGAGTCAGCTCCTTGAATCAGGGGCATGGATCAATCACCCATTTCTCTGTTCCAGAACACAGAGAAAGGTCTTGTATCTAGCAGGTGCCCAGGTAGGGTGTGCTAACTGACATAATGAATGAATGATAGGGAATTATTCTCCATTGCTCCGTTCCAACTAAGCTTAAACCAGTGTCAATAAATCAGAGATTCTCAAATTACTTGTAGTCATAAACATTATTTAGAATCTCAGAACACTTATGATGATGTGGGATGTATGCTGAGGCTTCAGAAGGTCTGTGGGGAAATGCAATTGAAAGATAATGGACTTTTTCCACAAACTTTTTGAAGCTGCCTCATCTATTGACAATAGTAGAAATTCAAACAATTTTTAAAACTAAGACTACACAATGACATACCACCACTTCTCTGTTTGTTTGTCATACCTGAGAATCATAGGAATTCCAGAACACTTGATTGTGCTCATGCTGAACTTGGACATGGGTTACGAGGCTCTCTTGGGAACAGAACAAGGGGATGCTTCATGGTTTACAATCCAGAAAGGTGTGAGTCAGGGTTGTATCCGCTCACCCTATTTATTCAATCTGCATGCTGAGCAAATATTCAGGGAAGCTGAATGATATGAAGACAAATTCAGCATCAGAATTAAAGGAAGGCTGGGTAAGAACCTGACACATGCAAATGCCTGCTGAAAGGAGGAGGACTTGAAGCACTTGCTGATGAAGCTCCAGGATTACAGTCTTCAGTGTGGATGACAACTCTATTCAGTAGAAGCCCCGGTGCTCCACCATATCAGGACTCAACAGCATTGGATTTCGACGTGAAATGTCGAGAAAATTTTGCATCGGAGCTCAAACAAAACATTGGAATCCGATTCAACGTACATGGTGTTTGTGAACAAAAGCAGCCCCTGTTTCCTCGGCTTAGTTGGTTGCTAATACGTGTTGTTTAAACTTTTTGCCGCTGTGTTCCAAGCATTTTGCTATAATTTTCTTAGTTTTTGTGGCTTTTTGTACTGTTTTTAGATTTTTTAAAAATGGGCTCTAAGAGTTTTCAAGAGAATCATCATGATAAGGAACTGGTTAATGGTGTTGTTGATATTGTTGATGATCATTTAGCAAACCCTTTTAGAAAACAGTTAAGGAAATGCCAGCAGCAGACCACATTAGAAAGATTTTTTTTTTTAAGAGAAAGCCAGCCAGGTCTCAGTGAAAATAGACAAAGAGGGTGGGGGGAACTCCTGAAAAGCAGTTACCACTTGATTTCATGGAAGGGGATGCCCCTTCCAAACAATGACTCTCTCTCCATCCCTCCTCTCCACGTCTGTGTCCACAGATCCAGATCCTCATCCATCTCAAGGTATGGGCCATACCGTAGTCATTAAAAACTTTTTTAATGCTGTGTTTATTATTTAAATTATATTTAATCTGAACTTATTTACTTTGAAATTTCTGTGTGATGTTTTGTATAAAAAGGCAAAGTTAGGGTAAAACCTTGGTGGTCAAGATGGATTTATCCATTTTCAGTTATTTCTTATGGGAAAAATTGGTTCAGAACTCAACTGCATCGCATCTTGAGGCTCATTCTAGGGCGGATTAGCTTCAAGGTCTTGGGTTCTACTGTATAAAGAAAACCAAAATCCTCACAGCTACACTAATAGGTGACGTCATGATACATGTAGGAAAGCTGGAAGTTATCGAGGATTTCATCTTGTTTGGATCCACAGTCAATGCTCATGGAAGCAGCAGTCAAGAGATCCAAGGACTCCTTGCATTAGGTAATTCCACTGCACAAGACCTCTTTAGAGGGTTGAAAAGTGAGGGTGTGACTTTGAGGACTAAGGTGCACCTGACCCAAGCCAATTTTCAATTGCTTCACATGCACGTGAATGTTGGGCATTGAATAAAGAAGAATTGATGCCTTTGAACTGTGAGGCTAGAGAAGTCATTGTATATCCAGAAAACATCGTAGCTAAGCCCAACTCAAGTCCATAAGTCTCGTACTGGGCCATCAGTCCCTCTTCAGACTCACACAGTCACAAGCAATGATGCAAAGGCAGGAAGACTGCAGGTTGGTGGGTGCAGAGCCATGTGGACCCAATGGTGGTGGCGGGGCTCTGGTGGCAATCAGGGCCTGCCATCAGGAAGGTGAAAGCAAGGGGGGGTGTGTGTGTTCCAAGGTCTTCCTTGTGAGAAGGCAACACCCACAAGGAGGTTCCATCAGACTGTGACCTGATTGACAGGCTAGGCTCCACCCCTACACTTTTATATAGCTTCAAGTTGACATGAAATTATGTAACTACCACATCCATCCAGGAGGTACCCTCAAACTGTGACCTGATTGACAGGCTAGGCTCCACCCCTACACTTTTATATATCTTCAAGTTGACATGAAATTATGTAATTGCCACACCTCCAGTTAGAAGGGACCCCAAAATTACTCAGTGGAGAGTTGAGTGTAATGACCTAGACGGAGGAAAGCCTGGGCTTTCATTTGCTGCTGTGTCACAGCTAACACGAGACGTGGCAGCTGCAGACACCTTCGAACAACCAGAATGATGTACAAAGGATGAATCAAGTAAATTGGGAAATTGTCAAAAATGAAATGAAGCACTTAAAGAGAAGTTTCCTGGGCATTTGTGAGCTGAAACAGAATAAGATAGGCTATTTGGGGCAGATGATCACATGGCCTATTATTCCTGGAATGACAAGCTGAAGAGGAGCAACACTGCCCCCCAAAACGTTCAGGGTCTACCCTGCAGTACAACATTGTGTTGATAGATTAATATATCTAAGCCTACAAGGTAGATCAGTTAATACAAACATTATTTAAATTTACACACCAACCATGAATACCAAAGATAAAAAAATGAAAAAATTTTATGAACTATCGCATTTTGCAATTGATCAAGCCTGCCATCGGGATGTATTGATAATTATTAGTGCTTGGAATGCAAAAGTTGAAAATCAAGAAAAAGGATCAGTCACTAGAAAATACAGCCTTGGTGAGTGCAAGGGATCACATGGTAAGATTCTGCAAGAGTCCTTGCAGCAAGACAAATGACTTCTTTATAGGAAATTCTTTTTCAACAACACAAATGACAACTATTCACATGGGCCAGCCAGATGGTTTACATCAGAAGCAAAATCAACTACATCTGCTGTAAGTCAGTACACTGAAGCTCTACATTGAGGCAAGATAAAGTCAGGGACTAATTGATGAACAGACTGTCAATTGATCATATGCGATTTTCTCTGACACTGAAGGAAAGTCAAGCATATTCTAGAAAGCTAAATCACAGGCCTAAATACAACACAACTGAATGGAGAGATCACTTCCGGAGTAGATATAAACACTATGACCACGGAGCAGAAGAATTGTGGGATGATCTCAGGAACATCATACAGGGGAACAAATTAAATTACTTTAAAATACAGGAAAGAAGACAGCAAAATGGGATCAGAGGAGTCTCTGAGGCTGGTCTTGAACAGAGGATGGCAAAGCAAATGGAAGAAGTTATGAAGTAAAAGAGCTGAACAGAAAATTTCAAAGGGCAGCACAAGAAGATAAACTAAAGTGTTGAAATAAAATGTGCAAATATTTGGGATTAGGAAATTAAAATGGAAGAGACCATGTTCAGCATTTCTGAAGCTGAAATAACTAAAGAAAAAATTCAAGCCTCAAGTTGCCATGCTGAAGGATTCTTTGGGCAAAAATTAAACGATACAAAAAGCATAGAAGACGATGGAAGGAATAAACAGTCGCTGTCCCCTGCAAAAACAGTAACTTGAATGATATTCAGTCATTTCAAAAGGTATCCCACGATACTAAAGGAGGAAGTAGGAGAGAACTTCAAAACATTCATGATAAGCAGAATTAATAGATAATGGAATTCTTCTACAAGCTTTGTGAAGCCCCCTCAGATCACAGTGTGATGACAGTCCAGATGAGACATGGGTCCCCGAGGACGGACGGACTGGCAGTTGAGGTGAGTCAGCACATAGAGGCAATGCTGGTCTATGTCCAGAAACTGGGGAGAGATCAGCCCAGCCTAACCCGAAGCGATCCATCTCCGTGCCCATGTCAAAGGCAACCAAACAGAATGTAAGAATTACCAAATAGTATCATTGATATCACATGCTACCAAGAGTTTACTGAAAATAATTTTTAAATGACTGCAGTTATGAATCAATAGGAAACTGCTAGAAGTTTAAGTCAAATTCAGAAGATGTGAAAGGTGAGCTATTGCTGGTGTCCGATGGCTCTTGGCTGAAAGTAGAGGATATCAGAAAGATGCTTGCCTGCATTTTATCATGCACTCAAACATCACATGCATTGTTCATAATAAATTATGGATAAAATGATGAAGAATGGAAACTACAGAAGATAACTGTGCACATGTGGAATCTCTCTAGGAAGCAAGAGGCAGTCATTCCAACAGAAGAAAAGACAGACAGAGTGTTTTAAAACCGGAAAAGGGACTTGGCAAAGTTGTGTACTTTCACCTTCCGCATTCAGTCTGTCCACTGAACAAGTCATCTGAGAAGCTGGATGATCAGAAGAACAGCACACAGGGTGGAGGAAGACTCCTTCACAGCCTGAGGGCTGTAGAGAACATGACCTTGCCCCTGCCCACGTGAAGAAAGGGGAGACACTTGCTGAAAGAGGGGCAGAATGGTGGTTTCAGACTGAATTCCACCTGAAACCAGGAGGTGGGGGTGGATCCTTACAACTCAGCAGACACACATAGCAAAATACATGATGAAAAATTAAAGTTGTCAAGGATTTCGTTTATCTTGAATCAGTAGTCAATCACCATGGAAGTAGCCATCAGGAAATCAAATGGCATTAGCACTGGGCATTCAGAAGGCAAACCTGAATTTTTGACAAACCTGACTTGAGTGGTAAACCCTCGTCAGTTGGTCACCCCTCTGAGGCACTAGGCATGGTCTGGTTTTCGACATGTTCTGTCTATTTTTGGTTTGGGTTTGTGCACATTGGGGTTTATCTCAGATGTGTATGCCATCGGGGATGGGGTCACCCTCTTGGATTTCTGGTATATGTTTTTCTATTTTTAAGTACATGAAACCCAGGATTGATAAAACTGTAGGGATAGGAAGTAGAATAAGGTCTTCTGGGGGAAAGCTGGGTGCAGTGGGGCGGGGGATGATGGGGGCAGTAAAAGGGAGCTGATGTCAAAGAGTTCAAGAAGGAGAAGAAAGTTATGAAGCTGGTTGTGGTAGCAAACGTACAATAGTGCTTGGTCTGATTGAACTAAGAGATGATTTGATATCTGTATCAACTCCTAACAAAACCGTCTGGGGAAAGGCCTCTTTAAAGCGTTAGAAACAACGCGGTCACTTTGAAGACTAAAGGGGTCTGACTCCAGGCAGGATCTTTTCAACCACCGCATGTGCATGTGAAGCATTCTAATTGTGATGTTGGCAAAGACTACTGACTACACCACAGAATGACGGACTGACGGACTGACCAACAGGTGGTCATTTGTTGTTTGTACATCGAGCTGCTGGGTTGGAACTGACCGGGTGGCCCCTAACAATAAGGAGAAAGTCCAGCCAAAATGCAGTAGAAGAAAGGATAGACTGAATTTCACGTGTGGGGGCGTGTGCTCAGAAGGAGGGAATCGCTAGGAAGACAGGAAGTGTGGTAAAGCACAGAAAGCACAGAAGGGAAAGGAGCCCCTCCGTGGGCTGACTCGACAGAGCAGAGACAGCCATCGACCCCAAACAGCAGCCGCTGTGGGGGTGCCGCAGGCTGGACGACGCTTTATTGGGTCACGTCTAACAGCAGTCTGAGCCGGAGCTGGCTCAATGGCACCTAAGAGCAACCAGGAGACCAGAAAAGATGTTAGGAGAACTCGCCAGAGTAGACATTAAGCCATGAGGAATTGGAAGTTAAAGGCTCCACTGTCAATGAGCTTTTAATAGGTGAAACATTTCTGAATTAAAGATAAAGGGCAGCTGTGGACGACTGGGAGAAAGCTGCAGTCTAAATATGCCATTGTCCTTCGAGGGTTAATGGTTCCGGTGCCTGCTTACAAACGAAACAGCACCCAGTCCAAAGGAAGTGCTCCAGCTTTGGAGGATTCAGCAGCCCCAGCCAGAGGACCACATGGTGCTCATAAGCGTTTTAGTATGCTACCCGATCAATTCTCTCAAAGGTGCTACAAGGCTAAGTACTCCCTTTGCTTTACAATAAATGGGAGTTAGAAACAGTTACTTACCCAAGGTGAAGATCCTAGTGTGGGTGAAGAGGAATTCCAAACTCATCATCTATGGTCCCCAAATCCATGCGGTTTCACAATCTTCATAGAATCATTTCTTTATCTAGGTTTGCAATCTGGTGGGTGAGCCTCCTGCCCGGATGCTCAGATATTGACCACACGCTGATGTTCACAAGGGTCTACTCTACTAAACTATAAAATTTTCTTGGTGACAAAAGTGTTTATGAAACATGAACAGCGGGCAGTCGCTCACCGTGTAAAATCAGAGTCTGTATTGCTAACATTTCAGCAATGTCATGAAGCGGTCAAGCTCCTTCCTGATGAACACGCATGACTGAACACGGGTGACCTGCTCTGGGCATGGAATAACTCCGCACCTATTCCTATGTCTCTAGGGTCCTGAGTAGCGCTTGCCACACACGAGACGCTCAACACACTTTTGTTGGATTACCGGCTGAGTAGATGGATAACATATACACTTCACATACACATGAGGATACACGGAGCCCGGTGGTGCAGCTGTTAAACATTTGGCTGCTAAACAGGAGGGTGACAATTTGACCCACCCAACAGCTCTACAGGAGAAAGAAGGGTGGCCTGGCCCCCTGGCAAGCAGACTAGAGCATCCTCGGGTCGGGTCAGGTTCCGCTCCGTCACAGGGCCACTCTGGGTCAACACAGACACAACGGTACCCGACACCAGCAGCGTCTAAGTACACAGGGGCCTTTGATGAGAAGTGTGTCCTAAGTCAGATCAAACCCCACTAACGACTGTCCTGATCGTTATTTACGCTGCAAGGAGAATGAAGTGCCTGTGGCGTGATCGTCCCCCTGAAATACGTATCTCTGTCGATTACTGTTCTATCGTTGATGATGATTATCCCGAGATACCATCTCGTGAACCCCGCTCCGCGCCAGGCTTTTCCTACTTTTTGGCAGGGACCCGGTGACTCCCCTGGGACTGCAATCATGACTCGTTCACCTGCCGCCGTGTCCTCTATGGGACTTGGCCCAGGAGACACTCGACACTTGACCACAGGAACCACTTTCTGATTTAGCCCTCCCTTACATATGGGTTACAAACATGTCATTGGTGATATGTGTGGGGAGATTAGTTTTCATAGAGGAGGAAATAGGCACACACACATTCCTTAAGAAATGAGAGGGAAGTCATTTTTTGACAGAAAACGTTCCTAAGACGAAAAGTTTTCCTGCAGGAAATCCCTGCAGAACATCAGCAATTGTGCACAGAAGTACTGGGCCCATCAACCCTGTCAACCTTTGTCAAATACACTCTTATGCACTGGATGCGACTGGATCTAAAATTGAACCTGAGACGAGGAGATGGAGAGGGGCGCGTGGAGGGAGGAGCCAGCAGAGCAGAACTGAAGAGGGAAAAACCTGTCGTGATGTAAATAAGCTGCTTATTCACAGCCATGAACTCCTGAGCATACATATTAGGGACTATGCACGGAAAGGTGAGAAAATGGGGACTTCCACATAACCATACAATAAGCTTTTCTTGAGTACTTCCAAAGCTGGAGAAGAAAGAAATTGGGCCTTCAAAGAAGAGAGAAACTCAAGTCTAAGAAGCATCATCAGCCTCCATTTAAAAACACGCAACTCTCCATGACCCTTGTCGCAATCAGCCTGTTTACTCAATGTATGGTCTTAACTTCTTCTTTCTCTTTCATTCTGGAGCCCTGATACTATAGTAAGCAGCCCTGTGGCATAGAGGGTTACACTTTGGAGCACAAACATCAAGGTCAGTGGTTCGAAACCACCCGCCTGTGGCAGCAGCAAAGAAAGAGAGGCTTTCCATTTCCATACGGATGCTCGGATGCTCGCTCTCGGCAGTTCCCTGTCCTGTGCAGTTGCTGTGAGTCAGAACCACTTGCTGGCAGTGACTTTTCGGTTTGGTTCGATTCAGTGATCATCTGAGAATACCAATATATGTGTTCTACACTTCCTGCCCACATCCTTTGATCCAAATGTCTTCAAGGTCTCACCATGAGACTTCAGGCAACTTCTTTACAAACCTATGCCTTCTTCCCGGCTGTCCCTCCGTGGAGCCCTTTCTCGCTGTCGTTTATGGGTGCTCTAACTGCCTCCATTCATGCACCCGTGTTTGCTAAGCTTTGCTGCCGCTACTGAAGATTCAGACGGGAACAAAGCAGCACAGGACCCTCCCTGCACGCAGGCTGCCTTCTGCTTGGTGATGATGGGGCGGGGGGTGGGGGTTGTTATAATAATTTCAGATCGTGGCACATGCCCGGAAGAAAACGACACAGAACGGTGACCCCCGAGTCACATTAGATAGCCTAATCTAGGATCAAGAGAGTTAGAAGGGGTGAGTTCTGGCACAATGTGGGGTAAGAAGATTTTAGAAACCTAAACAAAACCTTGGAAGCCATCCAAAAAGCGTAGAAGACCAAAATGACAGAATTACCACAAAATGTGACCCAAGGGACAAGAAATCTGCAGATATGTTGCTATAGTCACAGGGAGGAAACTGGAATTGACATATAGGAGTATTAAAAAATAATGGGGGAAATTTAATTTTTCCCTTTCTTTCACAGTCACTTAACCTTCTGCAGACATTGACACTCTGGCGCCAAATGCGGCCTTAAGTGGCATTGTTGCCAACAGGCCACGTGGCTCTGGTGAAGAGGCTGTTAGGACATCCATTAGAAAGTGAATTTTCAGTAGACTACTAATAGTTCTAAACGCGCGCGCACACACACACACACACACACACACATATAGCTCTAGGCTCATATTTGGCTTGGCATTTATTAAAAATCTGTTTGGAAACGAACTGTTTTTAAAGTACCTTTGGTTTTAATGAGTTTAGCATTTTAATTTTAAGAAAGGATGAGCAGCCTTAGCAAGAAGCATTTTGCATTTGGAGATGTAAGCCTGCACCATAATGTTACATTCAAATAGTTCCTGGCGTGTTAATTAATAATTATCATAGGAATATTGTGAATGTTAAAGGCCATTGTGAGTCACCAAGCTTCACTTTAGCTCGTTCCATATTAATATTCTATCAATCCTCATTATAAATGATGGGATCGTTGAATTCCCTAAATGAGACATTTTCGCTCCACACAAGGCCTTTCGTCTTGGTGAACTTATTGGATATGACAGACTTTGAAATTCATTTTTCTTTTCCAAAATGCCTTTTGTGCACTATCTTGCCTGGATCTAATTGGATCCACAGTTAGGCTCTAAATCAATCTCCCGGACTGACTCCCTGCCCCACCCAAGGATCCGAGGAACACTTGCTTCAGGCCAGGGCACTGGTGTTGACTATTGTGCATACCAATGGCCCTGGTGACCTACTTTGAAAAACAAGCCCCAGAAACCGTGTGAGGGGAAGTATTCATCTGATAGACAGAGACCAGCATGAGTTAGAATCCACCGGGCACCAACCGGGATCTCTTTCTTGGAATGTTCAGTATATGGACAGATGGCATCAAAGCGATAGAATAAGGTCATCTGACCTGTTGACAATATGAACTTATCAATGTTTCTAGCAACACAGGATGCAATACAGGATTCGAGGTTGGCAAATATCCATGTCCTCTCCAAAGCCGCTGGTCTCCTCCTCCCTCAACCATCCACGCTGGGCGTCTGAACTGACCGCTGACCTGCGCACTTACTCGAGGTGGGATTCCAAGTGAAAGATGGTAAGAGCAATGTTTCCTGTCGTGCCGAGTCCACTCAGAGCTGAATCTCCTTAAACTATTCAGTGGAAGCGGAACTTGATGGAGGTGGAGTCTTGAGAGAAAAGCCACGTCATCACAGATCCCACTGCCAGTCCGTCTTCCCACGGCACATCACTCCACTTTTCAAAACAGTGATAATCGTAGCAGCAGACACTGCTTAGTGAGAAACCATTTATTATCTGGAATGCTGCTTTATATCTATCTGTTGACTTATTCCATGTTCACATCATGATGGTGGTAACCATGTAACAGCCGCACCATGAACCAGCCGGCGTCATTGGGATTTTACTTCGAAGACCTTTGACAAGATGGACTGACAGAGAGCTGCAACAAGGACCCAGCGCATGACGATGATTGGCAGGCTGCCGTGGGATGTGGGGAGGGGTGGGAGGAATGCTTCCTTTGGGGAGCTGGAGATGGGTGTGTGTGTTTCCTTTTGTAGTATGAGTCCGGAGGGACTGGGTGGCACCTAACAACAACAACAACAACAATCATGTCTCTTTAGACTCACAGTGACGCCTTTGTTTCCTGGCAGAATTTCTCTACCTGCCGTGACCTTTCAGGAGTAGATTGTCACACATTTCTTGTGGGGTGCTTCTGAGTAGATTTGAACCCCCCACCTTTCAGATCATAATCAAGCCCTTAATAATTAGCACTACTCAGAGACTCCTTAATCATATCACAAGTGGGGAACGCTAGGGCTCAGAAAGATTAAGGGTCCCCTCAGGTAACAGGCGTCCCACGCATGTCTTGCTGCATCCGGCCTCTGTCCACCATGTCCTGGTAGAACTGTCAGGTAAAACTCTGAATGCTTCACTTGCTGAAGACAAAGCGGGTGCAGAAGCAAATGTGGTGAAGAAAGCTGATGGTGCCCAGCTATCAAAGGATATAGCATCTGGGGTCTCAAAGACATGAAGATAAACAGGCGGCCATCTAGCTTAGAAGCAACAAAGCCCACATGAAAGAAGTACACCAGCCTGTGTGATCACGAGGTGTCTAAGAAATCAGGTATCAGGTATCTAAGAACCAAAAAATCAAATCATTGTGAATGAGGGGAAGTACAGATTTGGGACCCAAGACCCATCTTTAGGCAATTGGACAACCCCTTATAGAATGGTCTCAGGAAGGAGAAGAGCCAGTCAGGATGCAGTGTAGCAATGATGAAACATACAACTTTCCTCTAGTACCTAAATGCTTCTCCTCCGCCCCCCCCTCCCCTATCATGATCCCAATTCTGCCTTACAGATCTGGCTAGACCAGAGGATATACACTGGTACAGATAGGAACTGGAAACACAGGGAATCCAGG
>NW_022103906.1:99608287-99609742 GCF_000313985.2 Echinops telfairi | reverse complement strand
TTCTCAAAACATTTTCTCTCCACTTAAACCCCCGGCATTAGGTCCTCATTTAAAGTGTTTAAGCTATTGTTAATCAGCCTTCCTCAGCTTTCTGAGTGAAAGTTAGATAACTCACAGTGTACCAAATGTACCCTGAAACACAAAAATAATTCTAAAGAATATTTCTCAATCTTCACCTCTATAGGTCTTCCCTTTTGCTGCAGAGAAATTTTAAAAATAATAATTTAGAATAGCTTGTTTATGAGATGTCACCAGCTGTAGATTCATTTGCTAATTAATGATTCAGGCAAAATCAGCATGTAAATCCAGTGATAACCAGTTTATAATTATAAGTTCTTTCCTTCTCATAAACCTTATAAATTACAGACAATTTTAGAATTTTGACTCATCATTGAGTACTGAATAGACTCTTTGAGCAATTCTGATCATGATTTCAACAAGTACACCCACATGAAACAAAAACCTTTCTTTTGTTCCCCCCACCCCTTATCTCCCAGGCCAAGTCACCGCCTGAGCCTCGTGGTTCTCCTTCTGGAACAATCTTCATGCCCCACACGGCTGGTCCCCGCACCAGACGACTTTGGGACCGTGACAACAGTCTCGTAAGCTGGTCTCCTTGGCACCACTCTTGCTCCGTAGTAGTCAAAACCATGAGCCCAAAGGCATCCATATCCCATTCCCCAAAAGGCACGAAAATGTCTCCTAATATGGCAAAAGGGGCCTTGCAGATGGCATCAAATGAAAGATTCTGAGGCAGAGAAATCATTCTGGACTCTCTGATTGGCTGGCTTGAAAGTACCCACAAGGTGGGGCTTAATCAAGGGTAACGTAGCAGCGTGGAATTCTAAACCCGAATGAAGGCTGAACATGATGGTGGGACAAGAGGAAATAGAGGAAAGAACCAGGAGGCAAAGGACATTTATAGAGGCCCAAATACAGGCATGTAAAAATGTAAATATATATTTAATGAGAGGGGAATAGAATTATGTACTCATATCTATATGTTAAGAACTAAGGTTGAAGATGGACCTTGGGCCTTGACTCAAGTACTCCCTCAACACAAGAACACTTTGCTCTAACAATCCGCATTCTGTGATGCTCACCTTCCTGACGCGATCACTGAAGACAAAGTGAGTGTATAAGCAAATGTGGTGAAAAAAGCTAATGGTGCCCAGCTATCAAAAGCTATAGTATCTGGTGTCTTAAAGGCTTGAAGATAAACAAGCTGCCATCTAGCTGAGGAGCAGCAAAGTCCACATGGAAGAGACACACCAGCCTGTGTGATCATGAGGTGTCAATGGAAATGGTTATCAGGCATCTAAGACCCAGAACAAAATCATACCCAATGTGAATGGGGAGGTGGGTGGCATGGAGTGGAGACCCAATTCCCATCTGTAGACAATTGGACATCCCCTCACAGAGGAGTCACAGGGAAGAGATGAGCCAGTCAGGGTG
>NW_022103906.1:99606531-99607712 GCF_000313985.2 Echinops telfairi | reverse complement strand
AACCACCAAATATTAGAAAGAGAAATCAACAGGGTCATCTGTTCCCACTATTTAATCTTTGCAAGTGTCTAGAACTGACCTATCAAGTGCTTTCAAAATGATATTGCCAGTATTACTATTATGTAGACATTTCTTTCATTTATTTATTTATTTGTTATTAATTAGGAATTAATACATATGCCGTATCATTCCATAGTTCAATCGCATCAAGCAGTATTGTACACTTGCTACGAGAATCAGCTTCCAAACACAGGACTCCTTAACATTGTCTCAACTCTTTTACCACCCCCACCCCACCCCCAACAGTGTACCCCTGCCCCCAAACCCTTATTCTCCTGGAGGGAGTTCATTTTCTTTTCATCCCATTTTCCACAATTTTTTCATCCTTCTTAGTAGGTGATTGAATGGTAAGCTCATTTATTAAAATTTGCTAATTGATTTCACTACTGGTTTGTAACCTAATAAGAAAAGAAACTATTTCAAAGTTTGCTTTTTCTCTGTAGCAACATATAATGGTCATGGAAATTAATATTTGTTCACTAGTACAAGATATCAAAGAATATTGACCAGAAAGACTAGCCAAAAAGTCATCAGTGAAATCTGCGACTAGATGCCGTATGCAATATTTGGATAACTGGTAAACTTTAACAAATCCCAACACAAACCTTCCATTAATATGGACTTTGTGCTCTGCACAGTGTAGATGTACAATCCCCGAGAGGTAAATCTATAGAGACAGTATCTGGGCTTGTTGTTTCTAAGGGCTATGGCAGGGGAGGTTTTCAGGAAACGGACAGCTATTAGTAATGAGTACAAGAAAGAAGGCAATATTCTAAAATTGATTGTAGTGAAAATTTCACAACTCTCATTAATATGTTTAAACCCGTGAATTGTGTGATAAATGAATTACATGTCAATAAAACTGTTTTTACATGTTACAAAAAGGAAGAAAAGAAAATACCCACAAGGTTTCTTGTAAGGAGCAGACAATGAACTAAAGAGAGAAAGGCTGAAGTTGGCGTGTGGACGTACGGAGATGCCGAGAAAGGAGACGTGATGAAGAGTTCAAGGTTAGAGTAATGTAACTGGAAATGCAGGTGGCCTCTGGAAGCTGAGGGAGGCAAGAAAACGAGGCTCCTCCCTGGAAAGTGCAGAGTCCGTGAAGACTGCTGAGACACGGG
>NW_022103906.1:99603910-99604974 GCF_000313985.2 Echinops telfairi | reverse complement strand
CAGAAATACTCAGCATGGAAGCCCGACTGAATGAACTGGGCCCTACCTCAAAATTCCCTGTGCCCTTGGACTTCGGACAGATACACCCTGATTGGAAAGGAAGCAAAGAGGCCACCCCAAGACTGTGGAAATGGCAGTCATGGGCCTTTGGTGAGACCCCGACTTAGTGGGCGTCCATTGAAAGGAGACCCAGAGCCCCCATATACTTAGCACCTCGATGCCCCCTTGCATACCTGGCAGATTTTAATCTGAGAGGCAAATGATATGGAAATTTTCCCCTAGCACCAAACCCCATGCTCAATGTAAATGGAACTTAATCAATTAAGAAATCAATCTGCACAAAGCAACACATGGATTGCCGCTTACGTTGACTGTACTCACACCAACTCCTCAAATCAATGGGACCTTCAATTCTGTCACTGGATAAATTATTGATGTTATCGATGCAATTGCCTTAAGCCCTGAGGCAATGATTGACAATGCTATCTGTTTTGTTACTTTTGTTTGGGGTTTTAAAAAATCTGTTTGTTTTTTTTTGTTTGGGTTGTTATTGTTCTTGTTGGTTCTGTTTTTGTTTTTGTCCGGATATAATCACCAAAGTAAACCAGTTGTTTATAACCTGGGGACACGCAGATGGATTGTGGGCTCCTACATAATTCTAGCCCCAGCCCAAGAACAGTTAGTTCTTATAACATTGTTTCTGTTAGGTCTCCCAGTTGAACGGAAGGAGTGGGTACATAAAGACATGACCGATGCAAGGGTTTGTCAGGAACAAGGGGGAGAGAGGAGGCGGAGGGAGGGGAGGGAACTGGGGAAGCAAACAGTGAATGCAGTCATGGGAGGGAGCACTAGAACCAATGTGATCATGCATATACAAGTCTTTTTGAAGCTGGTTTAACTGTGGAGTGTATCGTATGCGAATATCATGTCAAGTAAATAAAAGAGAAAGAAACCTACGGTTACCGTGGGTGAAGGAGGAAGATTGTTTTTGCTTGGGGCATCGGGCTTATTTTGGTGCTGGAGGAACAATGTTGAAAGGGCTGTCGATGATGGTTGTACAACAC
>NW_022103906.1:99595298-99596339 GCF_000313985.2 Echinops telfairi | reverse complement strand
CCTGGCCCACCAAAAATGAATGTTTTAAGGAAGTTTAAATAAGACATTTCCACACAGTTTTTAATGTTTCAGGCTGCACATCCCCTTTCTGGCCTGAGTCTTGACCCATGGTGCTAATAACTATTGGCTCGTGTTCCATGTTCCTGGTTAGGTGGCCTTTAATAAAAGGTCTGTTTATAGATGGCGAGGCTTCCCCACACATAGTTTGTACATAGTATCAGGGAGAAAGGAGCCCTGGCAGCATAGTGGTTACGAGTTGGGCTGCCATCCTCAAGGTCTGCAGTTAGAAAGCCCAGCTGCTCTGTGGGAGAAGAGGGGACTTTCTACTCCCTCCAAGAGTGACAGTCTCATCAACTCACGGAGGAAGTTCTACTTCATCCTACGTGGGCTCTGTGAGTCGGCAACAACCTGATGGTGGTGAGTTTACTTTTGAATTGATCAGGAGAGAACAGTCCTTGGGAAAGGACATCATGCTTGGTCATCCTTTACCAAGAGCAGTGAAAAAGAGCAAGCCCTCAATGTGCTGGACTGACAGCATGGCTGCAGCGAAGGAGCGGATATAGTGGCAATTGTGAGGGTGGCCCAGGGTGGGGCAATGTGCAGAGGCGCTGAGAGGAGGAATAGCCCTAGGGTTACAACGGGACCCGCACTCAGACTCTCCGATCATTTGATCACATGAACTTTTGTTTTCCTTTGACAGCAGGTTTAGGCAGGATGCAGACTGGCTTCAATAAGGGCCAGCACTGTGGTACTTGCAGTGGTTTCCTTTGACATGCATGAGCATTCCTCTGGGGACATCATTTAGTTGGACATATTAAATCATGTCATCAGCAGTCACAAGCCAAATGAATTATTGATCAATGGCTGTGAAATCCAGTGCATCTGCAGAATGACCAGTCAGGACCAGGAGTGCACTTAGAGGAGACTTTATTCTGTGCACTCCTCTTAGGAGTGAGAGCCATCCGGAACGGTCGGTTGCATGGGCGGCCATGTCTTTGCTCCACGTTTATGTCGCATGTTCACCTCTTACTGTGCACGGGG
>NW_022103906.1:99583175-99594824 GCF_000313985.2 Echinops telfairi | reverse complement strand
AGAAAGCTCCCAGGTGCGGCTGATGTTCCTTCCCCATGACTCCGTTTGGGGCAGAGAGGCTGGTACATCTGTCAGGACCCTCGAAAAAAAGACAGCAGGAAGTGGCTCTTCAAGGGGAGACGCTATTTACAGAAGAGCGGGCAATTTAAGGAAATCAACAATGTGAGTGAAGACCAAAAAACTAGTGGTAACTCTTCCCAGGGCTGAGAAGATGCCCTGCACACATACCTAGAGAGGGAACACCTGGCAGCTACCATGGCTTCAGGTGAGGCAAAGAGGCCATGCAGCCATTACCACATGGGGAAGCAGCAGAGACGGAGTAGGAAGAAGCAGTAGCCGAAACGCTCTCTCCTGTTTCCCTGTTGAACCGAACCCTAAGCCCCGAGCCAAAGACCCAGGCCAGGCCTGAGAAGGAGAGAGGCTGGATCTGGAGGTGCAAACAGAGAGCAACCAGCACCGAGAACTCTGGTCAGTGACTCACTGCTGGGCACTGTTGGCAAGGCGACCCTGCCTTCCTTCTGAAGTTAATCCAGTGCACTCATGCACTGCACTAACAATATCCGTGAGCACCCACCATCGGCTACAGAGGCAGCAGAAATAAGGTCAAGGTCCTGTCCTCTGGAGCCTTGCTCCCCAAATGTCTATGAGCAGGGTAATATCCCTGGAGCACATTAATGTACACTATAATGCCAGGTAGTAATTCGTTATATAGAAAAATAGAGTGGGCTAAGAGAAGGGAGGGTGATGAGAGGTACTTCTGAGGTCCAGTGGTCAAGGGAGGCCTCTTTGCAGAGCCAGGATATCAGGAACTACCTGGGGGGGACGAGGGGGCGGGGATTGAGAATGGGACAGGTCAGGTTAGCATTTTCAGGCTGACATTAAAATAGAGGAACCAGTGGGACTGTGCCCCAGTGAAGTGACAAGCATATTTTTGCATGCGCGTACTCTCTGTTGACGTGGTGGCTTGATGTGGAAGGGTTTGTTTGTGTGATTTCCGTGGGCTGGTGTTCAGTCTGCCCAGCCTCCTACCAGGGAACCAAACCCCTTCCAGCGAGGTGGGCCAGACTGCCCCAGGGATCTGTGCCACCAATTACACTTGCTTGCCTCCCAGGCACCCTGGGACCCATGTCAGGGTCCCCTCGCCATCTTTGAAAGCTGAGAATGGACATTTTTCAAAAGGAAAGAAGGAGACATGTGAAGAATCACAGAGAGGAAGTGGAGAGAAGCTTTGGGGTCTATAAATAAAGTCACGAAGCAAAATGCACATGAATTGTTGAACAGAAAACCCATCTGCTCTGCAAACCTTCACCTAGACGGATCTGGCCCCCCTCTTTGTCTAAGGCCCACCGTCGTGTGCTCCCCGCAAAGCTGCTGCCCTCAGACATCTCTGACCCCAAGAGAGGTAGCAGGGTCTACAGGCCAGCCTCTGGGAAGCTGTACGGAACTCAGCGAAGACCCTCCCCAGGGGTCACGTTGGCTTGACCATCAAGATGGGTCTGGGACTTCCAGAGCACAGCACGCTGCTAAGTGCCTCATTCTGCAGACACCCGCTTCTGCCCCAAGAAGCCCCCTGGAGCCTTGCTCTTGACGTCAAGGGAGGAGACGTCACCCTTCCCCCATGGGGAGAGGAGGAAGAGGCTGGCTACCCCTACCACTGCAAACCCCAGACCCTCCCTCTGCTCCCTTTCCTCATATTGCCCAGCCGGGATGTGGGTGACAGAGTAGTGGGTTGTACTGACAGGAACTGTGGCAAAGCTGGATGCTGGGCCCCAGTTCTAGCACTCTCCCAAGAACATGGAAGCATTTAACACATTTCGATTTCAGCCATGGGTCCCAGCTACGCGAAAAAAGGTCCACTTGGCTTCTGACCACAAATGAAACTAACACGTGTCCTCAGATGGACTAGTTAACAACTCTGGTGAAAACTGTGGTTTGGGAGCCATCGCCGAGCATCCTCAGAGAAACGAGGTGTGACTTCGGGTCTTACTGTAACTCTCACCTTGACTACACCCAGGACCAACTCACATTACAAGTCCTGTGCATTCGCTGTTCCCAAGTGCCTTCTGCCTGGCGGACGCTCAGAGCCCTGCGGAGGGTCGGCGTGCTGTGCGCTTGCGCAGATGGGTCCTCAGAGCATGGGCAGAGGCCCCGCCTGGGAACACCAGCCGGAGCAGGGGCCCGAACTCCTGCCTTCACTGCACAGTTCAGGGAGTGTGGGAGAGGTCTTGAGGCAGGTCAAGACAAAAGGGGATCCCCACTTCTTCCGTTTCATCAGCTGAATACACACAGGCCACGCCATGGAAGGGGTGACAGATGTTGCTGTCATAATACATCATGATGATTATGGTAACACGGAGCTGACATGTGTGCATATATATACGCTAATAAGATTGACATGTGAGGTTCAAGTCATGAAGTTTGCTTCTGGTTTTGTATAAAACAATCAAAAGTATATGTAATTTCTGTCAGGATCTCATCTCTGCATATATTGTTGGAAGACATCTGATTCCGGTTATCCTGACAACTCTGAATGGGTCTTGCTTATAGAAGATTTTATGGTCCTTGGACCTCAACAAGCATGAATGTCCAATTTACAATTCATTCCACAATTGGCTATGGATGTCCCCAAGCACTGTTCTACAGTTCTGGGGACACGTGGTGGTGACAGAAGTACCACTTGGACATCAGACTTGTTCTGCAGAGCCTCACCGGTGAGGAGCAGAAGCAAGTGAGTGTAGGCTGCTAATGTAATAATAATCCCAATACTGGCCATCAGCTGGGTCCTTATTGTGTGCCAGGTATGCGGTGAAACACTTTGCATGTGTTAGTTCATTGAATCTTCCAACATTTATATGAACCAAGTGCAGATAAGGAAAGTGAGAAACAGACCTTTTAATAAGATAGTGAAATAATAACAACATAATACAGTTTTTATAATAGAGTTGATATGGTGGGGGGAACCCAGAAATGTTGGCCATGTTCAGTTTCTATAGATGTATCTTTCTTTTCCCCTCTCTGCTGAGGTGTTTTTAACTCAGGAGACTGTGTGTCAGGGCAGAACTGTGCTCTCCAGGGTTGTCAATAGCTAGATGTCAGACAGGGGTAGTGTGTTACTCTAGAGAAACAAATTCATAGATACTCATATGTATAAGAAAGAGTTTTATATAAAAGAGCAATTGTATATTGAGAAAACATCCCAGCCCAGTCCAGATTAAGTCCATAAGTTCGATCTTAGCCCATATGTCTGATACCAGTGTATAAATTCCTCTTCAGACTCATACAAAACATGTAATGATGCCAAATTCAGGAAGACCACAGGGCAGTGGGTGGAGAGCTTTGCGGATTCAGTAGTGGTGGAAGCATCTCAGCGCTGGCAGGGGTCTCCACGTGGCTCCTCCAGCTCCAGGGCTCTAGTTCCATCAGCATAGCTCCATGTGCCTTGTCAGCAGGCAGACAAAGCAGAGAGTGTGGTTCTGGCCTCCAAGGAGCTTTTTATCTCCATAACACCTCTAAATGAAGCCATCACACTGGGACCTGATTGACAGGCTAACTACCGCCCCTTCACTCTTAATAGTTTCAAGTTGACACCAGATTATGTAACTACCACAGGTAGCCAGGTCTTTCTTCCAAGGTGACTGGTGGTGTACTCAAACCTCAAACAGTTGGGTTATCTTTAACTGTCTAACTATTTGCACCAATCAGGAACTCCTTTCTGTATCTAGTAGGAGGTAAAAGACACCATAGTTGCAAGAAGAACCTCTTGGGTGTTTATGCTCAGTGTAATTTCATTCTGTGAGTCTAACCTTAGGATTTCTGTAGGGAATGCCACACAGGAGCATAAATCACATGATAACAAATGAGCCACACTTGTGATAGCTATGTATTGCTTTGTGTGGTACAGCATGACTTTTAGAATGTTGTACTGGCCTCATTTAAATGGACTTTTTCTAAGTGTACCATTTCCATAGCTATTACCCTGGCACAATAATTGCAGACCAGTCTTCATTGGCATATTCTTTACTGCAAATATATTCTAAATGAGAAAAGGCATTTCTATCCATCCTTCGACACTGGAGACATAGCTGTTGCTACTCGGTGCCATTGCGCCAGTTCTAACTTTGTATACAACAGAGCAAAAAGTACTGCCCCATCTCACCTCACCCTCACAATCCTTGCATTATTAGATATTAATGGCATTGTTCAATAATCTCTTCATTTTATTGGATCACCTTTCTTTGGAATGGACACAAATACTGATCTTCCGATCAACTGGCCAAGTAGTTTTCTTCTAAATGTCTTGGCATAAATGAACGAGCCCTTCCAGCATTACATTTGTTTGTTGAAACATCTCAGTTGATACCCCGTTGGTTCTGGGAGCCTTGTTTCTTTGCCAATGCCTTCCTGGGAGCATGGGCTTTGTCCCTCAGTTGCATTGGTTGTAGACCAGATACGCCATCGTGATGAAGCTGAACATCAGCCTATGATTCTTGGCACAGCACGTCTTTGTCTCCCTTCCATCTTAGCCTGATGCTTCCTTACCCTCCTGCGTGGAGGACGTCCTTGCCTCCGGCCAACACTCATCTGACCTTGGGTCCCTAGTGTTCCATGTATCAAACATGTCCTAGAGATGCTCTCTACACCAGGTGGGAGCTGCTCTCACAGACTTGTTCGAAGTTTCTCCAGCTCCAGCTTGGACTTTACGAGTAATCAATAGTCCTTCTGCGGTCAGTCCCTAGCCTTGTTTTGAAAGATAACGTGGAGCTTCTCTGTCATCTCGTTCCACGAAGGTGGTCAGTTTGACTCTCGTGTACTCTATCTGGTGAGGTCCATGGGCATAGCGGACAGTGCCAAGGTTGAAGAAGAGTATTTCCCAGGAGTGGGTCATTGGTCTAAAGTTCTAAATCATGTGATCTCTCAGAGAGCTCCAATCACGAAGGCCACGCCCCCAGCTGCTGGGCCTTCTTGGTTGCTTCCAACAGTCAGTCTCACCTCCCAGAATTGTCAGTGCATCTGACAGGCTTGGCATGTAGGATCAATCAGACTGCAAAAGCTAGTAAAAATCTTCAATTTCTTCATCCTTGGCATTAGTGCTTGATGCATACATTTAAATAATATTAACTGATCTTCCTCATGTGACTATGAATATTATCCTATCACTGGCAACATTGTTTTAAAGCAGCCAACTGTATAGACCCCTAGACCAAGGAGGCTCCTGGATAAGTCTTGACAATGAATATGACATTTTCCTTCTTGAATATGCCTTCCCTGGCATAGTTAATCGTGTGACTGGCAGATTCCAAGTGGCAATACCAGCCCACACCACCACTCTAATGCCTTTGAAGTGCAACATCCAGCACTCAGTTTCATTCTTGACCATTTCTGACTTTCCTGGATTCTTGCTGTACACATCCCACATTCTGATTGCTGGTGGATATTTATAGCTGCTTCTTCTTATTCTTCTTAGTAAGTGACTGTCTAAAAGCTTTGGTCTACCCTGTGATTAAGACTAACACTAATTGAGGAGACACTTACTCCCCAGCCTTCCTCTGAGCGCTTTCCAGCCTGACGGCTGTCGTCCTACTAGGTCCACTGCTACTCAGAGGCTTTCCTGGGTCACGTTGGGTTTTCATAAATGGATTGCCGGTCTTCTTCCTTGCCTGTCAACGTCTGGAAGCGCTGCTGAACTCTGTCCATCGGTGACCCCGCCGGGATCTGAAACACTGGAGGCAGAGCCGCCAGCCTCACAGGAGCGGACATGCCACAGTGTGGCACATTGCGGGGAAAGTCGTGAGGAGCCATAGACTGGCCACACAGCAGATGTTAGCCGTGGAAACACAGGGACGGAGAGCAAAAACCATCCCACATGAACTGCCCACAGTGCCGACCAAAAGGTCAGGGTCACCGCAAGAAGGCACCTGCCTGGGGCAGCTTCAGGGCGATGCCCACCCCAGTTGTGGTGTCCACTACCAGTGTATGCAATGACCCTTAATACCGAGGCTCCTCGTCACTTGTTTGCCTAATAAGGCAAAGCCTAGGGTCGTAGAAATGAGCACGGACGGGTGGCTGAGCAGCTGTAGACAGTGTGCTGTTTATCAGAACATTCGACAAAGCCGAAGGAAAAGCACCCGCTTTCCTCAGCCCAGCTGTCACACACGAGTGGCAGAGTGAGGCTGGGCGCGGGGAGAAGCACAGAGCAGAAAGACAACGGCGGCCTTATGGATCATATTGGACAGGAAGTGAGAACCCCCGTATGCTCTCCGGTGCCTCATCAGGGTGCTTCCCAAGTAATGGCAACACAAAGGAATCCCTCCAATCAAATCCTAAGCCATTAACCTCAGGAAGGAGGACCCTGAGCCAGTGATTTCTAGGAAGGTTCAGTTGGGTGCTGTGACCATAATGCCCCTTGATGCTTCTCCAGGCACCAACCTCACTACCCTGCACACCTCGGCTCAGCTGAAAGAAGGGAGAAGAAGAGAAGAGAAAAGCCTGGATTCTGAGGTCACAAATCAATCAATCAATCCCTGCTAGACAAGACACCGACAAAGGGTGTCATAGAATGGGAGGCACGGCACGAGAAAGAGGCTTCCGGTGGGCCCCCCCTGCCCCTGCCAGCTGTGTGACCTTCAGGGGCTGCTGAAGCCCCAGGGGCCTGATTTCCGAATTAAAGCACAGTGGGTTTTAAAATGCCTGCCCCGTGTGTGACAGGCCTGATTGGTCTCCCTTCAGCTGTAAGTATCCAGTGAGTTCATGGACGTAAAAGCATTCTGCAAACCCATCTGAAAAAGGATTACTATTGGAATCACTACTGGGAGGGGGGGAGGCTGCATCCTGCGAGAGTGGCAGAGGTCCGGACAGGACAGGAGAGGAGGCACCAGAGGAAGCAGAGCTCCGGAGTCACAGTGCCCACAGAGACCCCGCCCACTGCCACCGAGTGCGCCTCCAGCCAGGGACATGGTCTCAAGAAGGGTACTGGGTGCAAAGGCAAGCCGTCACTCCCACACAGCACCACCCCAGTGGACAAGGCTTCTGTGGTTTCCTGTAGGAAAGCAGGCCCCAGAGGGGTGAGGGGCAAAGCTGAGAGAGGCAGCCCACTCGGAAACCATAGCGCACGAACACCGTCACCAGGTCTCAAAGGCTCACTAGTAAGGCTGCCTGTCCCCTGCACGTACATAATTGGGTCTCACAGAAATCTTCTAAAATAGATGGATTTCCCCAGATGTAGCAACAGCATATTAGAGTGTAAATCTAAGCCCTATCTTTTGAGAAGGCTACGGTTTACAGTGGCGGTACAACGTCTATTTTTGAGTCTATGCAAAGATTCGGCCTCCCTTGAGTTCTTTCTGATCACAGACTGGCACTGTGAAACTTTTTGCCCTCGAAGTGTGCTCAGAAGAGATCAACCCCATTGTTCTAGTCAGCTCAAGAAGAGGCCGTTCCACCCTCGACAACTTGCCTGCACGCACTCTCTCGAAATCAGTCGCGGTGCTGGGGTCACCTAGTCACGAGGTCAGGGATCAGGCCAGCTTTTCCCGTCCGTGATGTGCACGTGCCCCTGGGGACCCTCCTCCTGCTCCTGAAGCCCAACAAACATGACTCTGCGGTGGGTTTCCCATGACTTATAGGTGGGCCATGTGGCCTTGAATCCTTGGACACCATTGCGGATTGATGCTGCTGGTCTCCTCATTCAGAAGATTTGCGCCTGCTTTGTCTGGCTTACGACCTAACACATGATCTCTACGGATCGTATCCAGCAGGAGTCTCTTCCTTCCCCTAAGTGCGTAGTGACGCACACTGAGCTAGCCCCTGGGCTTGCACTCAACGACTGACCCCCAGTGTGACGGTGGTGGGTCAACTCCACCCAGCAGTGCCACTAAGAAAGGCCTGGTGACCCTTTCTGGAATCCCGCAGCCACAAGCACCCTAAGGAGCACAGGACGCTGATGTGATACACGGGGTGGTCATGCGTTGGAATGGAATCAACGACCATCTGTATGTGGGGGTTACACACATACCTCTAGCATCAGGTCTGGGCTGGGTTTGTCCAGGGCTGTGAGATGAAGCCTCCCAGGATTCCTAGATTACGTCCTATCTTTGATTAAGAATGGACAGTCACTGGACAGGTTGGGGCAGGCCAGCACTAGCATGAGGGGGCTGAGAGGATGGAACCCCACTGTGGGAACTGAGACACAGTCCAATCTGGTGGGCACAGCACAGTGGTCCCAAGGATAGGGCAGAGATGGTGGAAGAGAGCAAGGCATCCTGAAAGGAAGTGTCCAAGAACATAGAGGCCACAGCTGGGACTGGAGAGCCTGGGCCACTCCTCAGAGAACGCGGGGCAGGAAGAAATGGGACGATGGGGAGTTTGTAATGCCAGTGACCAAGGACAAGACTCATGGCCGAAACAGACACAAGTTGTGTGATCCCACGGTTGCAGCTACGGGGTCAATTCAACTCCTTCATGGTCTTCCTCTTTTTCCCAGACGCTCACCTTCCCAAGAACGATTTTCCTCAAGGGTCAGTCCCTCCTGCTGACATGTCTCAGGTGAGTCAAAGTCTCCCCATCCTCACAGGTGAAGAACTTTCCAGCCTGCACCTCCTTGGAGACAGGTGGGCCTTCTCACTGTTCATCACCAACACCATCATCAACACCAAGACAGCAGACTGCCAAGGCAGGCCCGGGGAGCTAAGCCCCTGAGCACGGAAATTCAGAACACAGCTCACATTCCTCTGGGATGGGCCCCAAGCCATCAGATGGAGGGTAGAGTGGTTCTGAATTCTGAGCAGGAGGGGGCTTTCATGTTTGGGGGCAAGTCCCCAGGCCTGACAGATAAAATGAACAGTTTCAGGGTTTCCATTTGAATAAACTATCAAAAGTATATTGGGGAAAGTTAGCATAAAGAAGAAAATTAACCCAAATTTCCCTTCCCTTAAGAGCTATCCCTTGTCAATACTCTGGTACATGAACAGCCGGTTTTCCTGAACAAAACCCGCTAAACTCGCTGCCACCACGTTGATTTCGACTCATAGCCATATATTTGTAGATTTTTATATACATACATTTTACAACAGAATATATGAGGGGGTTTCCCCAAAAAACACAGAATTTTTTTTCAAAGCTACGTATTTCATTTGTTTTACAAAAAAACCTTATCACCTTCAAAGTACTCTCCATGACACTTAATACATTTGTCCAACCTGTGATTCCATTCTTGGAAATATTTTTCAAACTCATCTCTTTGGATGACTGACAGCACCGCCCTTGTTTTTTCCTTCACCTCTTCTACGTCATCAAATTGCTGTCCTTTCATGTCCCTCTTCATCACAGAAACACAAAGAAGTCACACAGAGCAAGGTCAGGTGCATGGGGCAAGAGAGCATGCTGTTTTTCACCAACAACTGGCGCACTGACACAGCTGCATGAGCAGGTGCATTGTCATGGTGGCAAAATCAGCCCCCTGTCTGCCACAAATCAGGGCTTTTTTGTCACACACTGTTAGGCTATCTTTTCAGAACCTCTAAATAGAAAGTCTGATTAAAAGTCTGACCTGATGGAATGAACTCCACATGCACCATGAGTTGACGTTTTTGCCCTTTCAGGAAGCTGATGGACAGAATGAGGTTTGTCATCAATCGACATTTAATTTTTTCTGAAATGGGAAACCACTCAGGCACTTGAGTTCTTCCCACAGCACTGTCCTTGTAAGTTGTGCTCAACATCGTACAGTTTCTGTGGTATTTTTCCCAAGCAGGAAACAAAATTTCACAGCCTCACACTATTCTCTTAAATCAGCTATCATAAAATATGAGGTTCGAGCAGAACTGCTCTTATGAAGAACATCCACTGTGACCAGAGAGAGCCCTCCCAGGTGAGGCCATTAGAAGCAGTAACTTGGAGTGAGTTGCTCGATGCTCACTAGCAGGAAAATTATGTACTATGAGAGCTCTGCCCATCGAAGCTTTTTTTCTGGGTTTTTTTGGGGAGTACCCCATATGTATTCATTTTTGCAAAGTTTTTCAGTATTACCTTTCACTTAGCAATATATAGCACATATATTCCGGTGTCAATAAATGCAGACTGATGTCATTAGTATAATTTTTTATATATCTACGATAATGCATGAGCAACTAATCAGAGAACCTGGGATATATGAAGAAGAATGCAGCATCCATCAGGACTAGAGGAAGACCTGTTAACAATCTACTATGTGCAGATAGCACACCCTTGTTTGTGAACGGGAAGAGGACTTGAAGCATTTGCAGATGAAGTTCAAGGACTATAGCCTTCAGTATAGGTTGTAACTCAGTGTAAAGAAAACCCAAATCCTCACAACAGGATCACTAGGTAGCATCATGATAAGCAGGTAAAGAAGGAAGCTGACAGGGATTTTGTCTTGCTGGGATCCACAGTCAATGCTTATGGAAGCAGCAGTGAACGATCAAGGAATGCATTACAGGAGGCAAATGTGCTGCACAAGCCCTCTCTAAAGTCTTGGAAAGCAAGGAGGAGTACACCTTAGCCTCAAATGGGCATGAAGTTGGATAGTGAATAAAGAAGACTGAAGAAGAACCGACGCACTGGAATTACAGTGCTGACAAAGAACCTTCAAAGTACAACTGCCAACAGAACAAACACTTCTGGTTTTGAAGACGGACAGCTAGAATGCTCCTTAGAGGCAAGGATGGCGAGGCTTTACACCATGGGCTCGGACACGTTGTTAGGAAAGACCAGTCCCTGGAAAGGGCCACCGTGCTTGGTAAAGGCTTGGGGCAGAGAGAACGAGGAGGGCCCTGGATGGACTCAGGCACAAGATCAGTGGCGAGGCTGGCGCCGGACGGGGCAGTGTGCTCTTCAAACCCCCTCCGAGGCACCTCACCACCACTCTGAGGGGCTGCACGAATCCCCTTTTGCTGTGTAGCCAGGAAGCAGAAAGCACTCGTGTGTTATTTTCTTACCCTAGGTGTCTACACTTACATTGTCAGCTGTCAACCCATATTAGGTTGCTGCCGATTACCACACTGGTCCCATGAAATTCCTAGCCGCTCACCCGCTCATGAATATGTGAGATGTGTAGCATTCTCTCTTCTCACACCGCAACGGTGTCACCACTTGGAAACTGACTTCTCGAGGCCCTGAGTTAGAGATGTCAGGCCAGCAGCTGCTAAGACCCACCCTTAGTGAAGTCTCATTACCATAAATTTCAAAGGATGGACACAGACCTCAGGAAGGAGCAAATAATATTTCTTTTAAAACTGTATAGAATTTTATGGATGGAGTTAGCAAATCTCTTCTAATTCTTACCCCCTATTGAATTGCAAATGCTTTTTGGTATCTTTCATTATGCAGCTTTATGCTTCCATATTTCATTTCAAGAGACTGCCAAGAAAAATTGAACATAAAAAAAACTGTATAAAATACCAATTAGTATATCTCTCAATATCTGGTGGAAAGTAAGCCGAACTGAAACCCCAGTTTTGTGTTAGTTTCTCATAAGCACTGGCTCGTGGTTCTAAGACAAGAAGCTGTGAGGCTGTGATGTACCTAGATTAGAACTGTCGTTCACATCACACGTAGGCCTCACCTGTAATCAAGGGTAGTGTCAACCAAGGTATAGGCACAATTACTGGGCGGAGGTGTAGAGGTGCATGTACG